>NC_091255.1:24264924-24567954 GCF_042477335.2 Ovis canadensis | reverse complement strand
CTGACGTTGGCCTTGATGTTTCAGGGTCTAGCTCTGACACATGCTCTATGACCTCATTCCAACACACACAGGTGATGCATATGAACACACACACAGACACACAGACATACCCACAGAGGAACACACAGACACACCCACAGATACACATGCACGAACACATACACAAATACATGGACTCACTTACCCAACAGACATGTAGAGACATATGGATAGACACACTGATACAGACACAAAGACACACTGGTGCAGACACACAGACACACCCACATAGACACATACAAACACACACACACACAGACCCACACACAAACACATATACAAGCATATACACACAGAAACACAGCACACACAACACAAAGACGCACGCACACACACAAACAAACACCTCTATCGAAACATACAAGCACACAGAGATACACTAAGGACTGACGCATTAACACATTCACAGATACACATACACACAAACATACATCACACTATACAATCCATTTCTTTCAAATGGTTACAGAAACCAGAACAATTTACTAATGAAACAATCTGGACAATATGGGTTTGAAAAATCGACCACCATCTACTGCCAGAGGGATGTCATGATGCTTCCAGTTAGACACACATACACATATACAGCCACACACAGGTATACACTTACACACACACATATACAAACACACACAGACACACCATAGTCCCTTCTGTCTTCACAACTCACTGTCTCCTCATACCTGCTCCCCTCCCATCTCCCCGCGACCCTCCAGCCCCTCCGCCATGGTTCCTACTCTGCACCCTAGCTCCCTCCCAAAGGCAAGTCCTCTGCCTGGCTTGGGAATCCACAGCAACAGCTCTGGGTGGCTGGCAACCCTGCTTATTCCCCAGCCTTATCCACAGCCCTGAAGTTTCAACCTCTGCTCCAGCACACCCTCCTCTCTCACCCACAAACCTATTGGAGTTTCCTGCATATCAGAAATCCTCGCACCCTGCCCTCCTCTCTAGCCTGGCTTTCCTTCCCTGGGAGGACTAGTTCCTTGAACGAGAGGTTAACAGGGTGACCCCACCACCCCACCCTCCCCTCTGCCCTCTGCTTCCACTGCTCCCCAGAAATCTCTGCTGCAGAGTCACGCAGGGGCTCTCTAATTGCCAAATCGAATGCACTCCTTTTAGTCCTCATTTTCCCAACCTTCTCAGTAGCATCTGACCTCGCGGCCCACTCCCACCCAGCTCCTGTGACGCCACTCACTCCAGTCCATCCTCCTCCTCTGAGCATGTCCTCTCAGCCTCCATCTGTTTACCTGTGACCAGCTCTATGGCCCAAGGTCCTGGCCTCAGCACAGCTGGGCCTCTCTCATCGGCCACCCCAGGTCCATGGCTGTCTGCCTGCGTCTTCCCCAAGCATCCTGCAGGCACCTGTATGAGCCCAGACTGAACTTACCACCTCTTCTCTACTGGGCCACCACCTCCCTGTCTTCTCTCTCCCCTTATTTCAGGAGCTCACACCTGCCTGGCCCCAAGTTAGGAATCTGGAAGTCCAGATTTTCCCTCTTATTTCCTTTAACCCATCGTATTCCAGTGGTCACAGAAACTTGCACGCTCTCCCAAGAAAACCCTGCAGGCCCCACCCATCCACGTGGTCCATGTCCAGAGCTGTATCTCTCTGCCTCCAATTGTAACTGGCCACTCCCTCCTTTCAATTCCCACAGCAGCTTCTCCTCCTGTCTGAAGGATACAGTCCCCAGAGCTTAGACACTTGGCGATCCAACCGCCGCAGACTGTCCCAGCCTTCTCTCTTGTCCCTCCCTCATACCTAACCAATACCATGAATATTCCGGATGACTTTCACCCCCAAATTCCCAAGCTGTTGCACATCTCCAGGACTGGCCAAGTATTTTCAGAGGTGGAACAGCCTTCCTCTGGTTATTGACCCTCTTGAAATATTTGGTCCCAACGTCGCCCCCACTATGAAGAGCTGCCTGATGAGCCTGCTCAGCATCCAGGAGGGTTAGGAGCCCTTGCCCTGCTCAATTAGTGCCCTGTGTACATTTTCCATAAAGCCCTTACACAGTCCATTATTATCCTCTGTTTGCATTTTTTTTCTCCCCCACTGTTTGTGGACAGAGACTCATTTATTTATGAATTCCCAGAGACATACATAGTCCCCATACATAGAAGGTAATAAAAGAATATTTATGAAACGAATGAAAGAATGAATGAATGAGGCAGACTAACTCAGCCGAGAAAAGAGTTGAGGTCCTGTTCAAAGCTCTGCCTTTTTCCCCAGAGGAAGGTCAACCTTTAGCGTGGCTTCTGGATGACACCTAGCAACTGTTGCCATGACAACTAAAAAGCACCATTTTCCCAGGGCAATCCTCCCTTCCCGATGCCTTTCCCCACCTGGCTCAGCAGATCAGAGGAGGCAGACCTCCTGCTTTAGGAAGCAGTGGGGGGGGGGGGGGCGGAATGTCCTCCCTGAGACAGCTGATCAGGCAACCTGGCTCAAACCCCCCGGGGCAGGGGTCCTGATGGATATGCAGAAAATTGGATTTGATGGAATCAGCTGTGCTTGGGTGATCTAGGAGGAGGGACAGATGGGGCCAACTGGCAGTGGGAACCTGGGGGCAACCAGAGGGAAAGCTTATTAGAGGGGTCTCCGTTCACTGGGGAGCTGGGGGGTGGGGGGGAGTTGCTATCCCAGGGTGGGGAGGGGCGGGTACAGAAGTTGGCCTGAGGGTTCCGTCTAGAACACAGCTTGTAGGGCTGAACAAAATGTTCTGCCCCCAGACCCACTCCCTTCAAGGACTGTGCCCTTCCTTGGTCAGCTCTAGGCCATCCATGCCCCTATGTTCCCAATACCACGCTATGTGATTCCCCACCCTTGGACTTGGAGTTCAAGGTCAGTGTGATCCTAAAGGGAGAAGCTGCAGCTGTTTTAATCACCGCCACATCCCCAGAGCCTCCCAGTGCCTGGCACACAGATGATCCATAGGGGGTTTACGAATGAATGAAGGCTGGGCTGAGACATGAAGAGGCAGTCCCAGGGCTGGGTGGTCAGGAGAAGAAACCCGGGAGGCCTGTTCCATGCCAGCTGCACTGCTTAGATGGACGTCCTTATGGAAGAAGAGGGAAGGGGGGGCTCCCAGAGGGCTGGCCACTTGCCAAGGTCACGCAGAGGAAGGGGTAGAGTTGGGATTTGAGGAGGGCTCGCCTGGTAGGCTGCCGTCTATGGGGTTGCACAGAGTCGGACACGACTGAAGCGACTTAGCAGCAGCAGCTGCAGCTGACTGCAAGGCTGGTGCTCGTCACTCTGCCCCGAACCAGAGCCACTGGAGCAGAAGTGATGCCGCACACCTTGCGGCCACTGTCCCACCGCCACCCCCTTCCCCCACATACTGTCCAGGCAGGGCGTACCTAACCCTACGGCTCACTCCCACAGGTCAGAATCCTCAGGGTATGGTCTACAGCCCATAGCACCATGAACACACCTGACCTCGTCTGATCTTGGAAGCTAAGTGGGGTCAGTCCTGGCTAGTACTTGGAAGCAAGAAGTCCTCCAGGTATAGGGAAAAAGGAACCCTCTTACACTCTTGGTGAGAGTGTAAATTGGTACGGTCACTATGGAAAATGTTCCTTAAAAGACTAAAAATAAAGGTACCATACAATCCAGCAATCCCACTCCTGGGCATATATTCAGAGAAAACCATAATTCGAAAAGACACATGCTCCAGTGTTCATTGCAGCATTATTTACAATAGCCAAGACATAGAATCACCTAGACGTCCATTGACAGATGACTGGATAAAGAAGATGTGGCACGTTTATGCAGTGGAATATTACTCAGCCACCAAAAAGAATGGAATGATGCCACATGCAGCAACATGCATGGACCTAGAAATTACCATCCTCAGTGAAGTAAGTCAAAAAGAGAAAGATACTGCTTATATACAGAATCTGAAAAATGATACAAATGAACTTAACCTACAAAACAGAAACAGACTCACAGACATGGAAAACAAATGGGTGGTTACCACAGGGGAAAGGTGGTAGGGGGATAAGTTAGGAATTTGCAATTAACATACACACCTGGGCACGCATGCTCAGTTGCTTCAGTGGTGTCCAACTCTCTGCGACCCTATGGACGGTAGCCCTCCAGGCTCCTCAGTCCATGGGATTCTCCAGGTAAGAATACTGCAGTGGATTACCGTGCCCTCCTCCAGGGGATCTTCCTGACCCAGGGGTCAAACCAATGTCTCCTGCACTGCAGGCGGATTTGCTTTACTGCTGAGCCACTGGGACAGCCCCTTAACATACACACACTACAGTCTGGATCAAACAACCATGACTGCGCTAGTCCTGCTCCTTTAAGACAGAGTCTTGACTTCCCAGGTGGGACTAGTGGTAAGGAACCTGCCTGCCAGTACAGGAGGCATAAGAGACAGGGGTTCGATCCCTGGGTCGGGAAGATATCCTGGAGGAGGGCGTGGCAACCCACTCCAGTATTCTTGCCTGGAGAATCCCGCTAGACAGAGGAGCCTGGTGGGCTATAGACCATAGGATGGCAAAGAGTCAGACACGACTGAAGCAACTTAGCACACATGCGCTATATATAAACTAGATAATCAGCAAGGACTACTGCATAGCACAGGGAACTCCAGGCAATATTCCGTAATAATTTAAATGGGAAAGAATATATATGCATGTGAATCATTTTGCTGTACACCTGAAGCAAATGCAACACTGTAAGCCAACTACAGTTCAATATAAAATAAAAATTTTTTTAAAGGAAAACAAATCCTCTGAGTGGGAGGAGTTATTGCTCTCTTTGCCCTTGTCACCCTCAGAGTTTGGCCCTGATGAGCAGAGGAGCTGAGTGCATTATTTCCAGAGGGACCCTAGGCAGGTTCATAGCAGAGACAGTGACAGGTCTCCAGTGATGAGACCTGGGAGACTCTTCCCCGCCACAGAGAGGAGAATCAGCTTCATAAAGGTACTCTTCCTTCCCTTTCTCCTCCCCCAGAGCTGTCTCTCTCCATCCCTGGCATGCCTGATGGGGTCGGGCACCCGCCTTGTGCCAGGCTCTGTTCTCAGGCCTTTATGCGTATTAACCTATGTCATGCTCTCAGTAACCCAATGAGGAAGGTACTGTCTTCATCCTCTTTCCAAGGAACAGGGAGGTTACTTTGGCCAAAGTCACTACAGCTACCATGTGGCAAAACCCCGGGTGTGAACTCAGGTGGTGCAGCTCGAGCCTGAGCTCCAGTCTCCACCACCACAGGGTTCATCTAGCAGAAAGTTTAGGGCTTCAGATTCAATTCTGGCCTCTCCCTTCAAAAGACAGAGACACTGGATATATCACCTAAGCTTACTGAGCAGAACTCAGGGCAGTGGGCAGAGGAAGGAAGAATGCCCTAAAATGTGGTCAGCTTGTCTCAGCTGTTGGTTGGTTTCCAGTCTCAGCCCAAAGGGGCCCAGGTGCAGGCGCTGGCCTACTCTACTCCTAACGAGCAAATACAGCCCCAGGTAGGCAGGGTTAACAGCTCAAGCACAGAATCCCTGAACAGAACACCTGCTTCAGACTGAACGTTTGTGTCCCCCTAGGTTCACACGTAGAGGTTCTTACCCTCCAGGGAATAGTTTGGATGTGGGGCCTTTTGGAGGTCATGAGGTCCTGAGGGTGGAGCCCCCATAATGGGATTAGTGCCCTTATAAGAAGAGACATGGAGAGATGATGTCTTTCTCTGCCATGGGAGGACACAGAGAGAAAGTGGTCATCAGCAAGCCAGGAAGCAGACCCTCACCAGACACTGAATCTGCATCCTCTTGACCTTGGATTTCCCAGCCTCCAGAACTGCGGGGAAAAAATATATGCTGTTTAAGTCACCCAGTCTCTGGTATCTGTGATAGCAGTCCACAATGACAATACAACACTCCAGCTGCCAACCTGGCCCCGACGTTGAGAAATAATTCTAAAAACGGGGCTCCTGAGCCTCAGCCTTCCTATCTCTGAAATGGGATAATGATCACTCTGTATGCTTGATGTGAATACATGTAGAACACTGGACACAAAGCAGGTACTCAGCATCGGTAGTTCCCTTATCCCCATACATCCCTCCCCCTGATCTCCCCTGGTGAGAATACCTCTGCTCTTCACCCAGTTAAATCTGGGGCTGGAACTGGGGTGGCAGATAGGCCAAAGGGTCAGGGCAGAGACTTCAGTTTAAACTGAGCTCCCAGCTGTACCTCTCAGGGGAAGCATCTCCTGTAACTGAGCCCCAGCCTGAATCCAGGCCAGGGAACACTGGGAGATGGCTCCTGTAGGAGAGCCATCTGGCCAGATCTGCATGGCTCATCTCCGCTTCATGGGGCGTCGGGGCGGGACTCTTCCATGAAGCATCCTCTCCCTGCCTCTGTGAGCCTGCTACTCCCATCCACAATGAGCCTTGTTGTTGTTGTTTGGTCACTAAGTTGTGTCCAACTCCTTGCAAACCCATGGACTGTAGCCACCAGGCTCTTCTGCCTACGTCTTCGCAATTTCAGAATCTCAAGTGTTGGAGAGATCAGCTTTTCATTTATCAGAGGACCACATAGATTAGACAATTTTAAGTCTGTACTCCTTCTGTGGGCTTTCCAGATGACTCAGTGGTAAAGAATCCACGTGCTAAGCAAGTTCAATCCCGGGTCAGGAAGATACCCTGGAGAAAGAAACGGCAACCCACTCCAGTATTGCCTGGGGAATGCCACGGGCAGAGGAACCTGGTGGACACAACTTAGTGATTAAACAACAGTAACAACTCCTTTCATAATGAAATTATCTTAGTATGTGTTCAGTTTGGATTTTACCAGCTGCTCAGGTCCCTGTGGAAGGTTAATGCCTTTAAATTAAAAAAAAAAAAATTTACTAATTGCGTGACCTTGGGCATGCGCTCAACCTCTCCAAGATTCAGTTTCTCCTTCCATGAAATGTTAAGATGACCACCTCTCCGGCTAGTGTGGGACTCAAATGGAATAATACATTTGTAAGCGTACAAAGGTAGATATTGTTATAAATGGTCAGAAAACCCTTTTCATATGGCTGTTCAAAAATAAATATACCTGTCAAAATGTCAAATGAACATGCTCTTTGAACCAGAATATATAAGCAATATCTGTGGATATTTAAGCAAAAGTACATCGAGATGTGTAGACTCAAAACTAGAAACAGCACAACTCCCCTTCATGAATCCATCTTTATAGTGAGACACTAAGAAATAGGTCTCTGGTGATGAAAACGCTTTTGAGATTAATCATTAGCAGAGAAAACAAAAAAAAAAAAAAAAACAATCAAAATGTACCAAAATGCAGAGCAGTGCATACAATACAGTTGCTGTAAGTGAAAAAAGGAGATAAGCCTAGATACTGCCTTTAGATACTGGCGATAGCTGTATGCTAATACACATATAATCTGTCTTTACTGGAAGGATCCAGAAGAAACTGCTCACAGCTTTTCCTTTAGAGGAAGTAGATTTGGGATTGAGATGTGGAAGAAAACCTTGACTTCTCTATTGTCTGTCTTCCTGAGTGCTGGAGTATTTGTGCTATGTCTGTATGTTACTTTAAAATAAATGGAAGGCTGGACCACAGGCACATACAAATTGTAAGTGCTTTTCAACATTTACAGAGCCTAAGGTACTTATCAGAAAGTTTAACAGTTTAGCGTATCAGAAAAAAAGGAAAACCTGAAATGTACCTCATTGTTCAGTTATCTATTACTGTGCTGCAAACCACCTCAAAACACAGTGGCATGAGGCAACAGTGGTTCATTATCTGTTGCGATTCTGCGGGCTGGCTGGGCAGTGCTAATCTAGTCTTGCTCAAGCCACTGTATTCAGCTGAGGATTCCCTGGGGCCTGGGTTCAGCTAGGACCAGTGAGATGAGGGGCCTCCCTCTCTCTGTGATAGATCATTTCTGATTTCTTCATTGTGTGGACTCCAAGTTCCAAGAGGGTGAAACAGAAATCGCAATGACTCTGAAGACCTAGACCCCAGAACGTGTCACTCCTAACACGCTTTGGTCAAAGCCAGTCACAAAGCCAGCCCAGACCAAAGGGATGGGGAAAAAGAACTCACCTCTTGATGGGAGAATTTTGCAAAGAATTTGTGGTCATACTTAATCTACTGCATTAATATGATCAGCTTCCTTGAAATCTGCGTGACCAAAAGCACCATTTTTATCACTTTATGCCTTTTGTCCTGTTTTCCAGCGTCCAGTAGTCCGAGGGCCAGCAGATCTGACTTTTAAAATATTTGTTGAGTGAATGAATGAATGATCAAACAGCTTCAGCCCCTTTGGCAGTCTCTTTGCTCTAACTTCTTTGACATCCTAGACTTTCAGGCGTCATCAACTCTTGGTCAGCCTCCCCTGGAGGGGCACTGCCCTGGGTCCCCATTCAAGATTGGCTGAGCTGGGCTCTGTGACGGGTGAGGTGGGTCACGGGGATGTAGCTTCCACTGAACTCATCACCACCTGCCCTCCTCACCACCCAGACTGCAAAGAATTCCTATGCATGCTCCTGGCCTTGGGCTGAGTCTATGGAGCATCCCTTGAGAAATCCCTAAGGCCGTGAGTTCTTCACATTGAGTCTCCTCTCTCTCCTCTCCTCTCCAGGTCTCCCCAGGTTCAGCTGGTCACCTGTCCCTGCCCCCTTAAATGGGAAAGTCACCCCATTTAAGGGAAAGACCAACATACAAGGAGTCTGGAGATAAGCCTTCTGGTCTAGGATCAGGCTTTATCTGACAGTATGACCATAATAATAATTTGAAACAAATTTTAGAGCACTCACCAGAAAAGACGGCTTTTAATAACATACCTTTTAGCATAACACATTGGGTTCTGGGTGATCTCTGAGGGCGATGGGAGGAGGAAGGGGAGAGTACACTGGACGTGGGAGCTAGGCTGGGGCCTGCCGGCAGGGGAAGGGATGCCAGAGTCTGGGAGAAGAACCAGCTGCTTGGCATGCCCTCCAGTGATGAGGGGCGGCTGGCCCTCCTAATGGCAGACACAGCAGTGGCAGCTGCCAGAACCAGGTCCCCTCCCGCCCCGCCATACACACACACACACACACACACACACACACACACACACACAGCCTTCTTTGCAAATAATGTTGAGTGATTAAACCTCCCTTCCATCTCTCTCCCAGGATCCACAGCCAAACACGATGTTTGTTTCATGTATTAAATCTGGAGAAAACCTCTCTGAAACAGGTTGAAACAAATCAAGGCACTGACAGACTTGTTTACGGAGGAACAGAGCGCTCCTGGAGCCTCAGAAGAGCACCGAGGAAAGCCGCGGGGTGCGGGAGCTCCCTGGCTACATGCTCTCTCTTCTCTCTCGGGCAGCTGGTGACTGGGCTCATTTGAGACCTACGGCGGAAGGCAGCACGCTGCCGCGGAACGACGTATCAGCTGTGTTTGTAACCTGGCTTTGCAGCTTGCTCGCCCTGTACACTTCACAAGTCTCTCGGCCGTAACTTGCGTGACTCTACCACCAATGCCATCGCCACCCTATCTGCGCCTGTTTCCTTGCTATGAAGTAGGCATACTGGTGCACACATCAGAAAAAAAAATTAATATAACATGCCTGGCACATAGTAGCACTCAACAACTATGAATTCCCCATCCTTTTTCCTCTACTGAGAGCGAGCTCAGGGCTGTGAAGAAGGAGAACATGAGAGAAATCTCTGTCCTCAGGAGCCTGGGGGAAAGGGAGACAGATGCGTAAAAACAACCTTCCGGGGTGAAGGTGAAGGTCATAAGGCTGGCCACCATCCTCACACCTTCCCGCGTGGTCTCCCTACTCCCGGAACCTGCAGCTCAGTCCTCGCTAGCCAGTCATGTTCCCTCGTGCTATATTGCCCACAGGTGCAGCCAGGCTCCCCCCTGAGCCAGTGAGAACCTGATCTAGCAGTGGGGTAGGGATGTGTTTGTCAGAAGTGAGAGAAACCACTGCACCACCATCACCATCACTACAGAATTCTCCCCCAATGATGCCCATGCCCTGATCCCTAGAACCTGTGAGCATATCATCTGGCAAAAGGGGTCTTGCTGATGCAATGATGGTTACAGACCTCAAAACAGGAAGAACAACTTGGGCTATCCACATGGGCCCACTCTAAAGATACATGCACTTAAAAGCAAAGAACTTTTTTCCACTGGGTGTCAGAGATATGGCAGGAAAGGAGAGGTCTGAAGCAGGAGAAGAACTCAGCCTGTGCTGCTGGAGGGGATGCTATGGAAAGCAGGAGAAGGGTCCTAACGCCTGTGGGAGCAAAGAGCAGCCCTGCTCAGCAGCCGGCAGGAAATGGGACCACAGTCCTACAACCCTAAGGAACTGTATTCGGCCAGCAACCCAAAGGACCTTGATCACAGATTCTTCCCTAGAGCCCCAGTAAGGAGTGCAGCCCCGCCGGCCCCTTGATCTCAGCACTGTGAGACCCTCAGCAGAGTCTCCTGGCTCACAGAAACTGAGACACAAAGTCGGCATTATGTTCAGTCGCTAAGTTTGTGGTAATATGTTACTGTCCCTAGAAACAGAAAGCTAATACAGTCACCATCGCTCCACTGAGTACCATCACTATCAAATTACTATCACCCAGTATCACCCACAGCAACACTTGCTACATACCTTTGCTTACACTCCTCTAGCCCTCAGCCATGCCTCATAGCTTCCTGTAGCCTCTCTACGCAGGTCAACTCCTCAGCCCAAGTTGACCCTGTTGGGGCCCTTCTCCTCCATCCTCGCTCCCGTCTCCTTCTGCTTCTACTTCTCTTTTCTGAGTAACCCTTGGTTCCTGGGATATAATTTTCATACTTTTTGCCTCCCCACCCCCCATCACTCTCTTTCTCCCCATCCCTCTCCTACACACACATACAAGTCAGTTTCTGATTCTGAACCACGGTCAAAGTTCACGATATGAACTGATAGATTGCAAAGACGATTTCTTTAGTAGATAAACAGAGGGGTGGGGGAGGATGGAAGACTGCAAACACATAGTTTAGTTCACTAGTTTCATCCCTATAACATATAGATATTATCTCACTGAACCCCCAGGAGAGGCTGTGAGGCAGGTGCTACCGTCCTCAATCTACAGACAGGGAAACTAAGGCAGAGGGAGACTGATCAGCTTAGTGGAGGCTGGATTTGAACCCAAGCCCTGTCTTCCTCTTCATCTTTAGAGAGGGATTTCAAAGACCTTGGGCTTGGTATGTAAAGAGCTAGAAATCCACTAGGACTGCATTGCCCAGCACCCACCGGCTGTTTCTCTGATTTCTTTACTAAGAAGCAAACTGCCAAAGACGCGCCCTCCTTGCCACGCCCCCGCCCCCGCTCCTCCCCGCGCCCCGCTCCTCCCCGCCCCCCCGCTCTCGCGCCTTACAGAACAGCCTCTCTGCCCATCAGAAGCACTGCCAGAGAGGCGGTTAATCTCAGCCCTACTTGGTAACTAATGAAGCTGAAAGGGTTAACTCTGGATCCTTGCACAAATTCAGTCCTTGCACAAATGGATTGCATGCAATTCCCTCTTTATACTTAAAAGGACTTTATTTATTTCCTTCCCTTTCTTCCTCTTAGGCAGACCACGGGCAGGAAGGTGGCCCCAGGGGAAGGGGTTCCTGCAGCGCGGTTACTGTCAATAGCATTAGCAACTTCGGGCTGTTTTCTTTCCATTTGCTTTCCCCTCCCAGCACTAAAAGCTCATTAGGGCTCTGAGAGAAGAGAAATGGCTGGAGTAGGGAAGAGAAACTCTTCGTTTCCCAGAAATTCTGCTCTGGGCTTCCGTTCCCTGTTTCCTAGCAGGCTGGACCTGCAGTGACCTCCAGAGACAGCTCAAAACCTGGCCAGGGTGGAGGGATGCAGGCGACGCAGGCCCAAGGCCCATCCGGACCCAGACTGCGTCTCCTCCATGCAGCGCGATGAGCTCAGACCCCGATCTGCTGTAGTTCATCACACCTGGATGCGGAATCATTCACACCTGGATGCGGCTGCGATTTACCCAGAACTATCTGAGAAGCCACAGTCTGCTGAGCAAAGGAAGAGTGTAAATGAGGCTGGGGAGTGGGGGCGTGTTTAACCTACTTAAGAGAATCTCTTTTCTCAAGCACTTTAGCACCTTCCTTTGCAAGGAAGAGAATGTCTTTTGCTGAATACAAGCCACACCAAGCTGGCCAATGAGGGGCCTCTGGGGCCTCGGATGGGCAGCACTTCGTTCTTACTGCAGGAGACCCTAGGAGGGGCAGCACTGCTCAGAGAGAAGGCCCCCCCAGCGGAGACGAAGCCCAGCTCCTAGATCCCGCCCTGTCCCACGTGTACCCAAGGCTACCGCCTTGACATGCTAAGCCTCAGGGTCTGCAAGTGGAAAGCGAGCAAACTGAACAGATGATTTCTGAGATCCATGGCTACCCTTGAATGCACTCAGTTATTTTGCGGCATCACAGAATTTTTTTTTTTTTAGCAAATATGACAAAATGTTAATATCGTTATTCTGTAAGGCATCATAAAATTGGTAAGGAATATAGCAAGATATCAAAGAATAATAGACAAAAAACATAGCCTGACAATTTCCTAAAAGAAAAAATACTAAATGGTAAGGAAACGTAACCAAAAAGCTGGTCTTGCTATTATTCAAGGAAATGCAAACCAAAATAATGATGTCACTTTGCTAATTAGCAAAAACTTTATGATAGTATTTAGTTTGAATGGAGGGCCTAGGAAAGCTATGAATTTATATGTTTTATACAAAACTATATATAAAACAGAAAGATTTGAAAAAAACGACAATATGTATCAAGAGCTATGAGTATTAAAATAATTAAATCTAGCAATATCAATTTTGAATATTTGGTAAATAACCTCAAACATCAAAAAGCTATGTAAATGAAGTTATTCATCCATCAATAAACAACTTATCATAGCAAAAAATAAATAAAAAGGCAACTAGACACTGCTGTGCTTAGTCATTCAGTCATATCCGACTCTTTGCGACCCCAAGGGCTATAGCCTGCCAGACTCCTCTGTCCATGGAATTCTCCAGGCAAGAATACTGGAGTGGGTTGCCATGCCCTCCCCCAGGGGTTCTTCCCAACCTAGGGATCAAACCCAGGTCTCCTGCATTGCAGGTGGATTCTTTACTGTCTGAGCCACAAGGGAAGCCCAAGAATACTGGAGTGGGTAGTCTATCCCTTCTCCAGGGGATCTTCCCAACCTAGGAATCGAACTGAGTCTCCTGCATTGCAGGCAGATTCTTTACCAGCTGAGTTACCAGGGAAGCCCAAAAAGGCAACTACAAAAAAGGCAACTCCATACTACTATATGGGGCTTCCCTGGTGGCTCAGAGGTTAAAGCGTCTGCCTCTAATGTGGGAGACCTGGGTTCGATCCCTGGGTCAGGAAGATCCCCTGGAGAAGGAAATGGCAACCCACTCCAGTGTTCTTGCCTGGAGAATCCCATGGACGGAGGAGCCTGGTGGGCTACCGTCCACAGGGTCGCAAAGAGTCGGACACGACTGAGCGAGTTAACTTTAACTTTCATACTACTGTATATAAGATAGGTAACCAACAAGGTCTTTCTTTAAGGATTTTTTTATGATGTGGGCCATTTGTAAAGTCTTTACTGAATCTGCTACAATACTGCTTCTGTTTTCATGGCTTTAGTGTTTTGGTTGCGAGGCATGCGGGAACTTGGTTCCCCAACCAGGAATGGAACCTTCACGCCCTGTGTTGGGACGCGAACTCTTAACCACTGGACCACCAGGGAAGTTCCAACAGGGACCTTTTTTAGGAAATGATTAATTCCACCAGCGTTTCCTGAGCATGGGCTGTGTGCCAGGGCCATGCTGAAGGGCCAGGCGTCTCTGTGCCCTGGAAACTCACACACCCTCCCACCACCGATTATCCTGCCCAATGTACTTACTTGTTACAAAGTGAGCCTTTCACGCACCTGAAATTGTATAAATGTTCAGGAGGACTCTGGATCCACTGAGTCCCTCCTCAGATGACCAACTTCTCCTTTAGATGATCTCTAAGGGTCTCGCCAGCCCTAAAAATGTATGTTAAAGGAAAATGCTTTTCTTATTAAATACTCTTTATTTCCCCACTGTTAATTGTAAGTGAGACAGCATGAAGCGAAGGTGGTAGGAGGCAAGGAGTCAGTTTTGGAGATTACTTGCTAACCATTTAGCCATGGCCTTGGACACTGGGGCTTTAAGGGCCTCAGTTTCCTCATTAATAAAGTGGGGATAAAAGTGTTGCCCTCGTGTATGTCAACAAGATGCTATGAGGGCTTCAGAGAGTATACAAACCCACATAAAGGGATGCTGGTACTGCCTTTACCAGGAACATGCCTATCGTAGCAGTTGTAAACTGTGTCCAAGAGGCATTACTTCTCAGCCTCAGTTTCCTCATCTATGAAATGGGCAAGGAGGGTTAGACATAGCCTATGCAGAGGTTAATTTATGAGGGCTCACTGTTTGCAGGAATTTCCTGTGGAGCCTGTAGAAAGTTGTTGCTATTGTTCAATCACTCGGTCGTTTCCGACTTTTTGCAACCCCATGGACTGCAGCATGCCAGGCTTCCCTTGTCCTTCACCATCTCCTGGAGTTTGCTTAAACTCCTGCTCATTGAGTCAATGATGCCAACCAACCATCTCATCCTCTGTCACCCTCTTCTCCTCCTGCCCTCAAACTTTCCCAGCATCAGGGCCTTTTTCCACTGAGTCAGCTCTTCTCTTCAGGCGGCCAAAGTATCGAAGCTTCAGCTTCAACACCTGTCCTTCCATTGGATATTCAGGTTTGATTTCCTTCAGGATGGACTGATTTGACCTCCGTGCAGTTCAAGGGACTCTCAAGAGTCTTCTCCAGCACCACAGTGTGAAAGCATCAAGCTCAGCTTTCTTGATGGTCCAACTCTCACATCTGTACATGACTACTGGAAAAACCATAACTTTGACTAGATGGACCTTTGTTGGCCACCTGGAAGGGTGATCCTCCTCTATCAGTCACCTTCACCTCCAGACTCGATGTCAAGGCATGTAGTCCCAACAGCAGCATGCTCGCCTGCCCTGAAGTCTTAATGAGAGCCAGGAGCCCTGCAGCACTCAGAAGGTCCAGCCGCTAGCCGGGCATGACGTTACTTTCGCTTCTGTAAATGTCTGGTGGTTCGGGGAACAGGAGGCAGGCTTGGCCTGCATAGATGATCCGTGCTCTGCCTTGGAAATGATAAGGGTGGAGGGATAGTCCTCCCAAAGCCAGCAGTCTCATTCCCACTGCGACAGTGCTGGAGCCCAAGGAAGCTCATTGTTATCTCGGGTTTGCTTTCAGCTTAGGTTGGAAAGGTTTCCAAAAACAATAATTTCATTGTTTCTCTACTCAGTGCTAACTCAATAAAAGTGGTTCTTTTCATTAATTTTGTTGTTTCTCGATGTGCTATCTTGGGACTAAATAAAAATGTTCTTTTATTTCCTCCATGGCTCTTGTAGATTCTTGCCAAGTTTTTGTCAGTTTCCATCAACTTCTCAAATGCTAGAGGCAGGTGGGATGTCAGAGAATGTTTGGGTTCCCTCATTTATAGATGAGGAAACTGAGGCCTGGAGACAGGCAGTGATCTGTTCAAAGCTGCCCCTCGAGTTAGTGGCTGAGTTGAGACTCAAGCCCAGACAGATAAGGCTCAGTGATGCGGGTGACATCTGATGGTTGTTCACAGACCAAACTAGAACAGGTTCCCCAATAACTGAGCTTGAAAAAAAGCGGCTTGATGCCACTCTGTTTTAATTTAAACAGACGCGTGCTTATGGATATATATATATATATATACACACACACACACAAACAACGCATACATAAAGGTGATCATTTTTATAGCTGGAGTTATTCTCCCACTTAAAAATGAAAAGAGGAGTTCCTGCATATTTTGCTATAAAGCGAATTTCTATTTCAGCTACCCCTTTCTTCCCATTGATTTTCTTTATAAAATCAAAGCAGCAGACTGTTGTAAAAAGGAAATTGGCCTCTGGATTTAATAAAATTACCCAGGAATGTGGCAATCCACTCTAAATACATGTTTTAGAGGAAAACGAAAGCACTCCAATGAAATATTAATCAGGACCCTGAAAATATTAATGATACGTGGTGCTGAAAAGATTAAACCAACAGCTGATTCATGCTCTTGTACCACAGAAACTAACACAACATTGCAAAGCAATTATATTCCAATAAATAAAGAAATGAAAATGATAACCCAAAAGTAAGAAGCCTGATCATGCAGCCCAGCACTGTTTCATGTCACGTGAGCAGTTTTATCTCCTGCCTCACCCAGCTTCCTAACGTCCTCCCTCTGACCAAGGAGCACTCCCAGGAGCACTCCCGGGAGCACTCCTGGGAGAACTAGGTATCAGCAAACTTTACCCCTGGCTTCAAATATCTCAACAGCCCCCAGGTTTCCACCTGAAACAATGTTTTGAAGCTTCCTCCACCTTCCTGGTCATTTAAGTTCACCGGCATCTTTCCAAGCACACTTGCCTGGTTACACGGCCACGGGTATCATACCATCACCAGCCAGACTTTTACAGATGGATACTCTTCCTCTCTACACATTCAGAGTCCATGCTTGTGAAAGAGCCTCCCCTGATTTCTATAATCAGACGTTGTCTTTCCCTCCCTGGACCAACCTGAGCCCTTTATTTGTAACTCTCTAGGAATCCTAAGGACTGGTTGTGTATTATCTCGATTCAGGCACTAATTTTTAAACATTTCTTTTGTTGAAGTATAGTTGATATACAATGTGACATTAATTGCAGCAATGTGGATGGACCTAGAGACTCCCACACTAAGTCAGCCGGAAAAAGACAAATACCAGCTGATATCACTTATATGTGGGGTCTAAAATGCGACACTTATGAACTCACAGACACTTCTTTCACTACTGAAAGCTCTTTCAGGGCGGCAGGCATGCCTGGTTCCCACTCCAGGGGACAGCGGAGTCATGAGTTTCAGCCTCCTGGTTGGCACTTCCATAGCCACTGGTTTCTCGCTGTTGGGTGTGTGTGCTTTGTTATTATCTCTGTCTCACTGCAGGGCAGCAGTCTCCTCTCTTTCACGAAATGCTGTAGCCCTCGGACCTAAAAGCAGCCCCACAGTAGTCACCAACTGGATTCCCAAGAGCAGGTGCAGATTTGGACACAAGACATTGTGCCTCCTGATATCACACATACCTTTAAAGTGGGAATAACAATAACTGCTGTTCCCTACGGGGCTTCCCGGGCGGCGCTAGTGGTAAAGAAAGTGACAGTCGCTCAGTCGTGTCCGACTCTTAGGGACCCCATGGGCTCTACAGTCCATGGAATTCTCCAGTCCAGAATACTGGAGTAGGTAGTCATTTCCTTCTCCAAGGTGATCTTGCCAAACAGGGATCGAACCCAGGTCTCTGGCATTGCAGGCGGATTCTTTACCAGCTGAGCCACCAGGGAAGTGGTAAAGAACCCATCTGCCGATTCAGGAGACGGGGGTTCCATTCCTGGGTTGGATGACCTGGCAACCCACTCCAGTGTTCTTGCCCAGAGAATTCTATGGACAGAGGAGCCTGGCAGGCTACAGTCCATGGGGTCGAAAGAGTCGGGTCTGACTGAAGTGACTTAGCACGTATGCACATACCACTCCTTATAGTCATTATTTTACATCCACGAGACCATCCAAGCTTACAAACAGGGAGGCAGGGATTACTATCGTATTCCGCTTTTCAGATGAAAAAAATGAAGCTTGGAGGTGAGTTAACACAACCTGAAAATAATAAAGCAGAGTCACTGATACCGAATTTGGTGTGCCTGTGGGTATTACCTTTCAAAATGGAAGAAAGAGAGAAATTCAAAGGAATAAAGCCTCAATGGTAGAATCTATTATTCTCTGGCATCAGAAGAAGAGATATTTTCGGTTGAGAGAACCCCCTTGGGCACAGGTGTGCATGGCCCCCTCCACCTCCACCAGGGCTGATGTTCCACCCTGGGCGTTATTAGCAGGACTGGAGATCCTCTTCCATGCCTCAAATCAAGAGCATCCCCTCCTTTTCCTTTGCAGTCCTGATCGAAGCCACTTAGTGAAATTATATCTTTCAGCAAATATGTTTTCAGAACCTATACTGTCCAGTTAGTAGCTGTGGTTGACTCAAACAGGAGCCCTGCTTCTGGTCCTGTTGGTGTGTGAAGGTGTGTGTTGTATGAACCTTGCTTCACACACATTCGCTTTCAGCTATGAATTTACTCTTTTAATAATGCATGGATGCTATCTCATTTACATATGCAACGAGGAACATTTTTCTGTCAGTAGCCGTTAACCACAGCTTCACAGGGGGAGGTGTCTGGGGTCCCAGAAATACTGAAAGGAGTTTTGGAGCAGATGACAACTGACTCCCACAGGCATTCCTGGAGACGGGCCTAGATCTTCAGGGAATAAAGGAAATATTCCCCTGCTCCTTTGAGATGTTTTCTCGCTCCTCTTGCTACTGCTCTCCAGCCCTCTATACAGCCAGAGAGTGAGTCCTCTTCTTGGATTGAATCAGACTCCATCTTCCCCGCTCTCTCCACCACCCACTCAGCTCTGGCTATTCAGCTCTCACTGCCTTCCCCCAAATATACCCAGTACTTTCCTACCTCAGGGACTTTGCACAGGCTCTACCTTCTGCCTGGAATCCTTCTCTCAGGTAGTCACGTGGCTCACCTCTTCCCTCCTCGCATTAAAGTCTTTGTTCTGACCAGGTGCGCCCAGAACACCCTCTACTTGAAATGCAAACTATTCCTTACTACTCTGAACCACCCTTCTTTGCTTTATCATCCTCCACATGACTGTTCCCATCTTATAAATTATATATTTTATTTATCTGTGTTTTGTTGCCTGCATTCTAGAAGGTAAGCTCTATAAAGACGAGGATTTTTTTTTTTTAATTTTTTCTCTATCGCTCCCAGCCCAATGTCTAGAATGATAGCTGGCACAAAGTAGGAACTCAATGACTATTGATACATGAATAAATGGGTACTCTGAGGAAGGTCTCAACACCAAAATTTTAAAAATGATGACTACCTCCCATGATCAAATGGGTATAGCTCTTCATAGCTCATGAAGCATATTTGTAACAAGCATCCCATGTATTCTCTGTCCTATGAACTGAACTGTGTCCCACCAAAATGTATATGCTGACAAACCCTAACATGACTCTATCTGGAGATAGGTAAGGGCTTTGGCAAGGGGCTTCTCAGTGGTAAAGAACCCACCTGCCAATGCAGGAGACATAGGAGACTTGGGTTCAATCCCTAGGTTGGGAAGAACCCCTGGAGGAGGGAATGGCAACCCACTCAAGTATTCTTGCCTGAAAAATTCCATGGACAGAGGAGCTTGGTGGGCTGCAGTCCATGGGATCACAGAGAGTCGGACACGACTGAGTGATTGAGTATGCATGCAAGGCTTTAGGAAATAGTTAAGGCTACGTGGGGTCATAAGGGTGGGGCCCTAATCTAATAGGACTGTGGCCTTTTAAGAAGAGGCTAGAAAGAGAGATTTTTTTTCTTTCTCCCAGCCCTATGATGATAGAGCAAGAAGGCAGCCATCTGCAAGCCAGGAAGAGAGCGCTCATCAGAAACCAAATCAGCTTTGAGCTTACACTTCTAGCCTCTAGAACTGAGTAATAAATCTCTGTTGTTTAAGCTATCCAATCTATGGTATTTTGTTATGGCAGCTCAAGTATACTAAAATATTCCACAAAATAGATCCTCTTAGGTAGATTTGATCATCCCATTCTCAAGATGCAAAAGCTGAGGTCAGGGAAACAGAAGGATTCTCCCCAAGTTCATTTAAGTATTGGTGAGCCTGCTCTTATTTCACTGTATCAGGCTGCCTGACTCAGAGCATAATCTGCCTCCAGAGCCCAACCCCACTCACTTAGCTTCTTCCTTCAAGATGATGTTCTACGACTAGTATCTATCTGCAAGGAGCCTGGCAAAGAAAACGACAGCATTTCAAACAGATCCCCTATGACATGAAAGCTGTGAGGGCTTCTCAGGAGCATCTGCATACTGGCCCAAGACAGAGTTCACGTTTTAATTGGGTGTCACATCCTTCTGCCTTGCTCTTCAAAATCTATACCACCCTTCCATCACCACTTTCAGCCATCTTTGCTGATTAATCCATCTACTCACCCACCCATCCATCATCCATCCATTCAACATTTCCAAGTGCCTACTATATGAGTTAACACCATCTGCGCAAATTTGATTTTGTCAAAGGGGACCAGCAAGGAGAGGTGGCTCAATGAACATTCTTCAAAGGCTGCCTGTGGGCCAGGTACTGTTTTGATATCCGAATTTTTGATCTCACTTAGTCATCAAGAGTTAGAGTAAGGCAACTTGCCCAAGGGTATGGGAGCAGAGCCTTCACCATTGGGCTTTGCAACCTGAGTTTTCTCCATCACATGGTGCCACAGATGAGAACCATGAAGCTGGAAGAGTAGTTTCAGGACTTCAGGAGTAGCATCCAGTTTCCTCATCTCCTGCCTTCCCCAGCCACACCTCTCATTCTTCTAGAATTGATGGATTCCTGCCATAACTGAAGAAGGCAAGTTGGATTAAGGAAGACTTGACATACCAACAGTAGCCAAAACACAGTAAGAGTTAATTAACACCATAAGCTCCTCATCATACAATTGCCACAATTATCCAAGGAGGGAGCTCCTGCCATTTTCATCATTTTACAGATGATAGAGAAGAGTGTCGGAGAGAGGAAGTAGTTTGTAGAGGAGCCTGAAACCGCTACATGACAGGGCTGAGATTCAAATACTGGTCTTTCCAAGAGGCAACTGGGACTAAAGAGGAAGTGGGAAAACAGAGACCTACAACAATGACAAATATCAAAGGGGGCTACCATATGTGAAGCTCAAAGCTAGGCTCTAACGGGGAGCAGGGGTCAGGATGGTGGGGGGCTACTGAATAAGAAAGGGGAGCTTAAGGTACTCTGCAGAGTCAGAGGAAGAAATCATGACCCAAGAGCTGAATGTGGGCCACAGGGAGCAGAGTTGACGAGGCATCTTTTAGGGTTCCAAGTGCTGGACTAATGTGACTATTGGGGATTCTGTCCCAACCATCCTGGGTTGAAGGCAGAAGAATAAACCGGAGGGAGAGCCCAGGAGAGCCTCTGAGTATGGAACCAACCAACCATCCTGATGCAGAAGAAGAGCCTCTCAGCAGAATCCTCAGGTGCTCCTCCATTCACTCACTCAGCTGTGTCTCCCGGAAGTCCTGAAACGCAGTATGGTAAAAGGCAGGCAAGGCACACATGAAAAAGAATGAGAACTCTGATATCAGATGGAGTTATTATGAGCTCCATCTCCCCTGATTTTCAGCTCCAAGAGCCTGGGGACTTGTTCATTTCCCAGAGCCTCAGATCCTTAGCTGGGATACAGGGATGCTACCATTCCTCCTAAGGTGCCAAAGGCAAAAATGATATAAGATAGGGAAAGGGACAGAGAACATGGGTGATCATCAAACCAGGTTAGGTCTCCCTCCTCCCAAATGGGAAACCATTTGGTGGGAAGGAGAAAATAAAAGAGTTGGAATGCTTTTTATAGTTTTTCAGGAGCTTATAATCTGTTTCGAAGGCAGGACATCAGAAGACAGAAAGGAACCAAGAGAAGAAGATAATAAATACTTCGGTCTCCTGGGGGGTTGCCTGCATTCCACACTGCTCCCTCTAGCCCATCTTTTCAACATCAATCTGATCATGTCCCCTGTGACCAAAGAATTATTCTCCCAGGCAAACGCTCGGCAGAAATGTGTCCACATGTTCATGAGCAGTCCCGAAAGTGTGCTCAACACCATCCACAGTAGAGAAGGGTCAGGAAAAATCACAGTAAGAAGCTACTGCATAGTCATCAGAATACTTATTTTTTTTTTTTTTTTTTTTTTTTTTAGAACTCTCTGCTTTTATTTTTTATTTTTTATTTTTTTTTTGTTTTTTGTTTTTTTTTTTTTAATTTTTAGTTTTTTATTTTTTAAATTTTAAAATCTTTAATTCTTACATGCATTCCCAAACATGAACCCCCCTCCCACCTCCCTCCCCAGAACATCTTTCTGGGTCATCCCCATGCACCAGCCCCAAGCATGTTGCATCCTGCGTCAGACATAGACTGGCGATTCAATTCACATGATAGTATACATGTTAGAATGTCATTCTCCCAAATCATCCCACCCTCTCCCTCTCCCTCTGAGTCCAAAAGTCCATTATACACATCTGTGTCTCTTTCCCTGTCTTGCATACAGGGTCATCATTGCCATCTTCCTAAATTCCATATATATGTGTTAGTATACTGTATTGGTGTTTTTCTTTCTGGCTTACTTCACTCTGTATAATTGGCTCCAGTTTCATCCATCTCATCAGAACTGATTCAAATGAATTCTTTTTAACGGCTGAGTAATACTCCATTGTGTATATGTACCACAGCTTTCTTATCCATTCATCTGCTGATGGACATCTAGGTTGTTTCCATGTCCTGGCTATTATAAACAGTGCTGCGATGAACATTGGGGTACATGTGTCTCTTTCAATTCTGGTTTCCTCGGTGTGTATGCCCAGAAGTGGGATTGCTGGGTCATAAGGTAGTTCTATTTGCAATTTTTTAAGGAATCTCCACACTGTTCTCCATAGTGGCTGTACTAGTTTGCATTCCCACCAACAGTGTAGGAGGGTTCCCTTTTCTCCACACCCTCTCCAGCATTTATTGCTTGCAGATTTTTGGATCGCAGCCATTCTGACTGGTGTGAAGTGGTACCTCATTGTGGTTTTGATTTGCATTTCTCTAATAATGAGTGATGTTGAGCATCTTTTCATGTGTTTGTTAGCCATCCGTATGTCTTCTTTGGAGAAATGTCTATTTAGTTCTTTGGCCCATTTTTTGATTGGGTCGTTTATTTTTCTGGAGTTGAGCTGCAGAAGTTGCTTGTATATTTTTGAGATTAGTTGTTTGTCAGTTGCTTCATTTGCTATTATTTTCTCCCATTCAGATGGCTGTCTTTTCACCTTGCTTATATTTTCCTTTGTTGTGCAGAAGCTTTTAATTTTAATTAGATCCCATTTGTTTATTTTTGCTTTTATTTCCAGAATTCTGGGAGGTGGATCATAGAGGATCCTGCTGTGATTTATGTCTGAGAGTGTTTTGCCTATGTTCTCCTCTAGGAGTTTTATAGTTTCTGATCTTACATTTAGATCTTTAATCCATTTTGAGTTTATTTTTGTGTGCGGTGTTAGAAAGTGATCTAGTTTCATTCTTTTACAAGTGGTTGACCAGTTTTCCCAGCACCACTTGTTAAAGAGATTGTCTTTACTCCATTGTATATTCTTGCCTCCTTTGTCAAAGATAAGGTGTCCATATGTGTGTGGATTTATCTCTGGGCTTTCTATTTTGTTCCATTGATCTATATGTCTGTCTTTGTGCCAGTACCATACTGTCTTGATGACTGTGGCTTTGTAGTAGAGCCTGAAGTCAGGCAAGTTGATTCCTCCAGTTCCATTCTTCTTTCTCAAGATTGCTTTGGCTATTCGAGGTTTTTTGTATTTCCATACAAAGCTTGAAATTATTTGTTCTAGTTCTGTGAAAAATGTGGCTGGTAGCTTGATAGGGATTGCATTGAATTTGTAAATTGCTTTGGGTAGTATACTCATTTTCACTATATTGATTCTTCCAATCCATGAACATGGTATATTTCTCCATCTATTAGTGTCCTCTTTGATTTCTTTCATCAGTGTTTTATAGTTTTCTATATATAGGTCTTTAGTTTCTTTAGGTAGATATATTCCTAAGTATTTTATTCTTTTCGTTGCAATGGTGAATGGAATTGTTTCCTTAATTTCTTTTTCTACTTTCTCATTATTCGTGTATAGGAATGCAAGGGATTTCTGTGTGTTGATTTTATATCCTGCAACTTTACTATATTCATTGATGAGCTCTAGTAATTTTCTGGTAGAGTCTTTAGGGTTTTCCATGTAGAGGATCATGTCATCTGCAAACAGTGAGAGTTTTACTTCTTCTTTTCCAATTTGGATTCCTTTTATTTCTTTTTCTGCTCTGATTGCTGTGGCCAAAACTTCCAGAACTATGTTGAATAGTAGCGGTGAAAGTGGACACCCTTGTCTTGTTCCTGACTTTAGGGGAAATGCTTTCAATTTTTCACCATTGAGGATAATGTTTGCTGTGGGTTTGTCATAGATAGCTTTTATTATGTTGAGATATGTTCCTTCTATTCCTGCTTTCTGGAGAGTTTTTATCATAAATGGATGTTGAATTTTGTCAAAGGCCTTCTCTGCATCTATTGAGATAATCATATGGTTTTTATTTTTCAATTTGTTAATGTGGTGAATTACATTGATTGATTTGCGGATATTGAAGAATCCTTGCATCCCTGGGATAAAGCCCACTTGGTCATGATGTATGATCTTTTTAATGTGTTGTTGGATTCTGATTGCTAGAATTTTGTTGAGGATTTTTGCATCTATGTTCATCAGAGATATTGGCCTGTAGTTTTCTTTTTTTGTGACATCTTTGTCAGGTTTTGGTATTAGGGTGATGGTGGCCTCATAGAATGAGTTTGGAAGTTTACCTTCCTCTGCAATTTTCTGGAAGAGTTTGAGTAGGATAGGTGTTAGCTCTTCTCGAAATTTTTGGTAGAATTCAGCTGTGAAGCCATCTGGACCTGGGCTTTTGTTTGCTGGAAGATTTCTGATTACAGTATCAATTTCCGTGCTTGTGATGGGTCTGTTAAGATTTTCTATTTCTTCCTGGTTCAGTTTTGGAAAATTGTACTTTTCTAAGAATTTGTCCATTTCTTCCACGTTGTCCATTTTATTGGCATACAACTGCTGATAGTAGTCTCTTATGATCCTTTGTATTTCTGTGTTGTCTGTTGTGATCTCTCCATTTTCATTTCTAATTTTATTGATTTGATTTTTCTCTCTTTGCTTCTTGATGAGTCTGGCTAATGGTTTGTCAATTTTATTTATCCTTTCAAAGAACCAGCTTTTGGCTTTGTTGATTTTTGCTATGGTCTCTTTTGTTTCTTTTGCATTTATTTCTGCCCTAATTTTTAAGATTTCTTTCCTTCTACTAACTCTGGGGTTCTCCAACTCTTCCTTTTCTAGTTGCTTTAGTTGTAGAGTTAGGTTATTTATTTGACTTTTTTCTTGTTTCTTGAGGTATGCCTGTATTGCTATGAACTTTCCTCTTAGCACTGCTTTTATAGTGTCCCACAGGTTTTGGGTTGTTGTGTTTTCATTTTCATTAGTTTCTATGCATAGAATACTTATTTTTTAAAACATTCTATTTTATACTGTAGTATAGCCGATTATGGTTAGATAGCATCATCAACTCAATGCACATGAACTTAGGCAAACTCTGGGAGATAGTGGAAGACAGGAAAGCTTGGCGTGCTGCAGTCCATGGGGTCACAAAGAATCAGACATGGCTTTGTGACTGAACAACAACATAGCCAGTTATCAATGTTGTGATAGTTTCAATTAACAAGGCTAACCATAAAAAGTGTTGGTGAGGATGGGGAGCCATTAGAACTTTCATACGCTGCTGGTGGGAATAGAAAATGGCATAACCACTTTGGAACCAACTAGTAGTTTCTGAAAATTGAAACATACACCTATCATACGGCCCAGCCATGTCAATCCTATGTATTTATCCAGTAAAACTGAAAGCATATGTCCCAAAAGACTAGTAAGAAATATTAATAGCAGCTTTAACAGCCACAGACTGTAATGCGTTTGAGCAAGTTCTGGGAGTTGGTGATGGATAGGGAAGCCTGGCATGCTGCAGTCCATGGGATCGCAGAGTCGGACACAAATGAGCAACTGAATTGTAACAGCCCCAAATTGGAAACAACCCAAATAGACTTTAACATGGGAATGATAAGCAAACTGTGGTATATCCAGACAACGGAGTTCTACTAGAGGATTAAAACAAAAACAAAAAACTATGAACACTCAAACACACACACACACATCAATAGGAGTACATCTAAAAATAATTACCCTAAGGGCAATTATCTAGACAAAGATCAGTACACATTGTATGAGTTCCATTCCACCTGAGCGATTTCAATTCCTAAAAGATGATGCTGTGAAAGAGCTGTACTCAAGATGCCAGCAAAGTTGGAAAACTCAGCAGTGGCCACCGGACTGGAAAAGGTCAGTTTTCATTCCAATCCCAAAGAAAGGCAATGCCAAAGAATGCTCAAACTACCGCACAATTATACTCATCTCACATGCTGGCAAAGTAATGCTCAAAATTCTCTAAGAGAGGCCTCAACAGTACGTGAACTGAGAACATTCAGATGCTACAGCTGGATTTAGAAAAGGCAGAGGAACCAGAGATCAAATTGCCAACATGCATTGGATCATCAAAAATCAAGAGAATTTCAGAAAAATATCTACTTCTGCTTCATTGACTACACTAAAGATTTTGACTGTGTGGATCACAACAAACTGTGGAAAATTCTGAAAGAGATGGGAATACCAGACCACCTTACCTACCTCCTGAGAAATCTGTATGAAGGTCAAGAACCAACAGTTAGAACCGGACACAGAACAATGGACTGGTTCCAAATTGGGAAAGGAGTATGTCAAGGCTGTATACTGTCACCTTGCTTATTTAACTTATATTCAGAGCACATCATGCAAAATGCTAGGCTGGATGAAGCACAAACTGGAGAAATATCAATAACCTCAGATATGCAGATGACACTACCCTTATGGCAGAAAGTGAAGAGGAACTGAAGAGCCTCTTGATGAAAGTGAAAGAGGAGAGTGAAAAACTTGGCTTAAAACTCAACATTCAAAAAACAGAGATCATGGTATATCCATCATGCCCATCACTTCGAGGCAAATAGATGGGGAAACAATGGAAATGGTGAAAGACTTTATTTTCTTGGGCTCCAAAATCACTGCAGATGGTGACTGCAGCCATGAAATTAAAAGATGCTTTCTCCTTGGAAGAAAAGCTATGACAAACCTAGATAGCATATTCAAAAGCAGAGACATTACTTTACAGTCAAAGCCATGGTTTTTCCAGTAGTAATTTATAGATATGAGATTTGGACCATAAAGAAAGCTGAGTGCCGAAGAATTGATGTTTTTGAAATTTTATGTTGGAGAAGACTCTTGAGAGTCTCTTGGACAGCAAGTAGATCAAACTAGTCAATCCTAAAGGAAATCAACCCTGACTATTCATTGGAAGGACTGATGCTAAAGCTGAAGCTCCAATAGTTTGGCCACCTGAAGGGAAGAACTGACTCATTGGAAAAGACTCTGATGCTGGGAAAGAGTGAAAGCAGAAGGAGAAGGGGACAACAGAGGATGAGATGTTTGGATGGCACCATTGCCTCGATGGACACGAGTTTGAGCAAGCTCCAGAAGTTGGTGATGGACGGGGGAGCCTGGCATGCTGCAGTTCATGGAGTCGCAAAGAGTTGGACACCACTGAGCAACTGGACTGACTGATCTATATAACATTCAAGAAACTGCAAATTAATATATGGGGATAGCAGACCAGCAGTTGCCTGGCAGTGGGTGGACAGGAGAGAGGAATTACTACAAGACATGAGGAACTTTGAGAGGGGTGGGACTATAAATATCTCCAATCTCCTGACTGTTGTGATGTTTTCATCACACACATACACACATATATATATATCTATATACACACACACTGATTTTATACATATGAATCATTAATGTGTGAAAACTTGTCAAATTGTGCACTCGAAATATGTGCCATTTATTGATAATTTACACCAATTAGAACTCAGCAAATCTGTTTTTTGAAGACATGTTTACAGCAGCTTTAATCATAATAGCCTCAAACTGAAAATAGTATAAACGTCTATCAATGGTAGAATTAATAAATATGGGTACGTTCCTGTGACAGAATACTACCCAGTAATGACAACCTGCAGTCACAGGCAGCAACATGGACCATCCTCACAAATAAGGAACAACAATATAAGTTAGGTACAAAAGAAGCTACAGCTTGTAGAAAACTTAAAAATCCACAGCATATAGAAAGCTTAAAAATAGATCTAAAAATAGTATACATTTGAAGAGTGGTGGGCTTCCCAGGTGGTAAAATATCTGCCTACCAATGCAGGGGACACAGGAGATGCAGGTTCAGTTCCTGGGTCAGGAAGATCCCCTGGAGGAGGAAATGGCAACCCACTCCAGTATGCTTGCCTGAAAAATCCCATGGACAGAGGAGCCTGGAGGGCTACAGTCTATAGAGTCGCAAAGAGTTGAACATGACTGAGTGACTGAGCGTACATGCACACACGCAGGGGACTGGTGACTTTTAGGGAGAAAGAAAGGAAGTGAAGACAGGGTTGAGCTCCTGGGATGCTGGTGATACTGGATTCCTTGCTCTTGATGATTTACGTATGTCTGTGTCCTCTTGTGACGATGCATTAGAACTGTAGACGTATGGTTTCTCCATTTTTCTATCTGCAAGCTTTGCTTTAATAAATAAGATTGGTTTTGAGTGTACAATGCATATCTTTATTTTTATAGCAGATTTTTAATTTTTTTTTTACCGGAGTATAATGCTTTACAATGTCATGTCAGTTTCGGGGAGAGGGCAGAAGATGAGGGGATGGGGATCAGGGTGGGATGGAGTGGGATGAAGGCAAGCAATACCATGATCAGGAACAAGGAGAAAGGGTGGCTGAGGTTGCGTACCTAAGAGTGTACACCTGGGCACTTCGGGCTTGGCAGGAATTTTCCTCATCCTGCATATGCAAAATGAATTCAAATGTAGACATTTTCACAACTTTGCATTTGTTTAGTGCTTCATAATTTATGGTTTGCAAGGTGGCAGTCCCGGCAAGAATGAGAACCCTATTCACCCAAGCACAGCCCTTGGGGCCTCCCGCATGTGTTTGAATGGACACGAAACACTTTCATGTTCAGTAATGCAGTGGTTTCTCACAAGCATTCAAAAGATGTGCCAGGAGAGGGGTGTTGGTTTCCTTCCCTAGAGGGGAAAGCCGAGGCTCCCAGGAGGTAAGACGCTTCTTGGAGCATGGACCAAAGCCTGGGTGTGGTTTGGGTCCTGGTGTGATGTCTCTCAGAGAAGGCAATGATCACTCCAGTACTCTTGCCTGGAAAATCCCATGGATGGAGGAGCCTGGTGGGCTGCAGTGCATGGAGTCTCGAAGAGTCGGACATGACTGAGTGACTTCCCTTTCACTTTTCACTTTCATGCATTGGAGAAGGAAATGGCAACCCACTCCAGTGTTCTTGCCTGGAAAATCCCAGTGACGGGGGAGCCTGGTGGGCTTCCGTCTATGGGGTTGCACAGAGTCGGACAGGACTGAAGCGACTTAGCAGCAGCAGCAGTGATGTCTCTGGGCCCTCTGCCTTCAGACAGGGCTGGAACCAAGAACCCAGTGCCCTCTGTCCCGCTGAGGCTCCCTCCCCTGTCTAGTTGTGAAAGCAGAAGTGGGTCAAGCCCTAAGCCTGGGGGTGGAGAGGCACACAGTGCTAAGGCCCTGCCTCACCTGCAGCGGCATTTTCTCTTCGGTTATGGGTGACCTTTTACTATTTCAAAGGCATGCATACCCTCCCTGCTGAAGACACACAAAGATGCAGTAAATTATCACAACAGCTCCGACAAAATGAAAGTGGGTCAAACCAGTGAAAACACGCACACACCAAGAAGAAGGCCAAAAGGGGCAGCAGCAGCCGGTCCTGCTCCAACAACCAAGGGACAGGCTGCTGAGGATACCCAGGTAGAAGTGAAATCACGCCGTCCCTGGTGAGTGTCCCTGGTGAGTGTCGCTTAGCATAATTATATCCCCAGAGAATCTAGGCTTCCAGATGGGCCTCAGAGCATCATTCACACACAATATTTTCGGCCCAATAACATGGTTCTAATGAAGCAGGAAGGGAGAACAAGAATAATAAAATTAAAAAGTCAAATTTCTGTCTTTAATCTCCAGGGCTGCAAATAGGATGTGACAGGTTCAGAGGCAGAGAGCGGAGTGGGGAAAGAAGGGCCCCATTTCCAAAGGGGCCAAGCGTTCCTGGCTGGGTCCCTGAGTGGGGTGAGCTTTCAACCCAGTTCCTGCAGCTGACCTGCATACCTCCTTGGAGTCAGAGAAGGGAGCCTTAGCTGAAGGGAGCCAGGAAGAGACTCAGAAAGGGAAATTCAAACTGTCTGTTGGCTTCTGCACCCCATGTCCACTTGGGGAGGCCTTGGAGGATGTGGCCTTTAGCAGACCATGTCAGGTTGGAAGAGTAGTGTCCCAGCACATGGCCAGGAGCCTCTATGCACTTTCAAGCAAATGAGTTGTGCTCAGCCACGAGGGCCTGCCAACTGAGCCGGGCCTTCCCCTTGGGCCACTACTCTTTTTCTGACCTTTCCACACTCTCGATCTCTGGGGTTGTTCTCATCCATTTATTCAATCTGTCCTGAGATGCACAGGAAGGTCCAGAGATGAACAGCACTGCAGTCCCTGCCCTCAGGGAGCTCACAGCCAGACAGGAAGCAAGACAAGGGTAAGATTCTCAAAGTGCTCAAAGTATTTTGATAGAAAAATAGGTAATGAGACTGGGCTTTCCTGGTGGCTCAGCAGTAAAGAACCCACCTGCCAATGCAGGAGACATGGGTTTGATCCCTGGGTTGGGAAGATCCCCTGGAGAAGGAAATGGCAACCCACTCTAGTACTCTTGCTTGGAGAATCCCATGCACAGAGGAGCCTGGTGGGCTACAGTCTACGGGGTCTCAGAGTCAGACAAGACTGAAATGACTAAACAACAACAGAGGTAATGAGACTGCGGATCAGGGTGAATGAGGAAGTCATCATTTATACTTTTCTTCTAGATCCTGAGAATCCACACAACCCTGCCTTAGCCACCATCACAGCAGGGAAAACCACCCCGCCTCCAAGTAGGCCCTGCCACTTTCATCGCCCTATCCCTCTTCACAACCAGACTCATCGGGTCCTATTCCTGCAGCACACCTCCCCTCTCATAGCAAAGCAAGCTCAGACATCAGCCACGGCTGCTCTGAGCTGTCAGACACCCAGACAGATGCTAGAGCAGCTTGTTCTAGAGGAACTAACACTCTTAGATGAAGACCAAGATAAGAGTCTTATTTCTGCTTCCTGAGACTGTCCTGGAACTCCATCTTGGACTCACTGACCTTCAGCCTTTCCCAGGAAGTTGACTGCAAAACTGCCACACAACGCGGAGTCCGGAGGAGTAGGTGCCAGTCCCGCGGCTCCAGTCTGTCTACGCCCCTAGGTGAGCTGCTTCCTCACTGTGGACTCCTACTTGATCTGCTACCAATGAGGGGATGGAAGAAGCCGCACAGTACTCAGAAGTGAAGCTCCAAGGGCCACTGAGCAAGACATCAGCAAGGACGAATTTATACTATCTGAAAGCAGGGTTGGCCGTGGACGTGAGAAGAGCATCAAGGGAGGACTGGGGGAGTTCCTGCGTCAGCAAGGTCACTGGCGATTCTTTATATCCCTGAATACACAGGTTACTCCTCCCATCAAGAATTCATGTCTCCTTTTGAGTCTCGACTGTCTCGTGAATTGCTTTTTCCCAAAGAATGCAAAGGGATTGACAGTGCCATTGTGGGGTCTGGAGTCTTGGAGACCAGAAAGCTCCCATCTCAGCCCCCCTTGGAGCCCCGAGCCACTTCCTGAGGTCAAGAGAACAAATGGGGAGACAGAGGAGCCTGTGAGCCCCTGGTTGTCCTAGCCGTCTTAGCAGAGGCAATACACGTGTGAAAGAAGCCATCTGAGATTTCCAAGCCCAAAGGAGTTTACAAATGACTGCAGCCACATGAGTAGATACGATGAGCAGAAATCCAGCTGGGTCCTGCCTGGTATAGCAATTCATGAGTAAATAAATGGGTATTGCTTTAAGTCACTATGCTTTGGGCGGTTTATTTATTTATTTTCACAGCAACAGATAATCAAAACAGGTCCCAGTTAGGAAAGCTGCAGACATACAACCTTACCAGGACCAGCACCAGTAGCGATAGACCTGGCTGACGGTTAGGGACTTTGGGTACTAAGTAAGCAGGACCTGAGAAAAACAGATCACTGAAAATCTATTGTTACAAAGACCTTTCATTGTCATGGCCTGTATTGTCCCAGGAATTAGTCAATGCTGGTTGGCTGAGTCCATGCAGGTGTCCCTCAAACACAGGCTCCAGACCAGCTTGGTTCCCAAAACGAAAGAGTAAAATTTCATCCAAAAATGCCCAATTATTTTTGGTGCTTCCCTCCTCTCCTCCCTCTCCCCATCCCTACTCTCACTCAAAGGACCAGAGATGGAAAACCATGGAAACAAACGGGCTTTGTGTAGTTCTGAATGGGAAACGCAGCATCTGGGGCTTACAAGAGCAAAAACTCCTGTGTTGCTAACATCATTTTTTCATGGGTGATTGTGTTGTATTTTATTGTTGAAGAGAAGCAGACTCAAGTCGTTTCTCCAGCCTTGAGGGGTCAGCTCAGGGTCTATAGGATTTACTCCCCAATAAACTGCACACACAATTCAAATCCCCCTTCAATATTCATAAACAGCTAATTTTTGAAAACCCTCTATGCCAGCCATTGAATTGCACAGTTTATCTATGCTACCTCACTGAGTCCTTAGAACAAATCTTTCAGGTCATAATTATTGCCCCCATTCTTACACATTAGAAGACTAAAGGTCAGAGATAATAAACAATGTTTTAAAACTAAAAAAGTGGTAGAGCTGATCTTTACACTGACGTCTTCAGGGCCTCAAAGCCCATGCTCTTAATGGTCCCCTTAAACTGAATCAGCTCCCAGTCTGACCATTACCAGGACTGCTCACTTATACAGACAGCTATGTGTTCAGCATATATTTAATGACCACCTACTATGTGTATGAACAGAATACACACAGTTGTGTCTGACTGTTTGCAACCCCATGGACTGTAGTTGTCCATGGAACTCTCCAGGCGAGAATACTGGAGTGGGTAATCATTCCCTTCTCCGGCGCATCTTCCCAACCCAGGGATCGAACCCAAGTCTCCTTCATTGCAGGTGGATTCTTTACCAGCTGACCCACCAGGAAAGCCCATACATTAATGCAGCTGTTGCCAACCTTTTAGGCACCAGGAACTGGTTTTGTGGAAAGCAATTTTTCCACAGGTCAGGAGTGGGAGGATGATTTGGGGATGATTCATGCACATTATGTTACATCGTATTACATCAAGACCCAGCACAGCCCAATAAACAAATAAATTCTTTTTTTCAAAGGAACAAGCATGGTCCCCAGTTGGAGTGAGTTAACGTGTGTGTGTGCTAAGTCACTTCAGTCATTCCGATTCATTACAACCCTATGGAGCTTGACAGACTCCCCTGTCCACGGGATTCTCCAGTCAAGAATACTGGAGCGGGTTGCCACACTCTCCTCCAGAGGATCTTCCTGGCCCAGAGATCGAACCTGCGCGTCTTGTGTCTCCTGCACTGGGAGGTCCTTTACCTCTACGCCACCGGGGAAGCCCCTGGAGTGAGCGTATATCCTAGTAAATCAATGGATGATAGGTGAGAATCTGGGATTTTTCAGGTTAGAAAAAGCCATTTGACAAGCTCAAGTCATGCTTACATCTTACATAGTATTCCCACTAAGGTTTTGAATCCCTCCAAAAACAGGAAACTCACCATGTGTCCATGTAACAGGTCTGGGTTTAGATGGCAGTCACTCCTAGAAAGCTTTTCCTTACAGTGACTCCAAGTCCATCCATCAGGAGTGTCCATGTTTTGATTTGTGGACCCTCCTCAGGGCCACATACAGCGTGTCTAGCTACGTATCTGTCCTGAGATAACTTGCCTGCCAGATAAATCTTCCTTGTGTCCTTAGCTGTTCCCCAATGTCATGATTTTGAGGTCTCCTGCTATTCTCTCTCCTGAACTTGCTACATTATTTTTCTATACACTTCCTCAGCTTGGTTCAAAGAAATAAACTCAAAATTTACCAACATGCATGACCTCAAACACATGATGTCTCCTCTTTGAGTTCAAGAATCCTCAAATTTAAAATGAAGAAATTGGATTATACAGCTTCCAAGAGGAGACAGTAATGGAAAGAATCCTAGATGTTCAATTTCATTTATTTCCATCACTGCTGCTAAGTCTGCCCACCCCCTATCATCCCATAACCCCTTTTACCTGTAAAGTCCTACCATTCAGTACAGGGATGTGAAATCAGAAGACCTGGGTCTGAGTCCCAGCTCTGGCATTAACAGCTAGGTGCCTTTGGGTGTATTATTTAACTGCTCTGTTTCAATTTCATCACCTGTAAATCTGGGGCATCACTCCTTTCCCTACTGGCTTGCAAGAGTTGTCACAGAGGCTGCGGGTGAAGGTGAGGATGCTGTAGGTGAGTGCACTCTTCCATCAGCACGCTGTCCAGTTAAGAGATGACATGTGGTTGCTGTTTTGACCAGAAGCACCATGGACATCATTCTATTGGGTTGGCCAAAAGGCTTGTTTGAGTTTTCCAGAAGATGGTACAGAAAAACTTGAATGACGTTTTTGGCCAACCCAATGTTTTTTTTTTTCTTGTTTTTGATACATTTACTTAGCACACTTCCAATGCACCTGGGGACTCCAATTATATGTGAAAATTCAATCCAATTTAAATTATTCTAGAAAAGGGACTGTGTGGTCAGAATTGTCCCTCCTAATGAGGGCATCGTGCTCTGTGATATTTCAAGAAAAGAAAGCTATTTAGGAAAATGCCAGGGTAAATATTTTCGTAGGCAATAGCTTTTGGCAAGAGGAAACCCCAGGGTGGTGACAGAGTCATCTTTGGCTGGACCTAAGATCCAGATGGTCCACAGTTTCGGCCCCTACACCCCAGGGACAGATGCGTCGGCAGAGGGCTGTCTCCTGCCCTACATCTCGCCCTCCTCCAGTCCTCCTTGCACACTCCCCCATGCCATCCTTCCCCACTTCCCACCTCTCCCTCGCCTCCCACTCCTGCAGGAGCAAACCCACGACCCCTAGCAGGACTCGCACATTGAGAACACTGTTCTTCCAATCCCCTAGTCAGATCCGACAGTTGGACAATCCTAAACTGTCCCTCCTCCATCCAACCCACCATAATATTTCATACCCATATAAAGCACAAAGTTCCTCCCAACCTTTATTCATCCGATCAATTCAACTCACCCTTTCAAACACAGGAGAGAATTTGCCTCTTCCAGAATCCCATGCTGATAACCTCCAGAAAATCAGCCCTATACGCATAATTATTTCCTCTTCTGTGATAATTTTTAACCTTAAATAGCACTGTGTTTTCCGCAGTGAGATTTTCTGTTTGGCTGCCTGTTGCCTTCTGAACCAGGAGAGCGAAGTCGAGACCCCAACTATCTGAGTCTCCAGCACCTGACAGCGTTCTGCCCACAGAAAAGCATCTAACACGGATGAGAATCGGGTAGAAGTATCTCAAATAAGCAAAGGTATTGAAACGATTCTGTATCATCATGATTAGCCTCTGGACCCCCACCCCCAAACTGAGCACTGTAACGTTTCCGTTGGCCTGAGCCCTCGAAGGCAAAGAATGGATTCAAAAAGACAAAGTGGAGAATGTAACTCAGCTCCTTTCCTTGTCAGACAGGACATTATGACTGCTAGGAAATGTGTAAATAGCAGGACAGATTACTCATCACCAGATCAGAAAAGGGCAGAAAACAGAGCTATTTTTCACAGCTTTAGATGCATGCACAGGGGAAATGCCAGGTCTGTAACATGTACATATAATGAAACTGTCAAATGGCCTTCTTCTTGGGTGTGAGGGCTGATGCAGTCACTCACAAGGTTGCTTGGCTACAGAGAATCCTCGAGTAACCTCTGTTTGTTTAGTCTGAATACCAGAATACAGAGCTCAGATGTCAGGGGCCTGTAGACTTGCTCTGGGTTGGGAAATTCCTGCCCACTTAGGAATTTTAATCTTCCTAAAATCAATCCATTTTTAGTTCCTATTTCACTAAACATAAAAGACTTTTATTGAGTACATAGTATGCCTTTCTCCAGGGGATCTTCCTGACCCAGGGATTGAACCTGCATTCCTGTATTGGCAGGCAGATTCTTGACCACCGAGCCACCAGAAATGCCCCCTTGGAGAAGGAAATGGCAACCCACTCTAGTATTATTGCCTGGGAAATCTCAGAGGAGCTTGGATGGCTACAGACCATGGGGTTGCAAGAGCTGGGCATGACTGAGCGACTAAATGATTATGTCTTTGGTCAAGAGTTTCCTTCTTGACATAACAGCAAGTATGAATCCATCTCTCCAACTTCAAGTAGCTTCCAGATGACCTGGGAGCACATGTGAGTTGTGTTCATGATCACACACACATGAAAAAATGTGTAGAACTCCATCAGTCAGCCCCTCCTATTTCCAGGGGAGGGCAGCCTGTGAAATGCTTGGATTCCCGGCTCAGATGAGATGCATTGTGACTGGGGCTTGCGGATGGAGATTTTTATTTTATGCTACGTATTTATTTATTTATATATTGTTTCTGGCTGTGTGGTGTCTTCCTTGCCACTTGGACTTTTCTCTAGTTGCAGTGAACGGGGACTGCTCTCCAGCTGCAGTGCCTGGCCTCCTCATTACCGCAGCTTCTCTTGCTGCAGAGCACGGGCTCTAGACACAGGCTCAGTAGTTGTGGAGCACAGGCTTAGTTCCTCCATGGCATGTGGTTTCTTCCTGGACCAAGGATCAAACCCACGTCTCCTGCACTGGCAGGTGGATTCCTTACCACTGAGCCACCAGGGAAGCCTACAGATGGGCCTTTACTCTCATGAATCAAACCTGCTCTCTCTACTACTGATTCAGGGAAAGACACACTCCTCATTTTGTGCAATCTCTTTCCTGAAACTCTTTATCCAGAAAAGTCAAATTCCTGAGAACAGCAGAGGAGCGAAATTTTGCTTGATACTAGCAGCATCACGGCTAATCCCTTTCTCCGAGGAGCTTCATGGCATCAAGCAAACTGGCAACGTGAGACTTCTCTCTAATCCCCTCAGCTCATCTCCGAATCCAAACTTTACACCAGCGCCAGAGCTTGGCAGCCTACAACACTCACCGGGAGATGGGAAATGCACAGGCTCTGTTATCAGAACACGTGGGTGGTCCTAGCCCTGCCGCTTATTAGCTGTGCATCTTGGGTTTCACGACCTCCCTCTGTCTGACTCAATTTCCTTGCCTGTAAAACGGGATTGAGGGTCTAAGGATCAGAGAGGACGATGTATGTGAAATCCCCTTGTTAACTGTAAAGATCTATGTCAGTAAGGACTAATTATCAGTTAGTTTGTGGTTGTGCAGATACAGTCTTCTTAAAAAGCTGGGTGGCGTGTGAACCGGAAGGTCCTTATCTCCTTCATTTTTGGATTTCCTGAACCTGACACAATGCCTGACTCTTAAAGAGCAAGCACTTCAGTGAATACGTGGTAAATTAATAAGTGAACAAATTGGGAGATCATTCCCTAGAGGTTAAGGTGACTGTCTTCCCTCTAAGTTAAAAGGAATGAGAGAGGAAGCTTAATCCACAGAAAGTTTGGAATCCTCAGGATGAATTTTTAAATATTCAGTATTTTCTGGATAGGATGTGAGCACACGTGTTTGTGTGTGTGTGTGTGTCTGTGTGTGTGCTGATTATTCCTTCTGTGGCTGGAAATCTGCATTAAATTTGAATAATATCACTGCCCTGAGAAACTTCTGGCTCTTGGTTCTGTAAATATCTTTCTCAGGATCAAGAGAACAGAATTGGGCTAATAGGCCATGCTCTCATTCTCCTTCTTAACTCAGTCATTCATTTGTTCATGTGTTCGCTCATTCACTGGCAGCAAATGGTCCTGTGCAAAAGCCAAGCCTCCTTATAAGGGGGAAAATGCCTAACCCAGCCTTTCGGCTAATAAACTCCTACTGGCCCTTCCAGACCTCGCTGCCTCTGAGCCTTGAACCACTTGAAGCTCTACTACCGTCTCTGCAAGTGGTATTAACCATCATCCTTTATCCTCAGTTTTAGAATCTCAAAGACCAAAATGCTGACACTTTTCCTCTATAGACATTTCTGTTGCTCAGATATACTGCCACCAGAATCCTCCCAAAAGCCCAAAAGCCCCCTAAAAGACTGTTCATTGCAAATCCACCCAGAGTCTACACAGAGAATGGCAGTGACTGTGTTGGTCCTAAATCCAAACTTTGGGCTGTAAATCAAGCACACTGGAGCCCACAGATAAGGTGTCTATCACCTCCCCAGCATCCCCACAACCACTTTCTGTGACTACCCAACACAACGGTTTTCCCATCCCTAGGTCTAACTCTGCCTCTAATCTCATTTTTCTTTTTTTTTAATTTTATTGGAGTATAGTTGATTTACAGTGTTGTGTTAGTTTCTGGTGTACCGCAAAGTGAATCAGTTACAGATATATATTCACTGTTTTTTAGATTATTTTGCCATATAGGTCATTACAGAGTATTGAGTCCCTGTGATATACAGTGGGCCCTTATTATTTATCTACTTATAGACAGCAGTATGTATATGTCAGCCCCAGTCTCCCATTTATCCCTCTCTCTCCCTTCTCCCCACCATAGCCAAAGGTTTGTTTTCTATATCCACGACTCCTTTTGTGAATAAGTTCACACGTACCCTTTCTTTAGATTCCACATATGACATACAAACAACATGGTATGGTATTGGTCTTCTTGTGTCTGACTTATTTCACTCAGTATGATAATCTCTGGGTTCATTCATGTTGCTGCAGATGACATTACTTTGCTTTTTGTCATGGCTGAGTAATAGTCCATCATATACATGGCATATCTTCTTTATCCATTCATCTGCTGATGGACACTTAGGTTGCTTTCTCGTCCTGGCTGTTGTAAACAGTGCTGCAATGAACGCTGGGGCCCACACTTCTTTTCGAATTATGATTTTCTCCAGGTATGCGCCCAGGAGTTATAACTTCACTTTTCTATGCCTCATCGCCTCTCCTTTCTCCTCCCCGCTCCATCTTCTCTCATGTCTATTCCAATTCTATCCTTAGTTCTCATGTGCCAGCCCCAGGTTGGGGTGGATAAAACTGTTATGCAGGGCTTACTGTTCCAACTCTTCACCACACTCCCTGCCCTTTATTGCCCTTCCCTTCATGTCCCAGCCACCACTCAACCCCTGTGAAATAACATTTCCTTCCCATGTTTTATGCCTCTAAATTTCGTTCTCCCTGGGTTGCTGCCTCTATCTCAGACTGGAGGCTCTGTTGTTATTATAATCATATATTAAGTTTAATGTGTCCACAAGGCATTTTACACACTCATAAAAATGAGACCTTCTAAGAGCTCCTGTGCTGAAGACAATGGAAATAGCCTCCCTGGTCTTGGCTGGTGGGAACCGCAAGCCATTATGGCCTCTAAATGTGCAAAGCTGGGGGTGGTTGTTTGTTGTTGCTTGTGTTACTCTGGATGATAAATACAGCATCTGAAGAGAAGTAAAAGATTTCCCAGCTTATAAGCAGAGTCAAAGTCTTGATTACCACCATTTGGGCCACATCCTACAGTATTAGCGATATTAACAATAGGTGACATTTACTGAGTACAGACTGCATACCAGATAGTTCACTAAACATTTTATATGCACCATCCCACAGAATCTTCCCAATGGCCCTGTGCAACAGATAGTATTTAATTCAGAAGGATTTAATAAAAGAAGGCAATTGAGACGCAGAGAGGTTAAGTAACCAATTCAAGGTCAAACAGCGCAGAGGTGGGAAGACTGGAATTATTCCAACCCAGGCTGTCTGGTCCCAGATCCTGCCTGCTTCAGCATACACAGACATAGCATTGGAAGCGATCCACCTTTAAGGTCGGGCAACTCAAATGAGTCAAAGACAAATGTGATAGACGGAATGGATGCTGTAGGTATGCTTCTACAAAAGCTTTGCCCCAAGTCCCTTCTCTATCACTCTCTGACAAGGACTCAAGGACCTACAAGACCTCCACCCCCAAGAGGTTATATTTGCCAACCTAGGAGACAATGGACAATAAAAGTAAGGACTCAGAGAAAAAAAAAGCTAATCTCTTTGTACAGAGGGAGCTGTATGCTCTGCAGACCTGCAGAGAAAAAAGAAGAGTAAATCTGATGTTCCCTCCACAGAATACTAGCTCTGTAAACAATCTTCCGTGCTTTCTAGTCCAGTTTGCTAACGGCGGATAATGAATTGATCAGCCAAATGATTTCCGTTGCTTCTCTATCCCCTGCTTCATCAACAGTGTTTGCACTTCACTCATCCCTTCCCCTCTTTGCTCTCTATTTTCCTCTCTCAGGGCATCCGTGGTATACAATATGATTTCACTTGGGAAACATTGATATCAATGAATACTCGTTATAAAATTTTAATTGGAGTATAATAGACTTACAATGTTGTGTTAGTTTCTGCTGTACAACGAAGTGAATCAGCTATGTTGCTCAGTCATGTCCAACTCTTTGTGACCCCATGGACGATACAGTTCATGGAATTCTCCAGGCCAGAATACTGGAGTGGGCAGGCTTTCCTGTCTCCAGGGAATGTTCCCAACCCAGGGATTGAACCCAGGTTTCCTGCATTGCAGGCAGATTCTTAACCAGCTGAGCCACAGGGAAGCCTGCTGAGCCACAGGGAATGTATACATATATCCCCTTCCTCTTGGACCTCCCTCCCACACCTTCTCATCCCCCCATCTATGTGATCACAGAGCACAGAGCTGAGCTCCCTGTGTTAAGCAGCTTCCCACTAGCTCTCAGGTTTACACATGGTAGTGTATATATGTCAATCCGAATCTTGCAATTCGTCCCACCCTCCTTCCCCCTTCCCTTTGTCCACAAGTCTTTTCTCTACATCTGTGTCTCTATTCCTGCCCTGCAAATAGCAAACCCACTACTGGGCATATACTTCGAGAAAACCATAATTCAAAAAGACAGTTCAGAATTTTTTTTAATTTTTATTTTTACTTTATTTTGCTTTACAATACTGTATTGGTTTTGCCATACATTGACATGAATCTGCCATGGGTATACATGAGTTCCCAATCCTGAACCCCCCTCCCACCTCCCACCCCATATCATCTCTCTGGGTCATCCCTGTGCACCGGCCCCAAGCATCCTATATCCTGTATTGAACATAGACTGGTGATTCATTTCTTACCTGACAGTATACATGTTTCAATGCCATTCTCCCAAATCATCCCACCCTCTCCCTCTCCCACAGAGTCCAAAAGTCTGCTCTATACATCTGTGTCTCTTTTGCTGTCTCGCATACAGGGTTATCATTAGCATCTTTCTAAATTCCATATATATGTGTTAGTATACTGTATTGGTGTTTTTCTTTCTGGCTTACTTCACTCTGTATAATCGGCTCCAGTTTCATCCACCTCATTAGAACTGATTCAGATGTATTCTTTTTAACGGCTGAGCAATACTCCATTGTGTATATGTACCACAGCTTTCTTATCCATTCATCTGCTGATGGACATCTAAGTTGTTTCCATGTCCTGGCTATTATAAACAGTGCTGCGATGAACATTGGGGTACACGTGTCTCTTTCAATTCTGGTTTCCTTGGTGTGTATGCCCAGCAGTGGGACTGCTGGGTCATAAGGCAGTTCTATTTGCAATATTTTAAGGAATCTCCACACTGTTCTCCATAGTAGCTGTACTAAAAAAACAAATCAAAACAAAAAGACACATGTACCCCAGTGTTCATGGCAGCAGTATTTACAATAGCCAAGACATGGAAACAATTAAATATCCATCAACAGATGAATGAATAATGAAAATGTGATACACATACACAATGGAATATTACTCAGCCATTAAAAGGAATACAACCGGGTCAAGTACCCCTTTTAAAGTACCAGGAAATCAAAGCTCAGAGGCTGTTATTTACCCAGAGCCATGAAGCCTGCTGGCCTTCCAGGTGGTGCTTGTGGTAAAGAATGCAGGTAATGTAAGAGATGCAGGTCGGGAAGATCCCCTGGAGGAGGGCAGGCCAACCCACTCCAGTATTCTTGCTAGAGAATCCCATGGACAGGGGAGCCATAGCGTCACAAAGAGTTGGACATGACTGAAGCGACTCAGCACACATGCATGAAGCCTGTTAGTGCAGAGGGTGGGCAAGTTTTGTATTCCCAGCTCCCAGGACAGTGCTCCTTCCAAGCAATGTGGAAAAGCAGGGAGGGAAAAGCACCCTTTCTTCCTAAATTATGCCCAGCAGAAGGGAGGGCTGAGTAACCCACACTAGCAGCATCCCATTCAAATACTTTCCTACCTGAGAAATCTCACAGAGTTTCAGTTCAGAGCCTCATCTGCCAGATAGACCCTAAAACATGTCCCAGATAGCTGTCTCATCCTACCCAACATCTGCACTAATTCCACATCCTCAGCCCCAGAGCCTGTGAATTACTGCTGTCAGAGCAACATAAAAGGACACACTTCACTCCAGGGCTCCACGAGAAGAGGTAATTGAAGGACACACTCACTGGTGCATGCAAACTCACAAAACGGAAAACAGTTTCAGGAATTCGGCATAAAATGACAACTAAGAGCAGCATCGGGTCTGTCTTTACAGAGTCAGTCTTCTCATGAGGAGACAGAGAAGAAAGATGTCAGTTTGGTGTGCTTCTTGAAGACTTGAAGGATGAGAAGAAACAATCATGTGAAAACTGGGAGGAGAGATTCAAAAGTCCCGCTTTTGGAAAAATCTTGGTATACTCAGGTATCTCTCAGATGGACCAGTGGGACTGGAGCACAGGGAGAGAGGAGAGGAGAGAGGAAGAAGATAGGAGGTGGCCAGCAGTTAAGCGGGGGCAGTTCAGTCGCTGAGTCATGTCTGACTCTTTGCAACCCCATGGACTGCAGCAGGCTAGGCTTCCCTGTCCATCACCAACTCCCGAAGCTTGCTCAAACTCATGTCCATAGAGTTAGTGATGCCATCCATCTCATCCTCTGTCGTCCCCTTCTCCCCCCACCTTCAATGTTTCCCAGCATCAGGGTCTTTTCCAATGAGTCAGTTCTTCGTATCAGGTGGCCAAAGTATTGAAGCTTCAGCTTCAGCATCAGTTCTTTCAATGAATATTCAGGACTAATCTCCTTTAGGATGGACTGGTTGGAAGTCCAAGAGTCTTCTCCAACACCACAGTTCAAAAGCATCAATTCTTTAGTGCTCAGGTTTCTTTATGGTCCAACTCTCACATCCATACATGACTACTGGAAAAAACATAGCTTTGATTAGACAGTCCTTTGTTGGCAAAGTAATGTCTCTGCTTCTTAATATGCTCTCTAGGTTGATCGTAGCTTTTCTTCCAGGGACCAAGCATCTTTTGATTTCATGGCTGCAGTCACCATCTGCAGTGATCTGGGAGCCCAGAAAAATAGTCTGTCACTGTTTCCATTGTTTTCCCATCTATTTGCCATGAAGTGACAGGACCGGATGCCCTGATCTTAGTTTTCTGAATGTTGAGTTCAGAATGCTAAGTGGGCAGGACCACATAAAAAATCATATAACTTAGGCTTTTTTTTCTATGTCTTAATGAGAAGTCATTAAAGGGCTTCAGACTTCAAAGAGATATGATTTGACCTATTCTTTCAAATAATCTTTTATTGTGGAAATTTTCAAACATATAAAAAGTAAGTAAAATAGTATAACGAACCCCTAAGCACCCATCACCCAACCTCAATAATTATCAGCATTTTGCCATTCTTAAATCATCTATACTTCCACCCACTCTCCGCTCTCCTCAAATTTATTATTTTTCACAGTTCTAGTTTCCTTTTTTTTAAGGTAAAATTTACTACAATTAAGTGTATAAATCTTAGCTGTATTATTTTGACAAATGAAATCTACATTCCTTTCACAGAACACTTTCAACCTCCTAGAAAGTTCCTTCATGTCCCCTCCCAGTCAAACACCACCCACTCCCCATTCCAAGATGCAAACACTGTTCTTGCCACCTTTTAATTGTGAATCTGTTTAGTTAATTGTTCTAAAAGTTTATATCCATGAAATCATACAGTTTTCTTATGTTTGGCTTTCTTATGTTTTTCTTATGTTTGGCTTTTACTCAGCGTGTTGTTTTTGAGATCGATAAATTTCTATGTATGTAGTTTGCCTTTTTATTTTTTGGCTGATTGATATTCCATTGGATAAATGCCCAATATGTTGTCAATTAACTTGTAGATAGACATTTGGGTTCTTTCCAATTTAGGGCCATTGTGAAAAAACCTGCTGTGAATGTTGTACCATTCTTTCCATGGACACATGTTTTTGTTACCCATGGATGAATACATAGGAGTACAATTAGCTGATACCTCATTGAAGTATTGGCAGTGGAGTAGACAGAGGCACAGACAGTAGCAAGAAAACCAGCTAAGATGTAATTATATTAACCAGTTAAGAGAAGAGACATTATAAAGGCTTACACTGGGAAGGCATCATAGTAAGACTGGAAGGAGATATATTTGAAAGATGTATTGATTAATGCAATTAACACTATTTGTTGGTGAAGTAAATGTGCAGGTAAAGAAACTGGATGCGTCAGGGATGACTAATAGGTCTCTAGCGTGTTTAAACTGGGTGCATATTGAAATTACTGCAATTGAGAATGTAGAGAAAGAAAAACACCAACAAGCTATAAGGAATCCAAGGGTTCATCGTAGAGAGCACGGCATGAGGCATCTGTGAGCAGACATTAAGGAAGCACTTAGAGGCTGGACCTCAAGGAAGAGCAGCTCCACTGTGACCCTTGCGTTCAGCCTCCACCTTCCCAAGACCCAGATTTCTCCAAAAAAAAAAAAAAAAACCTCAAGACGTGCTAGAGGATTGGAAAAATGGATTTTATTTCATAGTACTTTATTTACTCTGATAAATTGGTACCAGAAGACCAATAGCTACCCGGTATAGTTCCTAGTTCAGTCGCTCAGTCATGTTGGACTCTTTTTGCCCCCATGGACTGAAGCGTGCCGGGCTTCCTTGTCCATCACCAACTCCCAGAGCCTACTCAAATTCATGTTCACTGAGTCAGTGATGCCATTCAACTATCTCATCCTCTGTCATCCCCTTCTCCTCGTGCCTCCAATCTTTCCCAACATCAGAGTCTTTTCAAATGAGTCAGTTCTTTGCATCAGGTGGCCAAAGTGTTGGAGTTTCAGCTTCAGCATCAGTCCTTCCAAAGAAAATCCCGGACTGATTTCCTTTAGGATTGACTGGTTTGATCCCCTTGCAGTCCAAGGGACTCTCAAGAATCTTCTCCAACACTGCAGTTCAAAAGCATCAATTATTTGGCGCTCAGCTTTCTTTATGGTCCAACTGTCACATCCATACGTGACTATGGAAAAACCATAGCTTGAATAGACAGACCTTTGTCAGCAAAGTATTGTCTCTGCCTTTTAACATGCTGTCAAAGTTAGTCATGGCTTTTCTTCCAAGGAGCATGCATCTTTTAATTTCATGGCTGCAGTCACCATCTGTGGTGATTTTGGAGCCCAAGAAAATAAAGCCTGTCACTGTTTCTATTGTTTCCCCATCTATTTGCCATGAAGTGATGCAACTGGATGCCAAGATATTATTTTTTTGACTGTTGAGTTTTTAGCCAGCTTTTTCACTCTCTTCTTTCATTTTCATCAAGAGGCTCTTTAGTTTTTCCTTGCTGCCATGAGGATGGTGTCATCTGCACATCTGAGGTTTTGACATTTCTCTCAACAATCTTGATTCTAGCTTGTGCTTCATCCAGCCCAGCATTTTGCACGATGTATTCTGCATATGAATTAAATAAGCAGGGTGACAATATATAGCCTTGACGTACTCCTTTCCTGATTTGGAACCAGTCTGTTGTTCCATGTCTGGCTCTAACTGTTGCTTCTTGACCTGCATACAGATTTCTCTGGAGGCAGGGAAGGTAATCTGGTATTCCCATCTCTTTCAGAATTTTCCACAGTTTGTTGTGACTCACAAAGTCAAAGGTTTTGGTGTAGTCAATAAAGTAGATGCTTTTGGGAGAACTCTCTTGCTTTTTCTATGATCCAGTGGATGTCAGCAATTAGATCTCTGGTGCCTCTGCCCTTTCTAAATCCAGCTTGAACATCTGGAGGTTCTCGGTTCATGTACTGTTGAATCCTGGCTTGGAGAACTTTGAGTACTACTTTGGTTGTGTGTGAGATGAGTGCAATTGAGCAGTAGTTTTAACATTATTTGGCATTATCTTTCTTTGGGATTAGAATGAAAACTGACCTTTTCCAGTCCTGTGGCCACTGCTGAGTTTTCTAAATTTTCTGGTGTACTGAGTGCAGCACTTTCACAGCATCATCTTTCAGGATTTGAATAGCTCAGCTGGAATTCCATCACCTCCACTAGTTTTGTTCGTAGTGATGCTTCCTAAGGCCCACTTGACTTCATACTCCAGGATGTCTGGCTCTAGGTGAATGATCACACCATTGTGGTTATCTGAATCATTAAGATCTTTTTTGTACAGTTCTTCTGTGTATTCTTGTCACCTCTTCTTAATACCTTCTGCTTCTGTTATGTCCATACCATTTCTGTCCTTCATTGAGTCCATCTTTGAATGAAATGTTCCCTTGGTACCTCTAAGTTTCTTAAAGAGAGCTCTAGTCTTTCCTATTCTACTGTTTTCCTCTATTTCTTTGCATTGATCACTGAGGAAGGGTTTCATATCTCTCCTTGCTATTCTTTGGAACTCTGCATTCACATGGGAGTATCTTTCCTTTTCTCCTTTGCCTTTCACTTCCCTTCTTTTCTCAGATATTTGTAAGGCCTCCTCAAACAACCATGTTGCTTTTTGCATTTCTTTTTCTTGGGGATGGTCTTGATCACTGCCTCCTGTACAATGTCATGAACCTCCATCCATAGTTCTTCAGGTACTCTATCAGATCTTAATCCCTTGAGTCTATTTGTCACTTCCAATGTATAATCACAAGGGATTTGATTTAGGTTATATCTGAATGGTCTAGTGGTTTTCCCTACTTTCTTCAACTTAAGTCTGAATTTTGCAATAAGGAGTTTATGATAGGAGACACAGTCAGCTCCTAGTCTTGTTTTTGCTGATTGTGTATAGAGCTTCTCCATTTGGCTGCAAAGAATATGATCAATATGATTTTGGTATTGACCATCTGGTGTTGCCCATGTGTAGAGTATTCTCTTGTGTTGTTGGAAGAGGGTGGTTTCTATGACCAGTGTGTTCTCTTGGCAAAACTCTGTTAGCCTTTGCTCTGTTTCATTTTGCACTCCAAGGCCAAACTTGCCTGTTACTCCAGGTATCTCTTGACTTCCTACTTTTGCATTCCAGTCCCCTATGATGAAAAGCACATCTTTTCTTGGGTGTTAGTTCTAGAAGGTCTTGTAGATCATCATAGAAGCCCAGCAGGAAGCTTCCATAAGCCTCTTATTCTTATCCATCAGAGGGCAGACAGAATGAAAACCATAATCACCGAAAACTAACCAAACTTAACTGATCACATGGACCACAGCCTTGTCTAACTCAATGAAACTATGAGCCATGCCATGTAGAGCCACCCAAGATGGACAGGTCACAGTGGAGAGTTCTGACAAAATGTGGTCGACTGGAGAAAGGAATGGCAAAAAACACTTTAGTATTCTTGCCTTGAGAACTCCATGAACAGTACGAAAAGGCAAAAAGATATGACTCTGAAAGATGAACTCCCCAGGTTGGTAGGTGCCCAGTATGCTACTGGAGATCAGTGGAAAACTAATTCCAAAGAGAATGAAGAGACAGAGCCAAAGCAGAAACAACAACCAGTTGTGGATGTTGATGGATGAAAGTAAAGTCCAATGCTGTAAAGAACAATATTGCTTAGGAAGCTGGAATGTTAGGTCCATGAGTCAAAGTAAATTGGAAGTTGTTAAACAGGAGATGACAAGAGTGAACATCGACATTTTAGGTATCAGTGAACTAAAATGGACCAGAATGGGTGGATTTAATTCAGATGATTATTATATCTACTACTGTGGGCAAGAAGAAATGGAGTAGCCCTCAGAGTCAACAAAGGAGTCCGAAATGCAGGATTTGGGTGCAATCTCAAAAATGACAGGACAATCTCTGTTCATTTCCAAGGCATACCATTCAATATCACAGTAATTCAAGTCTTTGCCCCAACCACTAATGCCAAAGAAGCTGAAGTTGAATGGTTCTATGATGACTTTCAAGACCTGGTATACCATGCAAGGGAAAATTCTGAAACTACATTCAGAGTTGGCAGGCAGGAAGGAGTGATGTGGTTGATAAGCAATGGCTTCCATAGACGAAGAATCACAGTGGGGTGGAAATCAATTCAGATATCATCTTTGCCTGATCAAGTAGAAATCTGTGACTGTAACAATATGAAAAGTGAAGAATATGAGCTGGAATAACCAAGCATTCATAATGTTGTTAAGGAGAAAAATCATGGGCTCAAAATGGCATGACTTGTGCCAAAACCCATGATACCAAACCTAGATTTAATACCTAGCCTAAATGCAGTTTTGATCTTCTCCAGAAATACATTCATAACTGGTCAATCTGGAATTTTCTGGTTGGCACCAATGAGGAACTAGCCTTCTCCATCCCCCATGAAAGAAGAAGCAATCTGCAAGATAAAATTCTTTCCTTGCCCCTGAAAAAAGAAGACACCCTGGCCTAAAATAATCCTTTCCTCTCTTTTGCTAATATTAATAGCTCCCTTGCCCCACCCTTCTTCCTATAAAAATCTTCCATTTTGCACAGTCCTTCGGAGTGCCCTTCTTTATACTAGATGGATGCTGCCCTGATCCATTAATCATTGAATAAAGCCAATTAGATCTTCAAATTTACTTGGCTGAATTTGACTTTTAAGCAGATTTGGTGGCAGTGGTGGGATCCAAAGTGAACTTCCAACAGTGTTCAGGGAGAACAGGAAACACAGGCAGGGAGCCTCATGAGCTCTTTTGACTTCAGGGACTTCCTCTCCATTTCTGAGGACCCTTCGAGACTTCCTCGTGGTCTGAGCTCTGCTCTCTTCGCATTTGAGCTCCTGATCCAATTGGCTTTCCTTTATGGATGAGGTCGTTAAAGCTGGTAGACAATTCTACCCAGAGCCCAACTGAGCTGGCAAATGATTCTTCCCTGAGCCAAGGCCCTAACTTTTCAGGCCACGATTCTCTGGGTGCAACCCCCTAGTCCTCAATTCTGTCCCTGGATTCCATATTAGGAACTGCTGTGGTTCCCCACTCATTTGGAATTCTTCCCCAGATTCCATGTCGGAAACTCTTGGTGGCAGCTGCAGTTCTCCATCTGTTTAGAATCAGTCTGCTGCCTCCATCCTCTGAGGTCTGCTTCTTCAGCTCTTTCCTCCCAAAGTTCCATGGGAATTGGTGGTGGTTACCAGTTGGATCTGACTGTGGCTCAGATCATGAACTCCTTATGGCCAAATTCAGACTTAAATTGAAGAAAGTAGGGAAAACCACTAGACCGTTCAGGTATGACCTAAATCAAATCGCTTATGATTATACAGTGGAAGTGAGAAATAGATTTAAGGGCCTAGATCTGATAGATACAGTGCCTGATGAACTATGGATGGAGGTTCATGACATTGTACAGGAGACAGGGATCAAGACCATCCCCATGGAAAAGAAATGCAAAAAAGCAAAATGGCCGTCTGAGGAGGCCTTACAAATAGCTGTGAAAAGAAGAGAAGTGAAAAGCAAAGGAGAAAAGGAAAGATAAAAGCATCTGAATGCAGAGTTCCAAAGAAGAGCAAGGAGAGATAAGAAAGCCTTCCTCAGCGATCAATGCAAAGAAATAGAGGAAAACAACAGAATGGGAAAGACTAGAGATCTCTTCAAGAAAATTAGAGATACCAAGGGAACATTTCATGCAAAGATGGGCTCGATAAAGGACAGAAATGGTATGGACTTAACAGAAACAGAAGATATTAAGAAGAGGTGGCAAAAATACACAGAAGAACTGTACAAAAAAGATCTTCACGACCAAGATAATCACAATGGTGTGATTACTCACCTAGAGCCAGACATCCTGGAATGTGAAGTCAAGTGGGCCTTAGGAAGCATCACTACGAGCAAAGCTAGTGGAGCTGATGGAATTCCAGTTGAACTACTTCAAATCCTGAAAGATGATGCTGTGAAAGTGCTGCACTCAATGTGCCAGCAAATTTGGAAAACTCAGCAGTGGCCACAGGACTGGAAAAGGTCAGTTTTCCTTCCAATCCCAAAGAAAGGCAATGCTAAAGAATGCTCAAACTACCACACAATTGCACTCATCTCAAATGCTAGTAAAGGAATGCTCAAAATTCTCCAAGCCATGCTTCAGCACTACGTGAACCGTGAACTTCCAGATGTTCAACCTGGTTTTAGAAAAGGCAGAGGAACCAGAGATCAAATGGCCAACATCTGCTGGACCATCGAAAAAGCAAGAGAGTTCCAGAAAAATATCTACTTCTGCTTTATTGACTATGCCAAAGCCTTTGACTGTGTGGATCTCAATAAACCGTGGGAAATTCTTCAAGAGATGGGAATACCAGACCACCTGACCTGCCTCTTGAGAAACCTATATGCAGGTCAGGAAGCAACAGTTAGAACTGGACATGGAACAACAGACTGGTTCCAAATAGGAAAAGGAGTACGTCAAGGCTGTATATTGTCACCCTGCTTATTTAACTTATATGCAGAGTACATCATGAGAAATGCTGGGCTGGAAGAAACACAAGCTGGAATCAAGATTGCTGGGAGAAATATCAATAACCTCAGATATGTCGATGTCAACACCTTTATGGCAGAAAGTGAAGAGGAACTAAAAAACCTCTTGATGAAAGTAAAAGAGGAGAGTGAAAAAGTTGGCTTAAAGCTCAGCATTCAGAAAACGAAGATCATGGCATCTGGTCCCATCACTTCATGGCAAATAGATGGTGAAACAGTGGAAACAGTGTCAGACTTTATTTTTTGGGGCTCCAAAATCACTACAGATGGTGACTGCAGCCATGAAATTAAAAGAAGCTTACTCCTTGGAAGGAAAATTATGACCAACCTAGATAGCATATTCAAAAGCAGAGACATTACTTTGCTGACTAAGGTCTGTCTAGTCAAGGCTATGGTTTTTCCAGTGGTCATGTATGGATGTGAGAGTTGGACTGTGAAGAAAGCTGAGCACTGAAGAATTGATGCTTTTGAACTGTGGTGTTGAAGAGACTCTTGATAGTCCCATGGACTGTAAGGAGATCCAACCAGTCCATTCTAAAGGAGATCAGTCCTGGGTGTTCTTTGGAAGGAATGATGCTAAAGCTGAAACTCCAGTACTCTGGCCACCTCATGTGAAGAGTTGACTCATTGGAAAAGACTCTGATGCTGGGAGGTATTGGGGGCAGGAGGAAAAGGGGACGACAGAGGATGAGATGGCTAGGGTCACAAAGATTCAGACACAACTGAGCAACTGAACTGAACTGAACCAGTTGGATCTGGACTGGGTCCAACTCAAGAATTGAACTGGACTGGGGAGAGAGTTGGGTCTGAGATCTCCAGCGGGAGGCTTCAAGTGGATATTAAATAAAGGTTAGCTGCTAATGGGACTCTCAGAAAAAAAAAAAAAGTTGAAAACATTGGTGAGTAGAATCAAGAATTTAAAGGCTGTAGAGCACTTAACCACCTTCCAGCTCCACAAATCCCTCCTCATCATTAGTTTGGCTTTCAGAAATCCAAAGTCCCAGTTTTTTGCTTTTTTTTTTTTTTAAAAAAAAAAGGGGATCCAAAGAGTTGAATATGCAACTTCTGGCACACTTGTTTATGTTTAAGAACTATAGTCCCTTGGGGGCTTCCCTGGTGGTTCAGCGGTAAAGAATTCACCTTCTGATGTAGAGGACACAGGTTCGATTTCTGGTGGGAGAGCTAAGATCCACATGCCTCAGGGCAACTAAGCCTGCACTCTGCAACTACTGAGCCCGTGCACTCTAGAGAGTCCACTGGCCACATCTAGAGAAGCTCATGTAGCACAAACAAGACCCAGCACAGCCAACAAGTAAATTTAAAAAATAAAATTTTAAAACAATTTTTTAAAGAGCAAAATGGGAACATTTTACTAAAAATAACCTGAAATTGCAATGGCCATTATAAGCAATGTTCCAAATAGGTAATCAAGGGCTCCCAAATCAAACAAACAGATGGAATACCTATTTTAATCAGTATTCAGAAGCCTCCAAAAGTTTTCAAAATTCTGGAAGAGCTTCAGTGAAAGATGTGTTGCAAAAGGCTACTGAAAAATTAAAGAGATAAAAACCCAGTTCTTTAGAGGGTACTGGGAACACAAGTTCTCTGTCTTATAATTCTCTGAGGAATCAAAAGTGCGTCTCTAGAAGTTCAAAGTTCAACATTTTCTTTTTTCCAATCCCTAAATCTCACCTATTCCTCTCAAAATGCTTCAAAAGATCAGGCCATTGGAAAGTGTTTTGCACTTAGTCTGTGCTTTTGAGATGAAGATTTCCTACCCCTATCTTCTCCAGGACATAAGAGTGACTTTGAAATGAAACTCATCAGAAAAAAAAAAATTTTTTTTTAAATAAGTGGTATTTGAAAATTGGACTAATGGGACATCTGACAAATCTGAAATTGCTGTTATCAAAATTGAAGTGAAAGTGCCAGTCATCAGTCGTGTCTGACTCTTTGTGACCCCCATGGACTGTATAGCCCACCAGGCTCCTCTGTCTATGGAAATCTCCAGGCAAGAGTACTGGAGTGTGGAGCCATTCCCTTCTCCAGGGGATCTTCCCAACCCAGGGATTGAAGCCAGGTTTCCCACATTGCAGGCAGATTTTTTTTTACCATCTGAGTCTGAATATTAGGGAAATGACTTCACTGACTTTCATGCAAAAGCAGCAGCAACAGACTCTATTAGGACTGTGGTACATGTGAATGAAGTTCATATTGCTTCTGCAAAAAATGACCACTCGTTGCCAGATTCTACCATCCTGACGTCTTTGTAACATGGCAACAGTCTGCTCCCAAGTCAGAGAAATTAAGATAGGTAAAAAATGGCTGTAAACTAAATGAACAGTTGGGGCTATGAGAAACCCAAGACGGCTGCTTGGATCTTCCCAGCTCCCTGGCAAACCTCCCATATTTTGGCTTTTTGCGTTCCTCTACCCACTCAAGTGCATTTCAGAAAAACTCCTTTGGTTCCACAGGACCCTCAGACCTCCTTCTTCTGCACCCTCTGAATACCTGCAACTGGAATTCATTCAACTACCACTTAGTATGGGTTATTAATATGCTTTTATTGCTGTATGTACATTTTCCTGATGGGTTGAAGCTTTTTCCTGTCACAAGGCCAATGCCCTCATAGTGGAAAGACCCTGTTGGAAAATGTGTTTCCCACTTAGGGTAAACCTTCCACAGTCTCCAGTGATCAAGGAACTTACTTCATTGGGAAAATCATATGCACTTGAATAAAAATCTTGCAAACTCTTTAGATTAGTCACTGTTTCTATCATCCTCAATCATCAGGCAAGGTCGAGAGGACTAACGGAAAAACTGGATTGGATCAGAACCAGAATTAATAATATGAGGTTGAATGAACTGATGAAGATGGTTCTCTTTTTTTGGCCATGCCACAACTGTGGTGTTGAAGACTCTTGAGAATCCCTTGGACTGCAAGGAGATCAAACCAGTCCATCCTAAAGGTAACCAGTTCTGAATATTCATTGGAAGGACCGATGTTGAAGCTGAAACTCCAATACTTTGGCCACCTGATGGGAAGAGCTGACTCATTGGAAAAGACCCTGATGCTGAGAAAGATTGGAGGCAGGAGTAGAAGGGGAAGACAGAAGATGAGATGGTTGGATGGCATCACCAACTCGATGAACATGAGTTTAAGCAAGCTCTGGGAGTTGGTGATGGACAGGGCAGCCTGGCGTGGTGCGGTCCATGGAGTCAAAGAGTCAGACGTAACTGAGTGACTGAACTGAACTGCCACATGAGATCTGAGTTCCCCAATCAGTGATCGAATCGACACCCTCTGCATTGGAAGCACAGAGTCTTAGTCACTGGGCCACCAGGGAAGTCTGAGGGTGGTTATCATTTTCATGATCTTGGGTTTATAGTATTGCTGATGCCTTTTCCCCCCCACATTTAAGGAAATCTTTCAAGCTATCAACCAACTTAGTAAGATACACTTTTGTGAACAAAGATGCAATGTTTACTTTCCCCCAGTACTGGCTCCCTCCAGAATTCAGAATCTCTCAATGAGTATTATTATTTTCATGCTGACACAACTGGAGACGTTGACTATATTACCAAGACTTTGACTGAAATGGTATTGCAGGTGGAGTTTGAGAATCCTTGTGAAACGTTTCAGCAAAGCAGTCCTAAACAGAACTTACATGATCAGGCACTTTTCTTGTTGCACTTACATAAATAATCAGGTCAAATTCAATATAAACAAATTAGCTTTACTGCGATTATCTTTGGTAAAAAAAAAAAAAGATAAGAGCAACTGTAGAGAGAAAAATTATGTTTGCACCACTGTAGATATTAAATTCTAGTTTCTGTTAATTATTTTTGCGGTTTTACTACCTACATGTAAACTCGACTAGGTCCTGAATTCTTCTAGGTGCCTCAAACATCTGGCTATGACTCACCAAACTAATGTTTCCAACTGTCTCCCACCTTGGTGATTTGGAATCACTAAAAACAAAGTTTCCCTTAAATCTCCTTGGAAGGGACTGTGCCAGGTTCTTCAGGTTCTTCTGACTACCCAAATGACAGTCAAACTCTAGGAACTTGAACCATGGATATTTATCTCACAGCTGAAAGGGGGCCCATCAGACATCTGGACACGAACCAAACTAGACACCTCTGAATCAATCTGACAAGGAAGAGAAGTAGCTGACATCCAGGTAGACCAGATCCATCCCAGACAATGGATCAAGACTTCCTACTTTGGCTAAACATAAACCTCTTTCTTCTTTCCTTTTTCTCCTTTAGCATACCCTGGAAAAATAACACCCCCATCCATATTTCCCAGGACATTGCTAAGTGGGGTAACTTCTGGAATTTAGGATGACTATCTCAGAGCGGGAGACTTCCTCTACCATGAACTAAGAAACTGACTGACCTCTGGCTTGAGCAGGTAAACAGCAATTCCTGTGAATGAGTCCACTGACAGAACTTCCTTGACAGAAATGGTTTGTGTCTCCAATAGATCTTGTCTTTATCTATGGTAGTTATCACTTTCCTGGGATCTAAAAATGTCTATACGGCTGGGCCACAGCTGCGCTATGCTTCTTAGGTTTTCTAACTATGCTGCTAATTGTTCTAGAAAGGACTTTTCAGAAGGCATTATGATTCAGGAATTTCTCCCTTTGGCAAAGCCATGGATAGATATAAGGACAGGTGAGAATATGATCAGAAGTCTCTCCCTAACTTCTGAATATATTGCAGAAACCACTGCTAAAGGATGTGCTGCCCAGCAAAGATCCTTAGACTCTCTGGTCAAGGTTGTTCTTGATAACAGGACAGCTCTTGATTATCTTCTAGCTGAGCAAAGAGGGGTCTGTGTGGAGGCCAACACCACCTGCTACACCTGGAGGAACCCTTCTGGGGAAGCTGAAACTCAGTTACATGAAGATCACTGAGCAAGACGCTTGGCATCAAAGGGTGACTCCCTCAACAGGGTCTTTTTTTGACTGGTTTGAGTCTCGAGCACTGTGGCTCCACAGTATGCCCCAAACATTGGGGGTGATCCTGCTTACAGTTATCATAACGATCCCCCAGCACACTGTTCCCTCTCAAAAGCTTTAAATGCACGTTTGCAGCTGCTGATCAACAGGGTGATGATCTCCTCGTGGCTGGACCATCATAACAGAAGCAAAGAGAATGAATTAAAAATTGTGAAGCTGCAGTCATGGCCAGTGATTATCACAGTTTCAGCGAACACATCGTGACATGTGAATACCACACCAAAGATCAACAGAGCTGCAGAGCCATAGCCGAGAGTGATGCCAAGGTCTTACATTGCGATCACATCTCTCAGTTAGGCTGAGAGTCTGATCCAAAGGGGGCCATTGTTAAAAAGAAAAACCACAGATCCAACCCATGAACAATCTATGGAAGTACCCTTCTATTATTGCTAGAGGGGATGGTGACTGATTTGTGAATCATTGAATAAAGCCTAGTGGATCTTTGAATTTACTGGGTTGAAATTTGTTGTTTTTATTTTTTATAATTTTATTTATTTATTTTGGCTGGGCTGGGTCTTTGTTGCTGCACAGCTTCTCATTGCAATGTCTTCTCTTGCTGCTGAGTGCAGGCTGTAAACACATGGACTTCAGTAGTTGCAGCTTCCAGGTTCTACAGCACAGGTTCAATAGCTGTGGAGCATGGGCTTAGCTGCTTCATGACATCTAGAATCTTCCCAGACCAGTGATCAAACCCCTGTCTCCTGCATTGACAGGTGGATTCTTTACCACTGAGCCGCCAGGGAAACCCTGATTGTTTCAGGAAATCCTGTATTGTGTTTTAACAATACAGATCAAAGGCCTGCACTGTGTAAACATACAGAAGGACAAGAATATGGAGCTGCCTTTTTAACTTCTTTATCTCAACTCCTCTACCAAAGTACTTACTGAATCAGTATCTTATATGTCCTCAGTGAATGTTTTGACCGTTCACCTGATCCTCAAATTGCAAAAGTTGCAGGATATACTGAGTTTCTCAACTTCCGCTGGGCTCCTTTCACGTCTTGGGGTTGAACAACTCATTCTTATGAAAATCCACTCCAAAGGATTTCAGCCTTTTGAACACAAAGATGAATCATTAAACTACCTTGGGAGAACATGTCAAAGAGTGGATTGGACAGATAATCAATGTGTAATCGTTGGCTCCTTTTCCTTTCCAGAAGAAAGCATGAGTGGAAGTTCTTGTTATTAGTAAAACTACCTATGCATTTATTAATTCATTCACTTAATCATTAAGTTTTTGTTGAGCACCTAATTCATGCCAGGCCTTGTACTTGGACCTGTATAGAGAAACAGGTAAGTCATGGATGGACATTGCCCTCACAAAGGCTCACCTAGACAGGTAAATAAACCCAAGAAGAGATGGATACATTACTTTGTTCATATGTAATATTAATATTACTATATTAAAATTATTCAATTAATTTATTTATTAAAATAATTCAATTAAATTATTCCAGAGGGAAACATTAGGAAAGGGCATTCCAAGCAGAGAAGCCAGCGTGGACCAGATTTAGACATGGGATGGCGTAAAGCTGGTCGCTGCTCAGTCCCACTGAGAGGATGCCTAGGAAAATAGAAGTGAAGCTGTGGAGGTGGGCAGCGCCTATTTAATGACTGGACTTGATGCTATTCCGGCTACAAGGCAAGTCATTACTGGTATTTTAGCAGGAGACGAACGTGAGCAGATATATGGTTTTTAGAAAGATTCTTGTGGTCATGCAGTGACTGCCAGAGAGGAATAGTACAACAGAAAGAAAACTGCAGGGAAGAAGCAACTGGAAGTGAGGAAGCAAGGAGAAAGAGGGCAAGCCTTGAAACCAAGGCGGTGATGGAGTCTGGCTGCAAGTTAAGGACAGGGTCAGTGCTTGGCAGTAGCAATGGAAGGGAGAGGAAGGTAAAAACTCAGCAGCTGTTTGGAAATGAGAATTGACAAGAGATTAAATGGGTGATGAGACTGCAAATGTGAGAGAGGGAAAGAGAGAGACAGTGTATGTGTCCATGGCTGGAACCAGAAACCGCACAATGTACTGGGCAGAGTATTTTGAAAATGTCTAGAATAGGACCAAAGTCTGCCTGATTCCAAAGCCTATTTTCTTTCCACTTTTCCACACTCCGAGGGAGCTTGACGTCCGCTGTCACCACTCCTCCAGGAGCCACGAGAAACCCCGCTACAAATGCCCGCAGTCCGATGGACATTTACATACAGACGCACATCTGTGTGCACACCTCTGCCCACCTAGGCGTGGCCAAATACTATTTTTTTTTCAAACCCTAATTCAACTTTCTCCATGTCTAGGATGTCTTCTCAGCTTTCCTCACCTGAAAATAGTATCTTTCTAAACTATATTTACTTTACGTCTCTCTCTACGCGTCTCACGTATTTAAATCCATTCTGTACATGTCATCTAGTGAGCCTGGGCTGCTTGAGGCTGCCTATGTGAGATTCATCCCTGAGCCTTTTTCAGAGACCTAAACATTCTGAGCAGCATAACCTTTTAGGATTGATAGCATGTTGTTGCACGTGTCTCTTCCCTGGACGGTCACAATCGCCTGGTCAGGTTTACCACTGGGAGATTACAACCATCTTAAAGATGAAGCAACGGTCAGAAGGGACAGCCCTGGAATCCAGATCTTCTGACTTGCCCTCTTGTCTCTGTGGTCCTCATTCCCAGGGGCACCCACTATGCATGGGATACTGGATCCAGGGCCTCAGGGATGAAGGGGGGTGGCGGTGGTGTCAAAACCAAACATTCCTTGGTTCCGGTCAGACTCCACAGGGGACATGTTCATTTCTTCCTGCCGCCATTCACAAGTGGGAGCAAGGATTCCCAGAAGTGGGCCATTATGTTTAATTCAAGCTATTCAAGAATATCCCTTTAGTGATTAACTTGTAGCAAAAGCTAAAGAATACAAAGGTTAAAGAAAGTCCCATGATATAATCAGATTTGCTCTTCCCTAAAGGAGAGGCTATGGTTTTTCCTGTGGTCATGTATGGATGTGAGAGTTGGACTGGGAAGAAGGCTGAGCACCGAAGAATTGACGCATTTGAACTGTGGTGTTGGAGAAGACTCCTGAGAGTCCCTTGGACTGCAAGGAGATCCAACCAGTCCATTCTGAAGGAGATCAGCCCTGGGATTTCTTTGGAGGGAATGATGCTGAAGCTAGAATTCCAGTACTTTGGCTACCTCACGCGAAGAGTTGACTCACTGGAAAAGACTCTGATGCTGGGAGGGATTGGGGGCAGGAGAAGGGGATGATAGAGGATGAGATGGCTGGATGGCATCACTGACTCGATGGACGTGAGTTTGAGTGAACTCCGGGAGTTGGTGATGGACAGGGGGGCCTGGCATCCTGTGATTCATGGGGTCGCAAAGAGTCAGATGACTGAGCGACTGAAATGAACTAAACTGAACTGAACTGAATACAGTTCCTTCTCCCAAGTCATGAGAATAATGTTCGCTGACTGCTTCCTACCATCATCCTCTCTTATAAGTACTTTGCATACAAGAAACTTATATAATCCACCGATACCCTGGAGACAGTATTTTCTGCAACTTTAGGTGAGGACACTGAGGCATACACAGGTTAAGTATTTTCCCCACAGTCCTGTAGGTGTCAGATTACAGAACCAGCATCTGAGCCCAAGAAACCTGAGACCTGGATCTTAACCACAGAAGGACCGTGAGTACAGCCTGGCTGAAAGAGATGAACATCTCAAGTGTGAAGTCTCAGTCCCTGCCCTCAAAGGACTTAAGGAGATGACAAACCATGGAGTTAATGTTGTGACCAACACAGGCAACAGTCCTGAACCACCAGCTAATGAAGTCATCCATCTCTATGAAAATCCCCCCAGTAATCTGTGCAGGCAAGTTGTTCCCAGCCCTGGCTGCACATAAGAACCACCCAGGGAGTTCTTACAAAGCACTGCTGCCTGGGCCTCATGCCAGGCCTATTGAATCAGAACCTCCTGGGGGTAGGGCCTCATCTCCATAGCTTTTCAAAAGCTCCCTGGGTGATTCTAATGTGCAGCCTGGCCTGGGAACCGTGATGCAGGTAGGTGTGGAGGGGCCACCACTGAGCCGAGAGCCAACTTTGCCCAGCAACTGACATCCTTCCATGTAGGCTGCCAAGGTACTTTCCCCTTCCATGTAGGCTGCCAAGGTACTTTCCAAAGGCTCTTCAGCCCATAAGCACCTGGAGGGCAGGTGTTGTGTCCCCACGATTATGTTGGTATCATCTATGCAACCCACTCCAGTACTCTTGCCTGGAAAATCCCATGGACGAGGAGCCGGGTAGGCTGCAGTCTATGGGGTTGCTAAGAGTCGGACACGACTGAGCAACTTCACTTTCATCTTTCACTTTCATGCATTGGAGAAGGAAATGGCAACCCACTCCAGTGTTCTTGCCTGGAGAGTCCCAGGGACGGGGGAGCCTGGTGGGCTGCCACCTATGGGGTTGCACAGAGTCGGACACGACTGACACAACTTAGCAGCAGCAGCAGCAGCAGCAGCATGGCACCTATTGAAAGGAATCGTTGAGTCATAGAAAATCACAGAAACATGGGACTGGCTGGGACCAAACTGGTTATTGTGCTCAGTGTTTCTGCAGCATTCTTCAGAGTTCTGGGGGGTCTATGGAATGGCCAAAGGGGACTGCCTTGGGGTGGAGGTAGAGGTGCAGGTCACTGGTTAGCAAAGCTTCCGGGAACTTGAAATAAAAGGTTAGCAAGACCACCCAGAAACAATGACAGTGTCTTCATCTCCTGGGTTACAGGCAGAACTATTTACTATCAAGTCCTGGCTCTCGGACAGCCTATATGTCTAACCTCAATTCCGAGAGAACTGAAGTGACAGCACCAGAATTTCAATTGAGAACTCGAAGACTGGCCCCTGCCATCCTCAGGCCACTGCAACTGCCGGGCCACATCCTTGGGGTTCTGTGTGCACATCGGCCTCCCATTGGTGATTTTCAGTACCATCAAGAACAGGAACTTTGCATTATATTTCTTTGTATTTAACAACCCCAAACCTAGTACACAGTAGAAAACTAAAACTGGTTTCTTGGGTAAAATAAACACCAGAGTAGATACCACTTGCTCTCTGAACCTCTTTCTAGTGATAACTAGTGATTCACAGGCCTGAACATACACAAGAATGGGCTTCAAATAGAAAAAAAAAGAAAAAAAGACAAATAGTCAATAGACATATGAAAAGATTTCAGCCTCCTAGAAATTTAAAGAAAAGTAATTTTTAAACAATAGTATTCTTTTTACCCATCAGATTAGTAAATGACTTAGATCAGTAATACCCAGTCCTAATGGGAGTGTGGAGCATTATTAGTGGGAATGTAAATCGCAAAGCTATTTTGGAGAGCATGTTGTATGATAATCAAAAGTATGGATACACTTTGATCCAATAATTGATTTTAAAAAAATATCCAAAGGAGATTATTGAATACATAATCAAAGCACTGTTTATGATTTTGAAAAAAAATGGAAATAACCTGTTGTTAAAAATCAAACTGATTAAATAAATTACGGGACATCCACACAGTAGAATAATATGCTACCATGATGAAGGATGAGGTAATCTCTAAATGACTAATGTGGAAATGTTCATGATAAGCTGTCAAATGAAAATCCAGATTAAAAAGGAATATGATTAATATGGTCACATTTTACCAAAATATGCATAATTAATATGTAATATGATCTAGGAAGATCTAGAGAGAAAGAGATGAAATTATCTTCAAGAAAAATGGTCCGTTATTAGTCCAGGTGGTGACTTAAGCTGAAGACATTTGACTCCCTATCTTACATACTTCTCTATTAGAGCTGAATTTCTGTGACAATTTCCGCATAGATTGCTTGCTTTCACCATCCAATAGTGGGCTTCCCTGGTGGTGCAGTGGTAAAGAATCTGCCTGTCAATGCAGGAGACGTGGGTTCAATCCTAGGGTTGGGAAGATCCCCTGGAGAAGGAAGTGACAACCCACACCAGTATTCTTGCCTGGGAAACCCCAAGGACAGAGGAGCCTGCAGGGCTACAGTCCATGGGGTCACAAAGAGTCAGACACAGTTTACAGGCTGAGCACACGTGTATGCCTCCCAACTCCGCTTTCAGTGATGCTGCCTCTAGCTTGATATTGGCTATGCTGGGAACATGTATACCATAGAAACAGGCAAATGCTAAAAACCTAGGCTCTTAAAAACATAAGATATAGGCTCTTTAAAAAATAAGACTTAGAGAACGGATTTGTGGTTGTCAAGGTTGCGGGGAGGGAAGAAATGGGAGCTTGGGATTCGCAGAGGTAAACTCTTATATAGAGAATGGATAAACAACAAGGTCCTAACATATAGCACAGGAAACTATATTTAATATTCTGTGGCAGATCACAATGGAAAAGAATATAAAAATTATATATATATATATATATATATATATGCATGCACAGCTAAGTGATCATGCCGTACAGAAGAAACACAGCATTGTAAATCAAATATCCTTCAATAAAATTTTTTAAAAAGAGTAAGTCAATCTGGCAAGGTTGCTGTAAACAATGTCAATTATGAATTATGCCTCTGCTTTCTAATGATTTATCATTAGAAAACTGTATTTGAAAACACCATTTACTATAATTCCAGAATATCCAACAGAAAGAAATATAATGAAAAATGTCTTTGGAAACACAGGAGACTGCCTTTGTTCAAAAAGAGAATGTTACTGAGACAACTGACACTATTGTTTTAATCACCTGTGTGTTAACATGTGGAGTTTTAAGTTTTAATAAATCCATTGCATCAATTTATTCTTTTATGGATTATGCTTTTGGTGTTGCATTTAAGAAATCACTGCTACCCCAGGGACATAAAAGCTTCCTCCTACATACTTTTTTTTAATATAAAAGTTGTATAGTTATGGTGCAAATTATGGATTGGAATTCTTGTTAAAGAGAATAAGGAAATCCACTTTTTGCAGTATCATTTGTTGAAAACAGTATGGTTTTCCTCCAAGGCATTTTGTTGAAAATTTGTCAAATCAACTGCCAGGGCAGGGCAGCAATAGAGACGCAAACATAGAGAGTGAACATTGTGGACACGGGGAGAAGGGGAAGGTGAGATGAATCGGGAGAGGACTGACATAAATACACCACCGTGTGTTACATAGATAGCTAGTGGGAAGTGGCTGCATGGCACAGGGAGCTCAGCTCAGTGTTCCGTGATGACCTAGAGGGTGGGATGGTGGCGGGGAGGAGGTAGGAGCGAGGTCCAAGGGAGAGGGGACATATGCGTGCATAGAGCTGATTCCCTTCATTGTATGGTAGAAACTAACACCACATTGGAAAGCAATTTTACTCCAATAAAACAAATCGACTGCCCATCGTTGTGTGGACATATTTATGGACATTTTATTCTGTTTCTCTCACCTATATTTCTACTATGGCAAATCTACACTTTCTTGAATACAGTACCTCGAAAATAAGCCTTGAAACTAGAATAAAAAAAAAAATTACCAGGGGGCATATCACTGACTGGTTAGCTCAGGGAAGGAGAAAAGAGCTCCCAGCCTAGGCTATTTTCTTGAGGACCAGCAGCATCTTCAACCTGGGCCCTTCCTGAGTGAAGTCAAGGGGCCTCTCCCTCCAGGGCAAGACAGAAGGATGCAAAGTCAAGTGAGAAGAAGGGAAGGGAGGAAAAGGAGGACAAAGACCACCACTTATTAGTGGTGATAGATGGTGATAGCTAGACCAGCCACTTGTTAATCGGCCTAAGCAAGACACTGACCTCTATAGGCCACCTGGGGAGGGAGGGAGTTTTCCGATATATCAAGTCTTCAAGAAGCGGCTTGGTAACCATTTTGCAGAAAGATATGAAGACCCTGGGCAGCTTCAAAGGTAGGACAATTAGGATTTCCCCGGTGGTCCAGTAGTTAAGAGCCTGCCTGCCAGTTCAGGGGACACGGGTTCAGTCCCTGATCCAGGAAGATCTCACATGGCTCAGGGCACATGCCACAGCCACAGAAGTCTGTACACGGCAACGAAGAGTAGCTCCCCGCTCACCCCAACTAGAGAAAGCCAGAGTTCATCAGTGAAGACCCAGAATAGCCAAAACTAAATACATAAAATTATATCTTAAAAAAGAAAAATCAGGGGCTTTGAAATTAGGTTTACGCCTGAATCCCAGTATGACTATCAATCGTCTATTTAACCTCAAATAAAATTACTGAATCTCTCTGGGACTCAATCTCCTAATTTTTTCAATGGCAATAGGATTTGCCCCCATAGTAGGTGTACTGACTGAACTGTAAAAATAAAATCTGGAAAAAAAAAACAAACGGTATCTGATAGATGACATCTATAAACCTTGGACAGTCTGGGAATAATAAGCTTAATATTGGGAAAGTTTGCAAAGCAATTTCCATCTTTGCTTGACATAAATTCCTCAGTTCACAGGCTTGATGAATACTTAAGCAAGAAGGATCTGGGAGCATCCCCAGAGAGATGATCAGATTGCAGAGAAGATTCAAGGTAGCTCTGATGGAGACCTTTCAAAGCTCTGTCGATTCAGGTATGTGATTATCCCTCCCTCTTGAGCCACAGTTGCATATCCTCATGGTACTTTCTAGAAACCAGAGAAGGTTAATTCACACAGTCCAAGGAGAGAAGCAACATTGTAACAAATAAAATACAGACTTTTAAAATGGTGCACGTTAAGAAAAAAAAATTCTTAGAAAAAAAGGAAATGAGAGCTGAGGCGTAACCTTTCTGTAGCCACATTAAGGTGGGGCACCCACATCTCTACCAAGAAAGCCAAGAGCTGGGGAGAGCTCCGCAGGCCTCCAGAGTCCTGCACGGGATGCAGACATCAGAGCCGAAACCTGCTCCCACGGTGGTTTGCTATTCACCATCACACCATGCAGGATACAAGGCCATGAGACTCAACACACCTGGTCATCAAGGACTCACAAGCAGTTCACAAACCACAATAGTTCATGCTCAGCAAATGCTAATCTCCTCCTGCACTAGTTCATTGCTTAATCCATGAGGCCCAGCTTGCTCTTCAGGCATTCTCATGGGCCAAGGGGGCTCTGACTTCCCACTGAGATTGGGGCCAGTACCCCAGAGGCAGAGTCTGCTATTCCACTCTTATGGAGCTGATAAGAAACTGACCTAATTAATGACAGTTGTCCCCACTGCCCCCAGTCCAAAACACACCCCTCTAACTTTATGGCCCAGTCCTCAATGAATTCCTGGAAATACCAAGTTCCAAAGCCAAAGGCAGGTGTGACAGGTTTCTCCAAAGTCCAGAAGTCAGCGGGTACCCTCTTGGCTTCTTGGGTATGTGGAGGCCCTTGTTAAAGACTTCACCCTGGGTGGTGGAATAGGGTGAGGTGGGTCAACGTCTCCACATCCCTGGGGAGCACATAGAATGGGGGGGGGCGTGGTGGAAGGGCCATGGCAGATGAGTGATATATCCAGATACTGGGATATTCCCAGGAATTGCAAGAACACAGACCTAGACTCCCTGAGCTGTCCCTTGGTCACTTGGGGTGTATCACAGCCCCTTTCTGGCCTTCATCTCCACCATATGTAACTTCAGTGGAGCCTGTCTCCTTCTAGCACAACTTATCCACTGTTCTCCATCTCCACTGCCACCGCCTGAGTCCAGCTGACCAACCTCTTTGCTGACCTCCATCATCTACTCTTGCCTTCCCTCACTTATCTTGATAATTGGGTGAGGGGATAATAAGGATGTTGACAAAAGAAGAGGAGGAGGAAAAGATGGGAGAAAGGAATACAGAAAAAATGTTACTCGTAGGCTCAAGTAAACACATTTTTCAGCAAGTCAGGAAGGAACAGAAAGATTTTGGCAAAGAAAAAAAAAAGTAATACACTTCAGTGGAAGTATGAGGGTGTGACTTGGAAGGAGAAAGAAAATGGCAAACACAGACTGACAGGAGGCAGTGAGAAAACAGCACAGGGTGGGGAGTGTGGACAGGCAGGCCCCAGACCACTGCGGCTGGAACGGCAAGTTCAGGCTGAAAATGAAACACAAAGGCACGAAGGCATGGGACCAGTGAAGCTGGGGGCTTCGGGGACCAGGGCCCCTTCACGGCAGCCCTCCTTGTGCTGGGCTGCTAAAACGTGTGCTGGCCCTGGACTTCAAGGCAGCCTCAGCACCATTCTGCTCCATCACAGCTCCGCCTCGATCTCAAGGAGCCAACTCGGTCCCGTGGAAACTCCCAGACTCCCCCCAGCTCACCACCATGGCCCAGATGCTGCGGCATGCTGGGGAGAAGGGCATTTTGGAGATTGCTAGACTGTTTCAAAAATTCAACAAACCTTGCAAGAAAAAGCACTGTTGTGATTGTTCAGTCACTAAGTCGTGTCCAGCTTCTTGTGACCCCATGGGCTGCAGCATGCCAGGCTTCCCTGTCCTTCCTGTCTCCTGGGGTTTGCTCAGACTCACGTCCACTGAGTCCATGATACCATCCAACTATCCAGCTATCTCATCCTTTGTCACCCCCTGTCCTCTTGCCCTCAATTTCTCCCAGCATCAGGGTCTTTTCCAAAGAAAGCTGTACTTCCCCATATTTTAGAGATAAAAAACTGAGGCTAGGTGAATTTTCAAGGTCATGGTGTTAGAATGTGTCAAAGCCAGAGGAGAGTCAGCTGCTAGTGTGTTGATAACTTGGACTTTTTCCTGGTTTTACACTTGATCTTAGCCAAAAGGCCAAGAAGTGATTTCCCCTAGTTTTAAAAGTAATATATCCTTATTATGAAAAACATATAAACTAAGATAATAACAAAATGAAGGTCGACCATAAACCTCTACCCAGAGAAGAATAAGATTTTTATAGATTTCCTTCAAGTCTTCTTAATTTGTATATTTATTTATTAACTTACAAAGTAGGCTTGTATTATTAGAAGCTTTTCTAAAAATTTTTTATGTGATAGACAATTTTTCCCCAACCATTAGATCTCGAGAAACTGATTTTATTTGCCACATAGCAATACCTCATAGACTATACCATAGTTTATTTGGCCTTTTTGTAACTCTTGAACATTTAGGTTGCTTCCTACTTTTGGAACTTTACAAATGACTTTAAGGAATGTCTTTAAATGTAACTTTGTATGCCCTGGCAAAGCGATTCAGTGGAAAAAAAAAAAAATATATATATATATATATATATATATACACAGAAAACCATTATGACAAGTAACATAATCATAGAAGGAAGAACTAGGAGGTTTGGGAGGAAAGTGAGATAAATGTTACTTGGTGGGATCCATTAAGGTTTCATTGAGAAAATGACATTGCACTTGGAACAGGGGTCAGAAAACTTTTCTCATGAAGAGCCAGCCAGCCAGTACTTTAGGTTTTGCAGACCAGATGGTCTCTGTTACAACTACGCGACTCTGTCATAGCAGCACAAAAGCGGGCCTAGAGGATCCAGAAATGAATGGGTGTGTCCATGTTCCAATAAAACTTTACCGACAAAAACAGGCAGTGGGCTATATTTGGCCATTTGCTATCCCCTGATTTAGAACACTGAAAATAGAGACAGATGTTAGGAGCTTATTGGAAGGAGGACAATTCAGCTGGAAGGAAGGCGAGAGCAAAGACTTAAGAAGAAAAAGTACAGGGACGAGGAAAGGCAGCCATTAGATATTTAATGGTTGGCTAGTATAAGAGGATCCAAGTCATACAAGATCTGAACGTAGGTTGAAATCTATAGATTTTATTGTGTCGCTAATAGAGAACCCATTCATTTTCATGGGACTATTTTAACATCTTGGGGACCTAGAATGCTCCCAGGATGACTGCTATCTTTGAGAAATTACAGGAGGGTGGGGGGCGGGATTCCAAATCTAGAAACACTGATTTTAGCTTCATCTCTATCTGGTTTTCTATTTTCTTGCTCATCTCTATTAGCATCTTATAGCTCACTCTATTTTGGTATATTCAGAGGCCAGAAGTTATCCAGTTGGAAGAAATAGGAATGAGACAGAAGGAGGGGAAGGAGTTCTCCGTAGGCTGCTTCTTCATTGGACTATGAATCTTTGTGCCTGTCATGGAGTTCCAGTGAAGGCAGCTGGTCACCCAGGGGTGGGAAGTTGGCTGACTCCCTGGCCTGGAGAATAGGCCTCCTTCGGGGTTCATAACTCTCCATCTGGATTGGTCGCACATCAAGTCTGTACCTGATCTTCAGTCCCTTCTCTTTCCGTGACTCTCATCTTGGTGGAAGACACTGGCTCTTAGTGACCCCAGGACAAGTAGCATCACCTCACCTGGGGATGTGTTAAAAGTGCAGGCTCTGGTCCCACCCCAGACCTACTGAATCAGAACCTCTGAGGGATGGGAACCATCTGTCCATATTTTAACAAGTCCCTGATGGTGAAACACACACTCAAGTGTGAGAGCCACTGCCTGCGATTCCTCTAATCCCCGTAGGGCTTCATCCGGCCCAAGGGGCTAGACAAGTACTACTGAGCATTTACACAATTTCCTCTCCATTAATAATGCATAAATAAGGCTGAGCACTGAAGAATTGATGCTTTCGAACTACGGTGCTGGAGAAGACTCATGAGAGTCCCTTGGACTGCAGGGAGATCAAACCAGTCAATCCTAAAGGAAATCAGCTCTGAATATTCATTGGAAGGATGGATGCTGAAGAAGCTCCAATACTTTGACCACCTGGTGTGAAGAGCTGACTCACTGGAAAAGACCCTGATGCTGGGAAAGATTGAGGGCAAGAGGAGAAGAGAGATGACAGAGGATGAGATGGTTGGATAGCATCATCGACTCAACGGACATGAGTTTGTGAGAGTGAAGGACAGGGAAGCCTGGCTTGCTGCAGTCCATAGCGTTGCAAAGAGTTGTACACGACTTAGTGACTGAACAACAATAATAATCCCCAAATGTAGGTGCTATTGCCATTTAGTAGATGCAGACACTGAGGTTCTAGTAGGTTAAGCAATTTGATTTGAACCTGGGTCTTTTTTATTTCAAGCTTGTATTGTTGACCTCTGGACTCAGATGCCTTCTCTTTATGGACAGGGCCAGTAGGTCCATGGAAAAATACTTCTCCATAGGCTGATGTGATTTACTTACTTAATAAACATTCCTTGGCCAGCTCTTTTGTGCCAGATCATATCCTGAGGTACTACATATATTATGAAACTCCATCCTAGCCTAAACCCTATGAGCAGGCAACTTGCCTCAGCACTTACAGAGCAGGAAACACTGGCTTAAAAAGACAGCAGGACTTGTTTTAGAGCTGCTATGGCTCAAATTGCTGTAAACATTTCGCAGAAAGATGTACTGATGGCTCAGCTAAGCAGGAGGTGGCTTCACAGAGGATGTAGAAACTGAACTGAGGAGGGCCACGTGTGTTTGTAAGAGAAGAACGCAACAGCCTGAGAAAAGTCATGTAGACTCAAGTGAGCTCAAGCGCACGAGTCCATGGGGACCCAGTTGTCAGGATCCGGTGTAGACTGTATGTGTCTCAGGCTTCAGCCAGCTCCCAAGATGCCCCATGGCTCCAATACAGATAACAGCAAAGTGCCTTTTCCAGATGCCCTGGGTCTGACTTCTATTTCTTCCACTGAATTTGCTGTGTGGCCTTGGGTAAGTCACTTGTCCTCTCTGAGGTTCCATTTCTCCCATTATTACAAGGCTCAGTTGGTCAATTTTTCAATCCTTTTCAGGTTGCCAAAGGCTTTATTTAAATAAAGTATTACACTGAACTCCAATACATAGAATAATTTTTAAAATCTACTTGTTCTGGCTGATTGGAGTAGGGAGTCTTAGAGAATGGAGGGTTGATCATTAGACCCTCCCAACTCCTGGCAGTACTCAGGACACCATAAAGCAAAGTCAGCTCTAGCTCACCTATTCTAGTCCCTATTACCATGGGACATCCATTCCTCCCCACTCAGCCACACAGTCCGTCTTGTTATTCCCAAACGTGCCAGTCACATGTCTTCCTCTGAGCCTTTGCACTGGCTGTTCCCTAGTTTATTTTCCTCCAAACACCCTTCCCTCCTTCAATTCTTTGCTCAAATGCCATCTTCTCAATGAGATCTAAGGTGCCCCCGCTACTTTGAAAATACCAACCCACCCCGCACAATGACATTTCCAACCCTTCTCCCTGCCCTGCTGGTTTTTTTTTTTTTTTTCCCCAAGCACTTATCACTTTCTGACTTTGTATCCACCTTTCATGGTGTATTTTGCATATGACCAGTCTCTCTCAGGAGTAGGGAAGCTCCTTGTTTTGTTCACTGAGGCATCCCAAGGACCAGAGCTTCAGGACACAGAGGCCCTCGATATGTATTCTTGCAGAGAAAGCAGGAGCTTGGAGGGCACTGAATGTTTATAAGTTGTCTTCCCATGTCTGTGCTTCATTGCCCCCACCCCATCCATGCACTTTGCCAGGAGCGCGGCCAGAGCCAAAGGCACCAAACCAGCTCATCCATCCGAGGCCCAGAGGCCAAGCGCAAACCCACTTGCTTTTACCCCATGCCATCACCATCCTTGAAATACTACAGAGTGGGTGAAGAGAACTGGAGAGGGCACACGAGGGTTGCCTGAGAAGGGGGGAGGACGGAGGAGGAGGGAGCAGGTGGCAAGCATTACAGGCGGCCCAGCCAGAATCTAGAGTCTGAGCCACTTTCGTCATCCACAGCACCTCACTGGACCCTAAACATGAACGGGACGCGGTTCACCCAGTCAGCACCCACTACGAGCAGTTCTAGAACCTGGCATTGTCCACAGGCTGTGCCATTGATCCTCCTGACTACGTGGGGACAGTTAAGGGGCTGAACCCCAGTTGCCAAGTAAGCTGATGGAGATGGCTCAGCTAGTAAGAGAAAGGCTGGAATTCAAATCTGAGCCACCAGGCTCCAGAGCCTGGCTCTCTTCCTCTATCAGTGCTAGTCAGCAGATGCACAGCTTAGAAAGAGCTGAGTACTTTTCCGAGGGACAGGGAGGAAGCCAAGGAATCCACTGGATGACACTGTGCTTTCTCTGCCTCGACCCTCTCCTGGAGCCACACGACCCGAGTCTGCAGTCGGGGGACCTTGGGCCCCGGGCATCTCTCCTGTGATCCAGTCCTGGAGGGAGGCGGCTTGCGCTCGCGTTCCCTGTGCTCAAGTCACCCCCAGAGCCGAGAGGAATGTTTGCCCACGTCATACCCTTCCCCTTAGGCGCCCACGGAGGCTGAGAAGCCTGCGATGTGATGTTTTGTCTGGCTAAGCTTTCGGACTGATTGAAAGTCTTCAGAACCTGCGCTCCTCTTGGCATCGCTCTTCCTGGAAACGGTTGCCATGGAACACAGAGATGCAGCCTTCACTGTCAGAACTAATGAAAGTCGGAGAGCTATTAGGGGAAGGATTTTTTTTTTTCTGTGCATAATTCCACTCTTCCAGTGGGGTGTTTGCATTTCGCTTCTGTTTGTGAGATGTTAATTGTGTCTTCATTGTAATTCCTTGCCCACTGACATCACCTCCTATGAGCTCCAGCCCCTGAAGGCTGCCTTTTTGAGATAATGAAGCCAAGTGACCAAGGGGGAGGGCATCTCAGCCTCTCCCTGGAGTGATCTTCCCTAAGCACACATCTGATCAGGCCACCTGGCTGCCCAAAAGCCTTCTGTGGTTCCCAACTGCGACCCAAGGAGATCGGACTCAAGGACTCACAGAGCCAGATCCCAGCTGCATTTTGGAACCCAAATCCTTCCTCCCTCCAGGAAGTCCTGGGCCAGTGGTACAGAGGGCCAGCCTTGCTCCCTCGGGACACACTCCCACCCTGTTTCTGCTGCCCCACGTCTTCTGTCCGGAATACCTTCCCAGCCCTCTCCATCTTTCAGGGTTCAGCTACATGGGCCACCTTCTCTGTAAAGCCCTCCATTTCCACTGCAGGCAGACCTATGTCTCCTCCCTGCTCCCTGGGAGACACCCCCATGCCATCAGCCCATCAGAACCACTGATATTTGTTTCAGGCCTATCTTTCTCTCTAGACAGAGAGTTCCTTGAAAGCAGAGCCAGGCTCTGATACACCCCCAAATTCCTGGAGCCTAGCACTGTGCCTGGTACTTTGTGGATGCCTGTGATGTGGTTGCTAACTTCTTCCCACTCTGCTTGTTTCCATTCATTAGGGGAAGGTGGGCACATCCTAGAAATATATGGTGGATTACTGTGTAGAGTGCCCGCATCCAGGACTGCCCAACCCACCAGCTAGGCACTGAGAAAGAGAAGCCAGGTCTGGGGCCCTCAGAGCTCCTCCTGGCTGGTATTTATAGCAAGGTAATTAGCTCCCTTCTCTAGCCCCCCTGGAGGTGCTGGGAAGCCAGGATGAAGAAAGCAATGTAAAGGGATTGCCACAGAAATGTGGAGAAGGGGCTCTGGAACCAGGGGGAAAGGGAGCCGTCCCCACACACGCCTTCCATCTGGTACCTCTCACCTGTGAGTAGAGGGGCTCAGTGCTGGGAAAAGGTTCCCAGTGCAGCCTCAGGGCTCCTTCTTCTGTGGACCAAGCGGTCCTCCTCCGCTCCAGACCTGGCTCAGAAGGAGGGATCTGTTCTCAGCCCAGGGAGACCCTGCTTGTGCCAGAGGGTCCCGGGTTAGAGCCCCTCTGGTTCCCACCCCTGTGCTCCCAGAGACATTCAGTCTCGCCTCAATCAGTGCAGTCGCCCTGGCTGCCCGCCTAGACATGGGGAGGGAAGGAAGCCATTTTTCCTCCCAGGGGCCAGGGGAAGGAGTGAGGCCAGCGAGGCAGGACTCCTTTCATCTCGGGCCCTCAGCACTCACACCTGAACCCTGGCAACCCCCTCCTAGCCGCTCACTCAGCCCTTGCTCTCCCAACCCTTCAGTCCACTCCCCACATTTCTACCAGAGTGCTATTTCTAACAATGCAATTCTGGTCATGTCACTTTCCTGCTCAAAATTCTTCAGCAGGTCCCCATGGTTTTCAGGACAGAAATTCTTACCACTTTGCATGGAATACAGGCTCCGTCATGCTTTGGCTCTCTGGTCACTTCCCATTCCCTCCCCCCTAGCACCCAGCCCATGTAATTTTCATCTCGCTCCTACTGAGCAATGAGTAGATTTTTAAACACTCATTCTCTCTAGCCTCTGTGTCTGCGTCCACGTGGTCTCTTCTGCATGGAATGCCCCTTCCTCCCTCTCTTTCCTCTTCAAACGTCTCCTCCCCTAACCTTTTAAGTCTCAACTCGAAGACCACCTCTTTTCAGGGAAGGCTTACCAGTCTCCCCAGGTAGACCAGATGCCTCCCCTGTTGCCCCAGGGGACCTCCCCTGTCCCCACTGAAACAATTTTGTGGCCAACTAAAATCACTGTGTTTCCTGTTGGTCTCTCTAGCTGTCTGTTCAGGGAAGGAAGGCCTCATTTTGTTGATTTTTGTACCCCAATATCTACTACAGATCTGATGCTCTAATAGGTGCTCTCATATTGCAAGGCTAGAACTAGAGTGAGGTGAATGAGTCACCTAAGGCAAGATGCTCCTAGGATTGTGCAAGGCAGGCTGGGCATGGATGGACATATGGGTTTTTCCATGCCTGCTCTTCTGCTTATCAGGTCACATCCAGGCCCTGGGTGGCAGAAAACTGGCCATCCATTTGGAAGAGGGGTGGGGGAAGCTGCGCTTTTCTGAAAGGTCCTGATCTCTGACTCCCTACAGAACTGAAAGCATCTTCCCTTCCACCTGGACCCCCAGGGATAACTCCAACTTCTTGTATATAGGGCAAGGTAGGGAAAAGCATGTGTGTGTGTGTGTTAGCTGCTCAGTCATGTCCAACTCTGGTCTGCCAGGCTCCTCGTGGAATTCTGCAGGCAAGAATACTGCACCCAAAGGCACCATCATCAGGCTCTCAGTGTTGAGCACACAACCCCAGGGGGTGCCATTCACATAGATGGCAATGTCAACTGTGTCCTCAGAGTCACACAACACGGTGGCCGTGTGCACCGTGATTCTCTAACCATACACCACAGCAGCCTGGCTTTTCTGGCTCTAAACCCAAAACACTCCCAAAACATCCTCCCCAACAGCCCCAGAGGATGAGAGAGGAGGACGAATCCCACACTGACAAGCCAGCTCCAGCACCACAAATGGGCAGCCTCTCTCACTTCCCAACTGGACGATCTCGGCCATATTATCATGAATCTCTTCCTCTGTGAAAGTGGTGCATTAACAAAGGCATCTAGGGAGCCTGGGTACCTTAAGGTTCATTCCCTCCAGTCCTTTCCTTTTGCAATAGATGGACGGAATTACAGTGATGGGAAGAGCCCAGCCCAGGATCATCAGATGTGTCAGCAGCAAAGCAGGTCCTCTGTGGCTTGGCCAGGGCTCATTTAGCCCCACTGCTGCTCTCTTTTGGTGATGGCAGGGATGAGACTGGTCTGGCTGACAGCTTTTATAGAGTTCTATTCAGGATCAACCAGAAGAACCACATTCTCTATAATTCCTGTTCATTGGAGGTCCTCCCATCCCCAAATGAAGCACCTGTCCCTCCTGAAAGGAGCCCTGAATATTCTGTACCTAAGGAAGCCTTTGCCTAGTTCCCCTGACCCTGGTGTCATCTACCTGAACAGTGGCACAGAACCCAGGAAGAAATGCACACCTTCTGGAGCAAAGCATCTTTAAATGCGGTCCAGCAATCAACTGCACGAGAGCCCCTTCAAGTGATTGCTAAACATCTAGTTTTCCTTGAAGCACCCCAGTGCTACTACATTAGAACCCAGGGATAGGAGAGATTTACTGACACAGAATAAAGGTGGAAAACCAAACCTCAGCTCTCACAGGAGGAAGATGGGATCTATTAGGTAATATGGATTTACTCAGGTACAGTGCTGGGCATCATTCATGCCCAAGACTCTATCTCACCACCTCAGATGGACCACCGACCAGTGAGGAGAATGAAACTGTATCAAAGTCCTTTCCGAAGGGAGGGGCTGTATCATTTAATTCCCACTGGAGTTCCTACTTGCAGCTCTCAAGTCCTAACAGTTCACTCATCAGGATTTGCTGTATCTCTTTCCATCTAAATTTAACTGCTAGTTCTCAAAGGTTCTTGAATCTGAACGTTCCAGATGCATTCTTGGTTCTGTAACCAACCATTATATGACCCACGATGCACTGTTTTATCTCTATCGGCCTCCTGACTCTTCTACATCATTTGGGAATAGGTCCAGGGTAGCTTGCCAGGTGGCATTAATGGTAAAGAACCCGCCTGCCAGTGCAGGAGATGTAAGAGACGCAGGTTTGACCCCTGGGTCAGGAAGATCCCCTGGAGGAGGAAATGGCAACCCACTGCAGTATTCTTGCCTGAGGAATCCCATGGACAGAGGAGCCTTGTGGGCTCTAGTCCATAGGGTCACGAAGAATCAGACATGCCTGAAGCAACCTAGCATGCGCATCCGCACGCACACCAGAGCAGCAGTGAGTACGATAAATAACCAGAGGACCTCAATAAATTACTTACCTTCCATATTCAACCCCACTTTCAAAATGGCATGCCCCTGCTTAAGAAACCCTAGTGGCTCTCTGGCCCATGTTTGCTTCTCCACGACCCACACTCTCCATTTCAACCCCTATCACACCTGGCTCATGTCTACTCCTGGGCCTTTGCTCAAACAGTCCTTAGTACCTAGGATGTCACTTATCTGCCAACACAAATCCTGCCATGTTGAAGGCCATGTTCAAGTTCTTCCTATTGCCTTAGGGAGCCTTCTCAAGGACCAGGCCAAGAGAGGCCTTTGACCCCTCTACTCCCCACACCCCCTACACTTACCATCTATTCCACCTCTCTCAGATGAGAACGCCACCAAAATCAGTTGTACTGGGGGTCTCAGGGCATGGGGACTTCACATTCAGAATTTTTTTTTTTAATGGAAGAACAGCATTGGTCATAAACTTTTATTTTGCCAGGTGAGGATACAGTTTTAAAGCCTCCCTTCTAAGTTCATCATCACATTATGAAACAAAGATACTTTTACATCAAAATTAAAAGCAATAAGGAAGAAAGTGTTAGTCGCTCAGTCATGCCTGACTCTGCAACGCCATGGACTACAGCCCAAGTTCCTCTGTCTATGGGATTCTCCAGGCAAGAATACTGGAGTGGGTAGCCGTTCCCTTCTCCAGGGGATCTTCCCTGCCCAGGGGTGGAACCCTGGTCTCCTGCACTACAGGCAGATTCTTTACCATCTGAGCCACTAGGGAAGCCCAATAAAGAAGAAAGTCTCACATAAAAGGACTGTCCTTTAAGTGGACTACATCGTCCACATTCGGTTCCTTTTGCCATGGACTGAGGAAGATGCTGCCACAGGCCAGTGTCTGCACACATGCCAGAGTCCCTGATGCAGGGAAGCCATCTGCCTCATGCAGGTAGGCACCCTGGCAGCATGTTGGCTGTGTCCTCACCAATCTCCACTTACTGAACACTTGCTCTATATCAGGCCATGTGCTAAGGACTTCATGCACTAGCTCACTAAATCCTTTCCTAGCATCATTTCTGCTACCAATGAGGCTTAGGAAAGTTACATAACCAGCCAGGTCACAGGGCTGGTCAACTGGTTGATCCAGGTGTCCCGTACAGACAGCTTGACCCCAAACCTATACTCCGTCCTCTATTCCATGCCTTGTCTCCTCCAACAGAAAGAATGTTTGAAGACAGAAGTATAAGGGGATATGCTTCTTCTTCCCATAGCCCAAAGGGATCCATTCATCCATTCAACCAATGAAAGGCCAGCTCTCCTCAAGGCACTGTCCTTGGTGCTGGAATACAGTGAAGGGGTAGACACTGTGCCTGCCCTCATGGAGGGCCCACTATGACATGTATGGACATGCCAAACACAGAGCAATAATGCACTGCTTTGCAAGTAGCTTCTCCACTCAGTTCCAAGGGCTCTCTAAAGATCAGGGTGACGGCCAGGTGTGTGTAGATGCTAAAAAGGGCTCAGTAATTATCTGATTCCCTCAAACTGCCTGCCTTTGCTATGGAAATTGCCGAGCCAAAGGCTCTTTGCAGACCGTGACAAGGACCTACACTCAAGCTCAACTTGATTTATTGGAAGAAGGAACTGAATTTAAAAGGCACAGATGCAGTATTGATTCTACACCTTAAAATACGCCTCCCTCGACTCCCGTTCAGCCCCAGGGCCCTAGCCCCTGTTTGCCACAGAGCAGATCACAGCAAACCGCTCTTTTCAATGGCTTGTTTCATCCTGCCAGCTGCCCTCTGATCTTACAGCTCTTGAGACCTGCCCTCCCCTTACTCAGCTGCCCTGTGGCCTCCACCTGCCTCTACCTCACAACTCCAGGGTGATCTGTCCAGATCACCCTCTAATGCTTGCTTCTGGAGAGCCTAGAAGTCATAGGCTGCACCAAGCCATGAGCCCTTGACACCCAGCAGCTCCCAGGTCTGCCCATTCCCACCTGTCCCAGCTCCCCCAGGACAACGCTGTTGTGCTCACTGACCTCACACATCAGGCCTCTAACCAGAGCTATGTCACAGCACAGGACTCTGCTTGACAGACCTGCTCCTAGCTAGAAGGGTCTCCATTGAGTCTAACAATGTTTTTCACTAGGGACACAGCTGGAACTTTAGGGGGAACCATTCCCCCTTATGTGGGGCTCTCTTGCCTGTCAAAGAGTCTTAGCATCCAGTGAGAACCAAACATGTCCCTATACATTTCCAAATGCCCCCTACGAGGAAAGCAAGCTGAGAAGCACAGTATCTGTCCTATTTCCAAGGGAAGTGACTTTTCCAAGGTCATTCAAGAAGTCGGCCACAGACCTGGTGTTTTGATGGGTGGGAGGCTATAGCGTATAACAGGAAGCACACAGAACTCAGAATCAGGCCTTCTGACAACCATGCCAGTGTGTATGGAGACAAAGAAATACTCAGAAGGGTTGAGTGGTTAAGCTGGACCCCAAACCTGCACTCCCTCCTCTACTCCATACCTTGCCTCCTCCAAAGAAAGAATGTTTTGAAGGAAGAAGTATAGAGGAAATGCTTCTTCTTCTCCCCACAGCCCATACATATTGTATGCAGACACCCATTCATGTATTCAACCAATGACGGGCCAGCTCTCTGCAAGGCACTGTCCTTGGTTCTGGAATGCAATGATATGAGGGTAGACACCATGCCTGCCCTCGTGGAGGGTACACTGAAACATGTATGAACATGTCAAACAGTGAGCAATAATGCATTGCTGTCTTAGTAGCTCCCCCAATCAATTCCAAGGGCTTTCTAAAGATCAAGGTGACAATCAGGCGTGTATAAACATTAAAAAGGGCTCTCCTTCCCTCCATTAGGAAAACTTTCTTTCACATCTCAGTTCAGCTCATGCTTGGGAGGAGTCTACATTCTGCTTCTTTAGAGAGTGACTCAAACATGAGCAGAAAGAGTACTATCAGTGGGCTAAGATACCTCCAAACTCTGACCACATCCTGCAGAGCCTCGGTGATGTCCTGCTGTTCACCTGCTCACTGCCCATTCTGACTGCACCTCGGATTCTCAGCCTGAGACAGCAGAGGCTCCCCAAATAGGTGGCTGACTTGGCCACCCAGACTTTCCCTTCTCCAGCTTATTTGGCCACAAGACAGATTATCCCCATAGGGAGAAAGCTGAGGGACTTCAGAGTAGCTTAACAGTACCCAGTAGAGCATAGGGCTTCCCAGGTAAGAACCTGCCTGCCAATGCAGGAGACACAAGAGATGCAGGTCTGATCCCTAGGTCAGGAGGATTCTCCTGGAGGAGGAAATGGCAACCCACTCCCGTATTCTTGCCTGGAGAATCCCATGGACAGAGGAGCCTGGCAGGGTACAGTCCATAGAGTCGCAAAGAGGTGGACATAATTGAAGCAACTTAGCACGCATGCACTCAGGCAGGCATAAGTCCCAACCGTATTTTTCATTTCTAAAGTCATTGCTTTGCACCAGGGAAGAGCAAGGCAGGAGTTGACCAAGCCAGCAGCTGACCTTTAAGAGCCATCCTGTTTACATCTCTGAGCAAGGCTTTGAGAAGATCCCCAAGTCTGATGCCCAGCTGATTAGAGGCAGTAAGGGTAGACTGTAGGCCCTCCTTTCCTAAACCATGTCATTTGCCTCACTCACTCCAGCTTTTTTTTTTAAATTATTATGCAATATTTGAGACACATTTTTAAAAAAGGAAAAATAATAACGTGGTGAACAGCCATACACCTACCCCCAGATTAGAAAATAAGGCATCGCTGATGCAGCTGAAGCCCCCACCCCCGACCACGTGCCTCTTCGTGACCACACCCCGCCCTCCTCCAGAAATCATCTGAACCTGGAATGTAGACTTCATCATTCCCACGAATGACTTTACACTTGTACTACATGTTTATTTATCCCTGAACATACATAGAATTGGTTTGCCTGTTTCCAAACTTTATATAGATGGTATCATCAAGTGAAGTGAAGTCGCTCAGTCGTGTCCGACTCTTTGCGACCCTGTGGACTGTAGGCCACTAGGCTCCTCCGTGCACGGAATTTTCCAGGCAAGAGTATTGGAGTGGGTTGCCATTTCCTTCTCCAGGGGATCTTCCCGACCCAGGGATCGAACCCAGGTCTCCTGAGTTGTAGGCAGACACTTTACCATCGGAGCCACCAGGCAAGCCTGACAAGCATATAAAACAAGTGTACTTTTCTCAGCTTGCTGTTCGTTCAGTGTTGTGTTTGCGTGATTCGTCCATGTTGACATGTGCAGCTCTAGCTGATCACTTTTCTCTGCTGAAACTCTCATTATTTGAGGACCTCACGATGCATTTGCTTAGTCCTGTTAACAGATGGAGGTTTTCCTCATAGTCTCGTTCTTACAAATTGCTGCTGTGAACATTCCCTAGCCTAACTCCACACATAAATGTGGAGATGTTGTCATTCACCCCAACCATCACTTTTTCAATTGGTTTTCCCCATGCCCTACACCCAAGCCACTCTGCTTGGGCTCTGTGATTAGACTCCCGTTATCTGACCAGTTCCTTGTTTCCTGGAACTGGTTTGGGACTTGTCACCTTGACTTTGCCCTTGGGAGCTCTTATCTCTGTCTTCCATCTTCAGACAGGAAGCACTGGGTAAATGACCAGCCACAAGCCCCACAAAGCCCCGTGAGACTAGTCCCAGCTGCACTAGCTTGTCCCTAGCTCTTCCCTAACTATATTATAAGCTTCAAGAGGTGGTGAGGGTCTAATTGATTTGATGTTATTACCTTCATCTTGGACACAAGGACACGGAACATGGTATAAAGTGTTTAAAGTGTTACTTGCTCAGTAGTGTCTGATTCTTTGTGACCCCATGAACTGTAGCCCACCAGGGTCCCCTGTCCATGGAATTCTCCAGGCAAGAATACTGGAGTGAGTTTCCACTCCCTTCTCCAAGAGATCTTCCAGATCCAAAGATTAAACCCTGGTCTCCTGCACTGTAGGCAGATGCTTTACCATCTAAGCCACCAGGGAAGCCCCATTGTATAATGCCTTTTAAATATTCATTGGCTAAATGAATTCCCAAACTGATGGTTTATGGAGAAGGGGTATCAGACAAGATTCTTTATGCACTTAAGTTGCATTCACCTTTACTTGGACGGCTCTGAGCTCCCAGGTATGCGTCCATAGCAATCCCAGTGAATCCCACGCAGTCACCAACCCTGAGAGCTGCCTCTCATCACTTAGTGACGTCTCCTCAAAGAGGCAAAGACATCCAGTCCCTCCCACACAGGATGAACCCAAGGGCCCTCCAGACACTTGGGACACAAAAGGGAAACCTCCTGCCATGGGCCAGCCTGCGGCCCCCCTGACAGTGCACCCCTGGAGCGCTAGCCTGTAGAAGGCAGCAAAGGTGGCCTCCCTTTCCCAGGTAAGGTCACTTATTGATGTAAAATATATGGTACAGTTGAAGCATATGATAGCAGTGCCGCTCCCCAGAGCAGATACTGGCAGGAGAAGAACAAAGTACAAGGGGCTCTTGGAAAAAGAAGGGACAAGGAGAGAAGAATTTCATCATTCACTGGGAGGGGGCTGGGATTGAGATGCAGCCATGGGAAACTGAGGGTGGTCCCGGTTCAATAGTGGGCTGCAGTGGAATAAAAATGACTGAGCACAGAGAAGGGGCCTTGCCATCAATCCTGCCCCTGCCATTTCCTAACCTGCAACCTTAGTTAAGTCATTTGGCCTCACCTGCTAACAGATTTAGCTTAACATTGACTACATTCCAATCATAGTCAGTGACCACTCATTGTATGGCATTCTCTGATTGAATCGGAGGTCAAGTCAGACTCCACAGCCAGGCAGGATGCACACCATGGACACACCTCTAACCACTGCACTACACCGCACAGGGCGTAGGATCTAAGGTGATCCTCACAGTATCTGCATCAGGTTAACAATGATGCTGCTGCTGCCAAGTCGCTTCAGTCGTGTCCAACTCTGTGAGACCCCATGGACTGCAGCCTACCAGGCTCCTCCATCCATGGGATTTTCCAGGCAAGAGTACTGGAACGGGGTGCCATTGCCTTCTCCACTAACAAGGGTGATGACGCCACAAATGAAGTAACCGAGGCAAAAGGCAACACGGTGAATGAAGATGCTGCAATTCGAACTCAAGGCGGCCGGTGTGGTTTCAGCATGTTTCGGGGTCATAAAGTGATTGCTAAAGGTAAGGTGCTTTAGCCCAATCTTGCAAATTATACCCAAAGCCCATGAGTCCATCTGACTGGGAATTGCCTCCCCTGAATCCGGTTTATCATAAGGCATAGGAGAGGAAACCTCAATGCCATCAATTCTATGTATGAGTTAATTAATTTAATAAATATTAAATTCCCACTATGTGTGGAGTACTGTTCTAGGCTCTACAAATGCAGAGAATGAAACACCACAGGGTTTCTGCTTTGATAGTCTCATGCTGGGAAAGATCTTGTACAATGCTGGAGACGCAGGTTCGATCCCTGGGTGGGGAAGATCCCCTGGAAAAGGGAATGGCAACTTACTCCAGTATTCTTGCCTGGAGAATCCCATGGATAGAGGAGCTTGGCGGGCTACAGTCCATGGGGTTGCCAAGAGTCAGACACAACGCAGTGACTAATACTAGGTTATCCAGGGATAGGCAAATATTCACCATTCAGTGTAATAATGACTCTGAGGGATTAAGCAACCACATGCAGTGATAACAACCAAGAAATTTCCTGGAGGAAAGCACATTCAATTGTTCGAGGTCCTGGGTGGGTGTGGCCCACGCTATGCCTCGAATAACTCTTAACTCATGTCCTACTCTGGGTCGTCAGTTTCCTCACAGGTAAAATGGGATCATGATGCAGAATGATCTCTTGGCTTTTCCGGTCCTGTTACTCGCCGGCTCCAGCTCCACGGCTGTTTGCATTGGCAGTGACCAAACCGCGGGTGCCATGAGGGAGGCCATCAGGAGACCAGGGTTAAGGTGTGGCCAGGTGCACAGAGCTCTGGAGCCCCAGGGGCACAGTGGACAAGACCAGCTTGGACCAAGGGATTCCATGCTATCAGTCTTTGCTGCATAAATCCACTCTCCTCTTGGCCTCTTTGCAGGCACCTGGGGTTTGAAGCTGGCAGCGCCATCAAAGACGGGCTGGTGGCTGCATTATAAAAGGGTTGTATTCCCTCTTGTTGATAAATAAATCCCTTTTCTTCTAAATAGCCAAGCTGGCGGGTTTCATTGTAAGTGGTTTGCACTCAGCAGAGAGCTGGGACTGGTAACACAGCATCCTTCATCTCTGCAATATTAATTAGCTTTCCATGACGCTGTATTTTAATCATGAAAAAATGAGAACGGTGGGAACCCCATCAAAGGAAGAGTTAGGGAGAAGGAGGGCAAACAAGACGTGGAATTAGAAAAGAAGTGAAGATGTGCAGGGGGAGCAGTTAGAAATGGGGAGGGGTTCGTGAGAGGAAAAGCATCAGTTGGGAGGTGAGCAAGGATTCTTCATAAACATCGACTATGTGTTGCGAATGGTATTAGGTTCTTTGCTTGCACTGTTTCAGTCTACCCTGGAGCCAACCTACATTTACATCCCTTATTTTATAGATGAGAAAATCACAGCTCAGAAAAATCAGGTAACTTAAGGTCAAAAAAATAATGCACGGAAGATCCAGGGTTTGAACCTGAGATGTTTTTACTCCATGCCTAAACCTCATTCAGCTCCATCCATCTAACTTTTCCCCAAATATTTATCCAGCAATGATCATGCCTGGGCATAATACTAGGCACATGCAGCCTCCCTAGAAAAACACACAAGAAAGATGTTTGGCTAAATCTCCGTGAAAATGGTGCCAGCAAATTCATGGTTTGGAAAGATCCCCCAGAGATCAGTGGAAAGACTGGATTTCAAAAGAACGGGACTGCTGCACAGCGTAGGGAGCTCAGCTCTGTGTTCAGGGGTGACCTAGATGGGTGGGATGGAGGGCAGATGGGAGAGAGGGCCAAGAGGGAGGGAATACGTGTACACATATAACTAATCTGCTGTGTTGCACAACATTGTAAAGCAACTATTTGCTGCTGTTCTTGTTTAGTCACTAAGTTGTGTCCCACTCTTTTGTGACCCTGTGGACTGTAGGTTCCTCTATCCATGGGATTTCCCAGGCAAGAAAACCGGAGTGGGTCACCATTTCTTTCTCCAGGGGATCTTTCCAACCCAGGGATCGAACTCATGCCTCTTGCATCACAGGTAGATTCTTCACTGCCGAGCCACCAGGGAAGCCACGCAATAAGGTATAAATGAACCTATCCTAGTCTCCCCACCTAGTTCAGGAGAGATGACCCTGAAACTGCTTCTGAGAGTTTTCTCCTTGTCAGTGGGACCTACCTGGACCCTGGCTCATGAGATGGCACTCTGCTTATTGGAGCTCATGTTTGAACACTGATTCCTCTCTGTACACGTCCCATTTTGCATAGGGAAGGGATACGTGATGCGGGGACTAAAGAAAGATCAGAAGTCCACAGGACATAGCTACACATCACCAGAGTCTCCTTTTGGCAACAGTAGTAATAATAGTGATATGTTAAGAATGACAGCTATAGTGAATGAGCTTTTCTTACATATTAATTAGTGCCTACATATTTCAACTCATCACATTCTCCCAACTGTCTTAGAAGGTGGGTACTGGGATGAATGCCATTTTATCAAGGTTCAGACAAGTTAAAGAGCTCAGGTATTGAACCCACATCTCCTGCCTTGCAGGCAGATTCTTTATTGCTAAGTCATCAGGGAAGTCCAAAAAAACAACTATACTCCAATTATTATTTTTTTTTAAAGAGCACATTACAAAAAGGAGCAGGACTGTTACAGATGCCCAGATGAGAGATCAGGGTGGCCTTGGTTGGGGTGGTGGTTGTCAAGATGCAGAGGAATAACCACAGACCTCATGCAAGCTCTCTACACTTAACTTCTCTTGGCAGCTCACACAAAGTGAGACTAGCTGAAATGGGAACTGTAAACCCCTCTTAGGATCCAGAAGAATTTTAGAGAAACCAGTGTGGAAGAAGATGAGGTCAGTATTTTCTGCTTCTTTGTTACTAGGCAATCCATAAACACATTGAGACTTTAGGCTATGCCAAGCAGTCTTTTAGATGCTATAAGGATGTCTTTACCCTCAGAAAGCTCCCAGTCTGGTTCGAAAAGGAGGGCATACTTTCCTCAGATCACTTAACAATACACATCAGAGAGGCTCAGACACAGTGGGATGCAGGTGGAGCAGGCTGAGTCGGCATGATTGGGGGTGGTGGGAGGGGAGCAGGAAATGAGTATTTACTAGAAAATTCTGTGTTACGGATTGAATTGTGTTTCCCAAACAGATAGGTTGGAGTCCTGACCTCTGGTTAACCCAGAATGAACTTATTTAGAAAAGGGGCATTGCTGATGTGATTAGTTAAGCTAAAGCAAGGTCAAACTGGAGTAGGGTGCCCCCCTAATCAAACAGGACTAAAGTTCCTGTAAGAGAGAGAAGATGGCCAGATAAAGATAGAGCAGAGATTTGGAGGTGTGCTATCAGAAGCCAAGAAACACCTGGGGCTACTGGAAAGCAGGAGAGACAACGGAGGCTCCTCTGCTAGAGGCTTTGGAGGGAACAAGGCCCTGCCAACACCTTAACTTCTGACCTCTGGTCTCTGGAGCTGTGAAAGAACATGCTTCTGTCATGTGAAGCCAGCCAGTTTGTGAAAACTGACTAAACGTGTAGCTCACTTTATCTTCCCCTGTAGACTGCAGGAGGTGGGCACTCCTAGTTCCATGGTAGAGGTCGGAAAACCGAAGCCCCGGGATTCTTACAAACAGACGACCCTGCTAATATGTAATGGCTCTGTGCTCAGCAATCCACTCTAGTGGTGGTTCTGGAGGTGAACCTGAAAGGATAAATAGGAAAGAGAAGATACCGGATCTGATCATGTGGAGAGCAGGACAGCTTTCCCCCATGACATCATGCATTGCTTTAATCCCCAAGAGAAATGAGTGCTTCCTGGGTGCCAGGCACAGGTTTGAAGCTAAAGAAAAATTGTGGTTGAATGAGACATGGTTGCCCTTGAGGAATTCACAGCCCAGAGAGGGAGAAAGACATGTGACCAGATGCAATGAGGTGCGGTGAGTTGAGCAGCGCATCCACTGGGGGAACAAAGAACAGCGAGCACCACCCCAGGTACTTCCTGTTTCCTTCACCCCCTGACTCAACAACAGCTTGCAGAAGGAAAAGGGAAACTGAATCACAGGAAATGAGCACATCATGGCTCAGACATCAACAGTATAAACTCCCAATTCAAGAGAACAACAGCAATGATAAAATGCAGGGAAAATGTGTCTTAGAATTAAGGAAATGCTCTCACTTTGGCCAGAGTTGATATGGAAGATTTCCTACAGATCATGCCACTTGAGCTGAACCTGAAGGACAAGGGGAAAATGTGTCAAGGGGAAGACCGTGGGAGACAAACTGCTCCCAGCTGGTGATGTTTTTTCCCCTAAGAGTTCCTCAAACAAACGCCAGCTCCACAAAAGCAAGATTCAGGTTGCTTTGATGGCTGCTCTATTCACAACATCTAGAAGAAAACATAGTAGGTGCTCAATGTGCAGAAGACTTGACAAGCCCATCAGGATGAGGCTCCACACACTGCACGTATGTGCTGATCACTCAGGATGAGGCTCCACATACTGCGTGTATGTGCTGATCACTCAGGATGAGGCTCCACATACTGTACGTATGTGCTGATCACTCACTCGTGTCCAGCTCTTTGTGACCCCATGGACTGTAGCCTACCAGGCTCCTCTATCCATGAGATTCTCCAGGCAAGAACACTGGAATCGGTACCCATTCTCTTCTCCAGGAGATCTTCCCGACCCAGGGATCAAACCCAGGTCTCCGGCCCTGCAGGCAGGTTCTTTACCATCTGAGCCACCAGGCATGCCCAGGACTGTACACGGATGCCTCTACATGCTCCTGGAAGTCTGGTCTCTATCAGCCGAGTGCTGAGTTCTTTGTGAAATCTACCCAGTGCCCCATCCTGGGCTCTTTCTCGGGAAGACAGAGAGTTGGGTAAGACGAGGTTTTCCAAGGGCTCTCAGTAGACTGAGAAGATGCAAATGAATGATTTCCATATCTACAGTGTGATACCATGGCTCTGATGGGGAAAACGGGAAGGAAGAGTGGGCAAGCCTGCTGGAGGAAGTGACACGAAGCTGAGATTTAGAGGATGAGCAGGAGATTAGCCTGGCAGAGGAGGGATGATCATGTGATGGAAAGAACAGCAAGTCCAGCCAAAAATGAGCTTGTCATCTCCGGGGACTGCAAAGAGTCCAATGTGACCTGGAGTGCAGACCTGGATGAAGGATGCGTGGGAGATCTGGTTGGCAGAGGGACGGGGGGCCAAGTCACACAGGCACGCCTTTGGCGGACCTGGACTATGTTCTATGGGGAGCCATTTAATGGATTCAAGTTCCCAGATACTTGCTACCTGCTCTGCATGCCTCCTCTGGCTGGACCACATTTTCTCACCCTCAGAATGGGGAACATAGTCATCACTGGGCCATCGAAGGGTAAATTCAAAGCCAGGGCAGGGAGAGGGAGAAGACATGCGTAACATTATCTTAATTTAACGTTCTTCTTTTTATCAATCGGTGATTAATAGGTATTACATTTTCCCCCTATCCATTCTCAAGAGAGGTGTTATAATAACATGTCAGGGAGGTGTGGATAAGCAGCATTATGGAGGCTGGTTTATAATGCAGTTTGGAACAGATGCTAACGTCCCGATTATGCATTCCAGCATCATTTATACTCGGCTCCGTGGTGTGGTAAGGCTCCTGGCATCATAATTCTCCGAAGCAGTTGCTATTAATCACTCATTCATTATTAAAACACATTGTACTCATTCTGCTTGACAATGGGTGCAGGGCAGGCTCTGTTTCTCCAGAGTGGTTATCTCCAGACTTGTCAGATTATCTCCAGTCTCAGCCCAGAGGAGCTCCAGTCCTCCAGGATGGCTGGGAGCTCCACAGAGACATCTCAGCACGGATGGGAATTCAGGACTCAGAAGTGGCGTATCCTATTCGAGGGGTACACATCCGCAAGAGGGCACAAGGCTCCCAGAAGCCAAGACCATCTCTCATCCTGAGTGCCTCCTCTGCCCACCTCTCCCTCTAAGCTGAAAGCCCCATTTCCCTGAAGGAGAACTCTGCTGGGCTCTTTTACATCCATGGGTTTCCCAGAATCACCTGGGAGCTAGGGTTCTTCCTCCAAACTCACTTGATCATCAGAAGATGTTGGGTGTCATAGTCAGATACAACAGGGAACTCTACTGTGACAACCTGAATGGGAAAGAAGCCCAAAAGAGAGGGAATGTATGTATATATATGGCTGATTTGTTTTGCTGTACAGCAGAAACTAAAACAACATTGTAAAGCAATTATAGGGGCTTCCTTGCTAGCTCAGTTGGTAAAGAATCCACGTGCAATGCAGGAGACCCTGGTTCCATTCCTGGGTTGGGAAGATCCGCTGGAGAAGGGATAGGCTACCCGCTCCAGTATTCTTGGGCTTCCCCTGTGACTCAGCTAGTAAAGAATCTGCCTGCAAAGTGGGAGACCTGGGTTCAATCCCTGGGGTGGGAAGATCCCCTGGAAAAGGGAAAGGCTACCCACTCCAGTATTCTGGCCTGGAGAATTCCACGGACTGTATAGTCCATGGGGTCGCAAAGAGTCGCACACGACTGAGTGACTTTCACCTTCACTTTCACTTTTCAAAGCAATTATGCATGTTGTGCGTGCTAAGTCATTTCAGTCATGTCCAACTGTTGCAACCCTATACACCACAGCCAGCTAGCCTCCTCTATCCATGGAATTCTCCAGGGAAGAATACTGGAGTGGATTGCCATGCCCTCCTCTGGGAGATCTTCGACCCAGGGGTCAAACTTGCATTCTCTTTCTCCTCCTGCATTGGGAGGGGGTTCTTTACCACTAGCACCACCCGGGAAGCCCTATACTCCAATAAAAATTAATTAAAAAACACAAGGGCTCTGGGTCAGGTCCCTTGTCTTCTACCACTAGCTGTATGATCTTAGATAAGAAATCTAATATATTTGTCCCTGTGTGTCATCAGCTGTACAATGGAGTTGTAATAATAGGACCAATCTCATAGAATGGCTGTCAGGATTAATGAATTAATTCTAACAAAGCCCTTATAAGATGTCTGAAATGTCATTCACATCGGATCTTGTTATGACTTATTAAGATAATCCTAACATTTCCAAGATGTCCCACACAGCCTCTTACGGTAGGGGGTGAGGAGCGTGGTGGAACCATCCTCTCATTCATTCCATAAAGAGCGGCTGAGCGTCCCAAATGTGCCAGGCATCATTTTAAATACCAGACACACAGAGTCTTGTAAGACAAGACCCCTCCTTCAAGGAGCCCGCAAGCTAGTGAGGCAGCTGTGCTTAGAGCGTAGAGGTCTGAAAGCCCCTCTAGCTTTTCCCTGAAGCCTCAGCATTTAGTTGCACCTTACTTGAAAGGTGAGCAGAGAAGAGATTATTATATCTTTCACAGTAGCAAACACCCCATGCACCCCTCTGGATGTTAGAATAGAGGCTAAACTTCTTGAAGGTTCCCACACTTTGAATGAAGTATTTCAGTCTAAAAATGTACAGAGAATAATTTAATGAATAAATAGAATATTATAAAGGCCTCTGAATCCTTTTTGTGCCATCCAGTGATAACCACCAGTCTCAAATCAGGTATTAGGATTTCCATGCTTTTTAAAAACATTTACTGTAAAAGTGCAAACCTATAAACAGTGTATGTTTCTATGTTTTCAAGCTTGACATAAATGTAAATCTTCTGCAGCTTGGTTTTTTGAGGAAAGCATTTTGTCATGGAAAAGTTCAAATACAAGTAAACAGAATAGTATAATGAGAATGAATAAACCCACAAGGACCTACTATATAGCACAGGGAACTATATTCCATATCCTGTGATAAACCATCATGAAAAAGAATGCATATATAACTGAATCATTTTGCTGCATGGCAAAAATTAACACAACATTTAAAAAAAAAAAAGAAACTATACTTCAATAGAAAATAAAGTAGCCTGGGTGCCTATTACCCAGGCTTCCCAGGTGGCTCAGTGGTAAAGAATCCACCTGCAATGCAGGAGACACAGAGACGCAGGTTCAATCCCTGAGTCAGGAAGAGCCCCTGGAGAAGGAAATGGCAACCCACTCCAGTATTCTTTCCTGGGAAATCCCATGGACAGAGGAGCTTGACAGGCTACAGTCCATGGGCTCATTAAAGAGCTGGACACCACTGAGCGACTGCACACACAGTGCCCATCACCCAGCTCCAATTCACCACCTCGATGGACGTGAGTCTGAGTGAACTCCAGGAGTTGGTGATGGACAGGGAGGCCTGGCGTGCTGCGATTCATGGAGTCGCAAAGAGTTGGACACGACTGAGAGACTGAACTGAACTGAACTGATGATCAACATCCAATTTTTTATTTTTGGCCATGCCAGGACTTTGTTATGGGATGCAGGATCTTTAGTTTCAGCATAAAAAATAAAGGATCTAATTCCCAGACCAGGGACCAAATCCAGGCCCCCTGCATTGGAGCACGCAATCTTAACCACTGGACCAGCAGGGAAGTTCCTATCTGGCTATTCTTGATGCACCTGTACTGCCATCAACGCTACCTCAGTCTCACTCAATTATACTTTACAATTCTGTTTTTAAATAAATCTTACATACATTTGAATGCATAATCTTGACTGTACACATTTCAAAAATAGATCCACCATGTATCACTATTTCTATCAAGACAGAGAAGACTCTCATCTCTTACAAAAAATATTCTCCATTCCCCAAAGTCTTTTTTTTTCCTTCCACCATCCTGCCCCCTAGAAAACCAACTGTTTTGACCTTCGATTACAATGGCCTGTTCTGTAATTGCATATAAATAGGCTGATAGAGTCTACAGTCATTTGTATCCTTTTGGGGGGAAGAAGCATCACATTTCTGAGATTCATCCACATTGTTTCATGCATCAAAAGATGGCTTCACTCTACTGAGAAGAGTATTCCACGGTACAAATATAGCATGGTGTATTGATTCATTCTCCTGGTCATGAACATATGGGCTGCTTCCAATTCTCGGCTACTGTGAATAAATTGCTAAGAACACTTTTATACTACCTTTTTGTGGTTATTTGTTTGAATTTCTCTTGGATGAAGGAGTGGAACTGCTGAGTCAGTGAGTAGGTGCAGTTTTCTTAAAAAAAAAAAAATTTATTGAAGTACAGTTGATTTACAGTGTTTGTTAATTTCTCCCATACAGCAAAGTGATTCATAGAGGAATGTGGCCTATCACATGATGGTTTATCACAGGATACTGAATATAGTTCCCTGTGCTATACAGTAGGACCCTGTTGCTTATCTATGCTATATGAACTACTTTGCCTCCGATACTCCCAAACTCACAATCCTTCCCTCCCTTACCAGTCACAAGTCTCTTCTCTACACCAATGAGTTTATTTCTGTTTTGTAGATATGTTCACTGGTGTCCTATTTTAGATCCCACGTATAAATGATACTACTATACGGTATCTTTCTCTTTCTGACTTACCTTCACTGGGTATGGGCATCTCTAGGTCCATCCACATTGCTGCGAATGGCAGTGTTTCATTCTTTTTTAGGAGGTTGTTTCAACTGGTGGAAAAATTACCAATCTTTTTTCCAGGATGGCCATGCCATCTGACTCCCTTTCCAGTGATGTGGGAGCATTCCGCTTGCTCCAACAGCCTGACCAACCCCTGTTGTCAAGCATGTTTCCCTGTTCAAGACTGTTGCCTCTTTTTATTGAGTTGTCATTTTATTATTTTTTATTTTTTAATTGGATAATGATTGCTTTATAATGTTGTGATGGTTCCTGCCACACAACAACATGAATTAGCCATGAGTGTACACAAGTCCTCTCCCTCTTGAACCTCCTTCCCATCCCTCACCCCACGCCACCCCTCTAGGTAATTACAAAGCATCAGGTTGAGCTCCCTGTATTATACAGCAACTTCCCACTGATCTATTTTACACGGTAGTGTACAGTCCTTTTTATATTCTGAATAGAAGCTCTTTGTCAGAAATATGTTTTGGAATATTTTCTCCAATCTATCTGTTCATTTTTATAATGATATATTCCACTGAGCAGAGTTCTTGTTTGCTTTTTTTTTTTTAATTGGTAATGTTTTCTGAATTTTCTCTTAGAAATCTTTGTTTACCTTTTGGATCTTTTTTTTAAAAAATTACAATTTTATTTATTTGTTCTTTTTTGGCATGGCCTTATAGTATGCAGGATCTTAATTTCCTGATCAAGGATAAAACCGGAACATGTAGAAGTGGAAGTACAGTCTTAACCCCTACACCACCAAGGAAGTCCCCTTAAATTTTGTTATTTTAAATTCTACACTGAAGTCTAAGATCTATGAAATATTAAATTTAGTGTGGTGTGAGGTAGGGGACTGAGCTCACTGTTTCACCATACAGATACCCTGTGATTTTAGCACCATTTGTTGAAAACGCTTTCCTTCCTCCCTTGAGTTACTTTATTGCTTTTGTCAAAAATTAATTCACCATATACACATACGTCTGTGTACCCTCTCGCAGGCTGCATTAATCCATGTGCCTATCCTTATGCTGATAACAAACTGTTATCAAGCTGTGTTAATGACTGTAGCTTTATATTAAGTCCTGAGGCAAGCAGTGTGAGTTTTCCAGCTTTGTTCCTTTTTAAGGGTGTTATTATTTGGCTATTCAAGATCATTTGCATATCCATATAATTTTAGAATTAGCTTATCTATTTCTATTTTTAAAAAGCCTTTTGGAATTGTGATTTGAATTACATTGAACTGCAGATCACATCTTAACAACACTGGATTTTCCACTTACACAAATATAGTATATCCTCTCATTTTTAGCATCTTTAAAATTTTTTCTTAGCAATATTAAATAATTTTTAGTAGAAAGGATTCACATATCTTCTCTTCAATGCATTGCTAATTATAATTGTTAAGATATTGTGAAAAAATGATTTTTTTATTTCCCAATTCTTTTTCTGCCAATATATAGATAAATAATTGATTTTTTCTTTATGTACCATGTATCCTGAAATATGGGGCTTCCCCAAGGCTCAGCGGTAAAGAATCTGCCTGTAATGCAGGAGACTCAGGAGCTGTGGGTTTGATCCCTGGGTCAGAAAGATCTCCTGGAGAAGGAAACAGCAATCCGCTCCAGTATTATTGCCTAAGAAAGCCCAAGGACAGAGGAGCCTGGCGGGCTACAGCCCAAAGGATCGCAAAGTGCTGGACACAACTGAATAACTAAGCACACTGACCACACCCTGAGATACTGGTAAATCCATTAAAACAGTTCTAGGTGCTTTCTTCACTAACGCCTTAAGGTATTCTTTAAAAATACTATGGTGTCTGTGAGTCTGAATTCTTTAAATTAAGTAATTAATATAATTTTGTTTATAATTATGGATAGTATGAAATTCTCCCTTTTGAATTTTTACACTTCTAATTCATCTTGCATCATTGAATAGACTAGAACTTCCATACAACACTGAATAGAAGGTTCCACATGCCTGCCTTTTTATCTGATCTTAGGGGGGAAACACTCAGTGCTTCATCACTAAGTATTAACTGTACGTATTTTGTAGATGCCCTTTATCAGATTGAGTACTCTGGTTTGCTAGATGGTATCTGTTCTAGTGCGCTTGCTGAGAATCTTCGTCATGAATGAATGTTGGATCTGGTTAAATGCTTTTTATTCTCATTCATGGTTCTCTACTTTAGCTTTCATTTGGCAGATTATATCGGTTAATTTTTGAGTGTTGAATCAAACCTGTATTTCTAGAACAAACTTTGATCATGATATAGTATACTTTTTATATATTTCTGAAGATTTGTCAATATTTTGTTAAGGATTTTTGCATCTCTGTGTTAGAATGTTTTCTTTTCTTATATTGTCTTTGTCCTGATTTGATAGACGGTTTTAACTCATAAAATGATGAAGGCATGTTTCTTCTTCCTCTTTTTTCTGAGTTTGTGTATTTCTCTCACGGTTGACAGAATTCACCTGTGAAACCATGGAGTTCCAGAGTTTGTTAGAAGATTTTAATTTAAAAATACAAAGTCTTTCATGCTACTGCTAAGTCACTTCAGTCATGTCCGACTCTGTGTGACCCCATAGACGGCAGCCCACCAGGCTCCCCCATCCCTGGGATTCTCCAGGCAAGAACACTGGAGTGGGTTGCCATTTCCTTCTCCAGTGCGTGAAAGTGAAGTCGCTCAGTCGTGTCCGACTCTTAGTGACCCCATGGACTGAAGCCTACCAGGCTCCTCCGTCCATGGGATTCTCCAGGCAAGAGTACTGGAGTGGGGTGCCACTGCTAGCAGTCTGTTAAGCTATTCAGAATTCTCTTGTCATCTTGTATCAGATTTGTTTTGTTGGTCAGTTGAGTTTTTCAAGGCATTTGCCCATTTTGTCTGAATTGTAGAATTTGTTGGCATAATGGTCTTCATAATGTATCCTTTTTACCCTTTTAAGGTCTGTAGGACCTATAGTGGCAGTGATTCAATTCCTGTTAAATGAAATCACTGGTAATTTTTGTTTTCTTTCTGTGTTCCTTTTGTGTTTCCTAGTCTTTTTAAGAGTTTATCAAATTTATTAATCTTTAAAAATTTTTGACTTTGTCAATTTTATTTCTTCTTTTTGTTCTTTCTTTTTTTATTTGTAATTTTTTTATTTTTATTTTTACTTTATTTTGCTTTACAATACTGTATTGGTTTTGCCATACATTGACATGAATCCGCCACGGGTGTACATGAGTTCCCAATCCTGAACTCCCCTCCCACCTCCCACCCTATATCATCTCTCTGGATCATCCCCGTGCACCAGTCCCAAGCATCCTGTATCGAACCTAGACTGGCGATTCATTTCTTACCTGATAGTATACATGTTTCAATGCCATTCTCCCAAATCATCCCACCCTCTCCCTCTCCCACAGAGTCTAAAAGTCCATTCTATACATCTGTGTCTCTTTTGCTGTCTCACATAGAGGGTCATCATTAGCATCTTTCTAAATTCCATATATATGTGTTAGTATACTGTATTGGTGTTTTTCTTTCTGGCTTACTTCACTCTGTATAATCAGCTCCAGTTTCATCCATCTCATTAGAACTGATTCACATGTATTCTTTTTAATGGCTGAGTAATACTCCATTGTGTATATGTACCACGGCTTTCTTATCCATTCATCTGCTGATGGACATCTAGGTTGCTTCCATGTCCTGGCTATTATAAACAGGGCTGCACTGATTTCTGCTCTCACCTGTGTTACTCCTTCCATCTACTTATTTTGTTTGTCTTTCTTTCTAACCTCCTACGATGGAAATTTAGATCATTAATTGTTATACCTTTCTTCATAAGATAAACATTCAAAGCTACCACTTGGTCCTCTAAACATTGGCTTAGCTGCATCTCTCACCTATTTATTTGGATATTAATTAATAAAAATAAACACTAGCAAAGAGTTATACATATAAAATAGGGCAAAGAACACCCAATATCCTTTATACAGACTCACTTAATATTTCTTTCCATTTGCTTGGCATGTGCGGTGGGTATAATTATTTTTTTGAAACATCTGAGAGTAATTTTTATACATCTTAGACCTTTACCCTTAGGTACTTAAATGTGTATTTCCAGGAGTAGGAATACTTTCTTCTTTAACCACTGCAATGATCAAACTCACACATTTACATTTATGCTCTACTTTTAACTAATACACCAGCCATATTCCAACTGCGTCAGTTTACCTAAGAAGGTCCTTAATACCATCTCTCTCTCCTCCAGTACAAGAATTTATCAGTCAAGTTTCTTTAGCCTTAGGTAATCTGGAATGTTTCCACAAACTTTCTTTGTATCTCTGCATACACAGTTATCCATTTGGGGATGTGTGAGATTTCCTGGTGATTAGATTAAGGCCATACCCTCTTAGGACAGCACCTCTGGAGAAACACAATGTCCGTCTGTTCCTTATCGGTGATGTTAAATTTAATCATTCAGTCAAGGTGCTGCCAATTTTTTTCAGAATACACATCAGTTTTTCTCATTTTAACGAGTAATCAATATGTAGGAAAAACACTTAAAATCATGCCAATATCTTGCTCTCAGCAAAATCTCCTGGATTTAGTATCTGCTGGTGATTCTTCTATGACTCATCTTTACCACAGTGATTACAAAATAATGACTCCAAGCGCCAGTTTCAGCCCTTAGCACTGTAGTAGAAACTAGAGCCTCCTTTCACCTGGATTCATATGTGTGTATGTGTATATATGTGTCTCATGTATGTATTGGATCTATTATCTACTTAGTATCTATCTGTTATGAATGTGGATTCATGATTCCCTACTTTCCCAGGGCTCATCGCTCATTACCCTTTGTAATTATTCTGGTGCTCACACAAGCTTGCTTACGTGCTTGCATGCTCGGTTGCTTACAGTGTCTGACTCTTTGTGACCCCGTGGGCTGTACCTCACCAGGCTTTGTCCATGGAATTTTCCAAGCAATAATACTAGAGGGGGGTGCCATTTCCCCCTTCAGGGGAATCTGCCTAACCCCGGGATGGAATCTGAATCTCCAATGTTCCCTGCACTGGCAGGCAGATTCTTTATCATCGTGCCACCTGGGAAGCCCATTTTGGTGCTCATGTTGTCTCAGATTTGATCAACAGGAGCTCCTCAAAGCTGGCTGCAGTTCATTCCGTTTCTCCACTGGGTCATATACCATTGTGGTGAATATACCAAAACTATTTCTGCATTCTATTGTCAGTCGCCATTAGGCTGTTCATACACTCACATATGTATGAGCACTGCCATCATATGAACTCCTGTGCATGTCTCCTATGAACACATATGTTCCGAGACAGAGCTAAGCCTAAAAATTCTGATTCTTAAGATATGGGAATCACCTTTCTTGATCACAACTATTTTGACCATAACCATTTGAACATAACTTTCTTGATCATAACTATTCACTAATATGGTAACAAAATAAGTACTTTTGCCAATTTACACTTTCATCAACAGTGAACGAGAGTTTCTATAAACACCCTTCCCAACACTTGGTAATGTTACACAAACTCACACACACAAACACACAGCACATTTGTCATTTAACAGGTTTTAAATAGAAACTCATCGCTGTATAAATCTACATCTTCTCAGATGTGCACGGGCCACTAAGCCTTCCTCTTGGGAACTTTAGACATTCATCTACTTTACTCTCATTTTTTAAGTTGAAAAATGAAGACTCTGATGCATTAAGTGACATGCCCTAGATCACAGAGCTGTCATGAATTAGACATGAACCCAGATATGCTAACACACACACACAAAAGCAAAATTTCTATCCCTCTAACCAGTCTGACACTGTGTCGATTTATGACTAAGAGGATGTGTCAGTTTACATGGTGTGTGTGTAAAATGGGTGGGATGATTTTTTTAAAATTAACATTTTGGTTTGAGGTCTTCAAAGCTATTCTGGGATAAATATAACCTTCAAGGTAAGTCACCCACAACGTAACTTTTACCCTCAATCTTTTTCTGAGTAAAATTGAACTAAAATGAATGAAAATCCCAACAACCCTGGAGAGATGTCCCAAGGAGACAGTCCTCCACAACAGTGCTTACTTTTCGGTGTGGGTTTATAGCCTGAACAAATGAGCAAGGCATCAAGTCAACCTCAGCAGCCTTTCTTTGTCTCTCTCTCTCTCTAGCATCCTGTGTAAGACACTGCCCCCAATTAGGAGAGGCCCCTGAGCACTGGCCCAATTCAAGGCCAGGAACCACTCAAGGAAAGCTGCATCCTCTGGTTGCCCCAGGAAACCACGGCTCCTCCTGGCCTGTGGCTTTCGAAGCTCTGCTTGCCCACAACCCTCATGCCTGCCTGCTCGCCCAGCCTCACCACCCTCTCTGCCTGGGGATCACTCATTAGCCTGGGATTAGCAGCTGTATCAGCAGCAGAGCAGCCAAAGCCCTGTGCCCTGGGCTATGGCTGCAGAGAACTTTCTGGGGAGGGATGGCTCAGCTGTCCGAGTGCCAGGCACATGTCAAATCCAATTTGGGAGAGGATCTTGTTAAGCTTCCTTATCTGATGACAAGCACTCCTTTAAAAAAAAAATCATCAGTTAAGAAGGTTTTGCAATGTCTACCAGGCACCCTTGCTCAGGTCAGATAATGTTTCCTGTCAGGAATATATTTATTCTGTCTCTCCCATCAGTCACTCGGTTCAAGGAAATATGATTAGTCATGGAGGACTTACATATAAGCCTTCTGGCCACTGATTAGTCTTTGACCTTCAAAAGCTTTGGGACTCATTTCTGTGGCTGCAGAGTCCAGCATCTTCCCAAGTAAAGGGCACAGAGCTGTTTTTGTTTTAATTTTTAAAAAACTTTTAATTTGGTATTGGGGTATAACCGATTAGTGGTGCTGTGATAGTTTCAGGAGAACGGTGAAAGGACTCCGCCAATCGTTGAGTTACAATGTGTTAAGTTCTACTGTACAATAAAGTGACTCAGTTATACATGCACACACTTTCCTCTTTATATTCTTTTCTGTATGATTTGTCGCAGGATATTGAATACAGCTCCCTGTGCTACACAGTAGGAACTCGGTTTTTTCAAATTCATTTTTAATTGAAGGATAATGGCCTTACAGTATCGTGCCAGTTTCTGGCAAGCATCAACACGAGTCAGCCACAGGTATACCCACGTCCCCTCCCTCTTGAACATCCCACCCCTCCCAGTTGCTCCAGGGCTCTGGTTTGAGAGGAACTTGTTGTTTACCTAGCTTACCTTGATGATATGCTAGCTTGCATCTGCTAACCCCAAACTCTGCCTGCATCCCTCCCCGACTCGGCATCCCCCTTGGCAACCACAAGTCCCTGCTCTATGTCTGTGACCTCGTTTCTGTTTCGTAGATAAGTTCATCTGTGTCATATTTGGATTCCACAGGTAAGTGATACCATACAGCATTTGTCTTTCTCTTTCTGTTGGGAAAGTTGTCAGTTAGCAATGATCCTGCCTCAGATAAACCCCACTGGCTAGGATACTGCCACTCTGCAAAACTTGCCTTTCTCTTTCTGACTTACTCCACTTGGTTTGACAGTCTCCAGTTCCATCCATGTTGCTGCAAATGGCATTGTTCATTCTTTTTTATGGCTAAGTAATATTCCACTGTATATATGTACCATGTCTGTTTTATCCATGCATTCATCAACGGACACTTAGGTTGTTACCTTGGCATGGTTCAGAGCTGATTTTCAGTTCCACTTGTTACCCTTTCAGAACCATAAGCATAAAAAAAAAAGGTGCCAAAAATAGTAAAATCAACTGCTTGTGAAACAGTACTTTCCTACATGCTAGCAGTAGCGTAAGTTGTTCTGACCCTGTTTGCAAAGGAATTTTCCAGAAGGTACCAAAACTCACAAAAGCATATGTACTCTGACATTCTACCCATGGGGTTTTCCAAGGAGAAAAATGGGGCTAAAACCAATTACATATCTGTCACGGGCTAGGCATGCTTATAGCCACACTGCTACTACTTTTGCACATCAATCTTTTGACACATACCCTTATTAAGCTAGTAAGGGGCTAATGACTTATCTAAAGCTGCAGCATTATTACGAGGGAGAAACTGCATTCAAACTCCATCTGCCTGAGTCCAATCCCGTTTCTTCCTCGGTAAAATATTGCCTTGTGAGGAGGTCTATGCATGGACCTCTTCACTGGAGCATTACTCACACTAACAAAATGTGAGAAAAGAAAAAGTGGCTCATAGCAGGAGAATGTTCGGGTAAATTATGGGAAATTAACCCCATGGATTATTTGCCTTTTTATAAATGATAATTGTAAAGGTTATTTAGCAGTGTCAGGAAAAGCATATCATACAACATTAAGACAAGAGAATAGAACACAAAAGTATTACTAGGTAATCATTATAACTATATTAAAATGCATATCCATATGGAAAAATTGCTCCTGGGAACTTGGAAAATAAACAACTTTTAAAAGATATTAGTAACTAAATATAATTTCTCAAAATACCCATTATTGTTATGAAGTTGTATTTCAAGACAGACACTTGTTTGGGTGGGAAGAATAAATATATTCAGGATGGAAAGGACCGGAATTTGAATACTAGCTGTTCCATATTCTAAATTTGTGAAACTGGGCAACTTATGTATAATCCCTGAGCCTCAGTCTTTTCCATCTGTAAACAGTGATAATAAGTTTAACTTCACAAGGTCAGAGTGCAAATTAAATAAGTTAAAACACATGCAAACACTGAGCCTACTGTGATAAATCCATTAACAAAAATATCATCCACAATAAATTCATTGGCCAAAAATAAACTAAAATGATGGTCCTTCTTAACTGTCCACCCCCTCCAAACTTGCCTGTAAGTTTTCTGAGGCAAGACACCCCTGAACAGAAAGTGATCTTTCAGCCCACACACGTATACATGCTCACAGGGAAGTCAAGGGAGGGGAATAAACAGAGGAATTCACCCCTGGCCAGTGTCATTCTCAGCTCAAACCAGCCATAGATCCGATGCTTCACCAGCGCTGAATGCATTATATATTAATCCCTGGGCTCTGCAGTGAAGCCCACGTTTGAAACTAACCCTGCCCTCCTCCTCTGGGCATTTACCAGATAAGACCTTGTTACAGGCTGGGCAGCGAAGCTCCCTGAAGCTTCTTATAATGAATGTCCTCGCTCTATAAGACATCGTAAGCTCTGGTCTGTGTGGCTGTTGGGGAAAATTTTCCCTAGCTTCAATATTGCTAAGAGAGCAGGAGACATTCGACAGGACAAGCGAGACCTATTAATATTTCTCCACGGTGTTAACAGCAGTGCAATCATGCTCTCTAAAGGTGAACTTGCTCTCTGTCCTGTTCCTACTTCCCAAAATCAGATGCAGGGTCAAGGGACTGGGGAATGAGAGAGGACAGAGCTAAACAAGCACAGATGGGTTTCTGGCAATCAATGGCACCCAGACCCACAGCATCCTAGTGGAGAATCTCCACCTGGGCTCTGAAGCACAAGCCCTAAGCTCACAGTGGTAGGTGGCCCCTTGGTTAGAGTGAACAATCTATTCCCCCTGCCAAGGAGATATACTCTTGCTTCCAGCCAGGGCCCAGAGAGGAGGGTGAGGGAAAAGAGAATGGTGGGATCAACAGAGAACAATATTACAAAAATTTACTATCAATCCCATGAGATGAGCCTAAGCTTGCTGACTTGATACTCACCACCTGCCAGGAAGACATTGCTACCCATCATTTTAAAGAAGAGGAAACCGAGGCTCCAGACTGGCTTTAGTCATCTATTAGGTGGGTACTTCCTCCAGGCAAGGAGCTAGGCCCTCTAAGGAGACACAAGAAAACAGAAAGGGGGATTTCACATTCGCCTGTGACGCTCGTCTCCTGGGGCTCCTCAGAAGGCACTGTTCCCTTGGGCAGATGCTCACAGATCAAGAAGAAGTCGGCAGTCCCCTTGTCCAAGCCGTCTGCTCCTTCCCGTGAGCACCAACTTGAATGAAACAAACCTGGTGTCAGGATTGGGAACAGCGCTTTCAAGGGCTGTGCTCAGAGCAACTCCTGCCTCCCAGCAGAAGGAGGCTCACTGGGCACCCACCAGTTCAGGAGACTCTGTGTTCTGTCTGCTCGCGATGCAAGCAAGGATGCCCCGGCAGGGCTGGGCGGGCAGGGCAAGGACTGCTGCTGGGGCGACCCCTTCTTCCCCAGGAGTAGAAAGAGCATAGTATATGGAGTCGGGACACACACACACGCACGCGTGCAAACGCACACACACACACATGCAAACACATTTGGACTGACACTGCCATTACCATTTGCTTGGTGTGTGTTTTAGACCAGGTCTCTAACCTTTTGGGCATAGGATGTGAACTCAGGATACACACACACACACACACACATACACGTATATACATGTCCACCCATCCCCTGGACTGAAACTGACATTGTCACTGGCTTACTGTGTTTTTCAGACCTGTGGTCTCCAACCATTTGGGAACCAGGGTCCAGTTTTGTGGAAGACAATTTTTCCACAGACTGGGGGCGGGATTTCAGGATGATTCAAGTGCATTTGTTTGCTATGCATATTATTTCTAATCGAATGCGGCTGCTGATCTGACAGAAGGTACTAGTCCAGGGCCTGGAGGTTGGGAACCCCTGTTTTAGACCACTCTCCTAAGCGCTTAGATCCTCATCTGCAGAAAAGACTTTGGCAGGGGGCCCGGGGGGGAGCTAAAAGTGAATCAGGTGTCAGGTAGAGACTATAACTAGCCCAGTGCCTGACCCATAAGCAATGTTCTTTTCCCCAGAACAACGTTTCTGGGCTGAGGACGGCGAGGGTTCGTGGAGTTAAAGAAAAGAAAACAAAAGCCAAACAAACAAAAAACAGGAGATCAAGCGTCCTGAGAGGTGGGTGACAGATTCAGCCTGTTATTCAAAGAGTGATGGTTCAGGCCCAGCCAACACCAGCCCCCTCATCTCAGAGCTCACGAGAAAACCACAGGGAATGGCTGAGAGATATGAGCCAAAGGAGCAGGACAGAGGTTAGGGAAAAGGACAAGAAAGCCCAACAGCTACCAGAACATTTTGAGTATTTCCGTCCAATTTTGATTTTATAGCCCAGGGCTATGTCTCATGAGCGGGCTTCGCAGATGGCACAGTGGTAAAGATTCTGCCTGCCAATGCAAGAAATGCAGGAGATCTGGGTTCGAGCCCAGGGCCAGGAAGATCCCCTGGAGGAGAAAATGGCAACCCACTCCAGTATTCTTGCCTGAAGCATTCCATGGACAGAAGAGCCTGATGGGCTGTAGTCCACAGGTTCACAAAGAGTCAGACACAACTGAGCTCACACGTTCACATGTCTCATGAGCAAAGTGCACACCCTATGATTAAAGCCTTGTAGAAATGGGCGCCTAAAAGATTTTAAGGAATCACTTAAGACAGAGAGATAGCTTCCCCTCACATGCTCATGTCAGTGATCAGTCCCCTTTCGGGTCAGCACATTAATTCAAGCCAAATCCATTCTGCTTTCATTTCAGCTCTTTTCTCCTTTAGTTCTCTTTGGGCGCTAGCTTGAAAGTGAAAGGTGAAACTGAAAGTGTTAGTCGCTCAGCCGTGTCCACCTCTTTGCCACCCTGTGGACTGTAGACCACCAGGCTCCGCTGTTCAAGGGATTCTTCAGGAAAGAACACTGGAGTGGGTGGCCATCCCTTCTCCAGGGGAAATCAGGGATCAAACCCAGGGCTTCTGCATTGCAGGCAGATTCTTTATCACCTGAGCCACCAGGGTCACCCCATTACACACCCTGGGTGTGTGGCTCGTGGATAGCAGCCATGCACTGCACTGGTCAACCAGTGATTATAGCATGCAGTGTCCTGTCTCAGGATTCTGGATGGTACAGAGATGGCTGCACCTCTCTTTACTCTACTGCAGGGATTCCCCAGCCTCTGGGATCTAAAGATCTGAAGTGGAGCTGACATAATCATAAGAAAGTGAACAATAAATGGAATGGGTTGAATCATCCTGAAACCATCCCCTCTGCCCCAGTTGGTGGAAACAGTGTCTTCCAAAAAATGAGTTCCTGGTACCAAGAAGGTTGGGGACCACTGCTCTACTGAATTGTGATACACTAGAACTCATCCTTTCCAATCACCCGTTTAGCGCTGGAATTAATATTGCTCACGATGGATAACCATCCAACTCCTGCTTGGACTCTTCCTGTGACTGGAAGCTTTCTACCATCCCCCACCCCCCACAAAAAAGGCCATTTCATATAAGGCTCCAGTGCTGAGTCTGCTGCTGCTGCTGCTAAGTCGCATCAGTTGTGTCCAACTCTGTGCGACCCCATAGACAGCAGCCCACCAGGCTCCCCCATCCCTGGGAGTCTCCAGGCAAGAACAGTGGAGTGGGTTGCCATTTCCTTCTCCAATGCATGAAAGTGAAAAGTCAAAGTGAAGTTGCTCAGTCGTGTCCGACTCTTCGCAACCCCATGGACGGCAGCCTACCAGGCTCCTCCGTCCATGGGATTTTCCAGGCAAGAGTACTAGAGACCTATAAATTCCTAATACATATGTATGTAAGAAGGCCATTCATTGATAGCTCAAACTGTTTTTCATTGATTACTCCATTGGTTAGAAATCTTTCCCTCCTTAACTTTTATGCTGTCTTACTTGGAGCTGCTCTAGTATTAATATTGGCAAGTCTCTCCAGGCTGAACATTTCTGCTTTCCTTCAAACACTCTTTCTACTGCTTTGTTCCCAGACCTACCCTACCTGCTACATCTTGGTTTCTCTCATCTGGACAGTGATCCCTGCACTATGTGACATCTGTAAATACCACATTTCCAATGTTCCCTTGAACCAAAACTCTTTTTATTCAGGGATCTATATGTATATTAATACAGCTCAAGCAGCGCATTTAGGTATATACATGAAAATATGTTCCAAGCACATAGGACAATTTTGCAAGAGACAACTAGGAAAAGGCCGATGGGGTTCATTCCATGTGGATTCTGAAGACCAACACTAGAGACACGAACCCCAGGAGGGCAGGAAATCATGTGAAGCACACATGGGCACCCTGAGGCCAGCACCTGAGGTCTGCTGTTGGTGCAGCAGAGGGTTGAGGACACAGATGACTCTTGGCAAAGTCACAGAGAAAGCTGTTTGACTCAGAGGCCCCTGAGCCTCTTCCTTCCTCCCTCCTGATCTAGCACATGAGGTGGAAAAGGGACCAACTTTCAATTCAGTTCAATTGCTCAGGTGTGTCCAACTCTGCGACCCCATGGACTGCAGCACACCAGGCTTCCCTGTCCATCTCCAACTCCTGGAGCTTGCTCAAACTCATGTCCATCACGTCAGTGATGCCATCCAACCATCTCATCCTCTGTCGTCACCTTAACCTGGCTTTGAATCCTTATTCTTCCAGGCTGTGTGGTGTCAGACAAATGCCTTTCCCTCTCTGAGCCTCTGTTTCATGATCTGTGTCATGGGAACAAGGACGTCTCCCTGTCCAGGTGGCTATGATGATCAAGGAAAGCAACAGAGTCCCTGGCACAGCTCTGGAAGCATACAGGGACACAGAATGGGGCTTGTACTCTCCACCCTGCGGATTCTCCACCCTCTTTAGAGCAGCCCGAATTGAGCAAAGGCCTTAGATCAGCAATTGACAACCCGGTGTGGGCCCATGAGGTGGATGATTCCACCCATGGGGGTGCTTGTCTGCTAAGGTGTTAAAGAAATCTTACGCTATAGTCAGGGGGTGGCTGTGATGCTGGTGGTGGCATTTGATTTTATTTCTTACCAAGCAGCTTTCATGAAGGCTCTGAAATAGCTGCTGCCCCCTCTCCCTCTCCCTCCACCACCTGCTTTCTCCTTCGAGGTGGGACTTAAAAGATGCCATCCACAAGCTCACAGTGACTGCTAGTGTGTCTCAGCTACAGGGCAGTATTTTCTTTGGCTGCACTGCACAGCATGTGGGATCTTAGTTCCCCAACCAGGGATCAAATCCATGCTCCCTCATTGGAAGTGCAGAGTCTTAATCGCTGGCCCGCCAGGGAAGTCCTGCCAGAGCAGTATTTTCCACGGAGTGATTTGGTGAGGATTGCAGACATATGGGCAGAAACCAGGTTTCCTTATTTACTAAGCTAATCTCAAGAGCTGCTATTCCAATACCTTTTGCAAGTGTGTGTGTGTTTGTGTGTGTGTGAACTGTATGTAATGGGAACCATCAGTATGTCAGTTTGGGGTTTTTTTTTCATCCACTTATTCAGCAGCCCTTTACCTGTCATATTATGGTCTAAGCACTATATTAGAGGCGGAGGAGAGAAAGATAAATAAGATCCTGTATCTGAAGGAAGAGAGAGATGTCAGCAGACATATTTTAGAAGTATCCAGTCTATGTCAGCCAAACATATAAGTAAGGGAAGCCAGAGCACCAAGGAGGGAGAAGAGAACACTCCCCTGGAGCAGAGGAATCCAGAGGGCCTCCCAGAGGGAGTGCCACATGGTTGGGACCTTGACAGGTGAATAGAAGTCTTCCCAGCTGCAACAGAAGCAAGACACGTGAAACAGACCAGATCGCGGAAGACTGAGAGTCATGGGCAGGCACATCATTTTTGGGGAATGAGCATACCTGAAACTTGGGGTTAGTGGAGTGCCACGGCAGAAGGGGAGACCTAAGGAGTTCAGGTCCCATTTGGGAAGAATCTTAGTCAAGGAACGTGAGCTGAAGAGGAGGGACTGCAAGCATCTCGACAGAATATGTACAGAGAGTAGCTGTGGGGGTGGAGACAAGAAAGGCTGGGCTCCAGAGAGCGTGTGTCAGAAAGAGTTTGCAGGACTGGTGATGGATTGGATGGGGGTGCGGCCCTCCAGAGGAGGGAGAAGTCGCTAATGACTCTGAGGTTTCTGGTTTTGGAGATCAGATGGATCCGATAACGTCATCGCTAACCACGATGGAGAACTTAGGGGGAGGAGCAGATTCCGGGGGTGGGGCGGGTGTTGGATACACAACAGCAAGGGGCGTGTCTCCCATCAGCTTCAAGGACATTGCTCTGCCCTGGCCTTGGAATGAACAAGAGCTCCACAATGCCCTAGAATGACACCCGCTAATGTGATGTCTTAGTTAGGACCTGAGAGAGTCTCCGTGAGGCTTTGAGACTCTCCCTTTGGCTGCCAGCTTGGGGCTCCCCTGAGTCACGCTGAGTGTCAAGGTGAGGAAGCTAGTGGTTAAGAGTATATGCTCCAAGATCAGGAAGTCCTGGGTTCAAATCTCCCCTCATCACTAACAGACAGTGTAATCATAGGCAGTTTATTTAATCTCTCTTGAGCCTCAATTATTATCTATAAAATGGGTATACTAATAGCATCCATCCAATAGCGTAGCAGTGGGCTTTCCAAGTGGCACAGCAATAAAGAATCTGCCTGCCAACGCAGGAAACGAGGATTCAATCCCTGGGTAGGAAGGTTCCCTGGAGTAGGAAATGGCAACCCACTCCAGTGTTCTTGCCTGGGAAATCCCATGGACAGAGGAGCCCAGAGGGCTACAGCCCACAGGGTCTCAGAGTCAGACACGACACCCAGCACAACAGAGTAGCGAGGGATTAGATGAGTTACTGAATTTAAGATGTTTAGAATAGTGTCAGGTACATAGGAAGAACTCACAAAGGAACATGGTTAACAGTATACTTTTTCCTTTAAAAATATTATTATTACTTGGTATGGAGACATCTTCAGCAGACAAGGACCAATTTCCTACAGCTTCCCGTGTCTAGGCTTCTTCCAGAAGATCCCATCATGGCTGAGGCAGTGCAGTCGTAAAGCACCCCTGCCCCTTACATACAGACCAGGCTCCTGGTCATGTCGGCAGGATGTGCCTCTGGCCAGGGTCCCGGACATGAGATGGGCTTGTGATGATTGCTCATGGGTCTCTGGCCGGGTCCTCAGTCCTGGAGAGGCTGCCGGTCAGGGTCAGGAAATAGAGCAAGACCATCTGACCTGGCAGCCGAGCCACCTCCTCCTCTGAACGCAGGTGAAGTACGTCCTTACTTCTGTGAATCCTAAGTCTTCTCTGCAGGTCCCTTGTGAGATGTCTAGACTGTTTGGCTTCAGTCCAGGGAATGGGTGCCCTAAGGTTGTGCTGTCCAAGCCCAGAGTTATGCAGCAGCCCAAAGTGACCTTGAACATGGACAGGCATCCATGCTGCCCTGGCCGCATCCACCGTGTAAACAGCCTGATGATCTTCTGTGGGACTCTCTTAGGCAGAAAATTATTCTTGCCCACTCCTCAGCCTTCACACTAGAAGCCAGAGGATCCGCAGCAGAAAAGATGTTTCCCTTGGAATCAGAAAAAGGTCCCCCTATAAACTGCCCCTGTCCGCTTTCCTCATCTTGCCCCCCCCCATAGATTTTCTTCTGGGCTAGTTTTACTAAGGAAGCAAGTATGAATCAGGATGTTGTATAAAGGGACAGGAATAATAATGCAGATACACCAGAAACACCATGGTTTTGGAGTCAAAGGAACATCAGTTTGAGTTCCAGCTCTACCTTTTACTAACTCTGTGAACTTGACATGCTATTCAATTCTGCTAAGCCTCTATTTCCTCATCTGAAAGTGGAAATAACAGGATCCTCTTCTATATAATGCTAATGCATCTAGTAAGGTAAATGAAAATGCTGCTTTGTTCCCCTGATTTTTTATACCAAAATATATGCAGTTTGACTTTCATACTTAATTTAAATGCCTTACGTTCCTAGGATAGTGTTTAGATGACCTCCTTCTCATTTCTCCTGTGTGCCTGCAAAATCAACCACCCTGACCCCATCACCACTTGCCCAAGTATGACCCATTCTTCCAAGCCCAGCTCTAGAATCAGTTCCTCTTTGAATTCCCCTCCTCCTCCTCCTACACACACACACACACACACACACACACACACACACACGCGCGCGCGCGCGCGCGCGCACGCACACACACACTTCTGGAAGAGAGCGCATCTACTCTCTGTGAATTCCCACAGCAATTTATCACGTCTCCTGGTGGTCAATACTTTTTATTACTATCTTGCCTTGCAGCTGTTTGTGGACTGTAAGTTCTGGTCCAGCCACAAATCCCATTATGACTGTAAGCTCTTCGAGGATGAGATTTGTGGCAGGTGTATCTTGAAGTCCCCCAGGATACTTGATGTAAGGTGAGCACCAAGAAATAATATCCAGTGAATGGGGCAACTGCTGCTCCATGTCTTCACTGCCGTGATCCATCATCATTCCATCTACCTTTCTTCTCCAAATTCACCTCAGAACAAGAGGCACACTCATTTCTTACAGGTATCCAACGACCCGCAAGAATATATGGTTTCCAGGCTTTCCTGGTGCTCCAGAGAAAATGAAGGCTAAGACTCTGCATGCCCATGCAGAGAGCCTGGGTTCAATTCCTGGTCAGAGAACTAGGTCCCCACATGTTGCAACTAAGACCTGTGTGTGTGTGTGTGCTCAGCTGTGTCTGACTCTTCAACCCCATGGACTTCTCTGTCCACCACGCTTCCTGCACCAGGCTTTTCTGTCCATGGAATTTTCTAGGCAAGCCAAAAAAATAAGTAAATAAAATATTTTTAAAAGACTGCATGATATCCAACTGTAATCTCTATAAGAACATGCAGTACCCAGCTTCCACGTGGTGTCTCATGAGAGATACTAACTCGACAACCAAAACTGAAACCTTTTCAGTCTTCCTATCTCTCCCACTTGCTCCTTCGGCTTATTTTCCAGCACAGTGGGAATCTGACACCATATCGTGTATGTGTGTGTGTGTGTGTGTGTCTGTGTGTCTGTGCATGTTCTCATGCACACACGTCTCACTTAGATGAGATCGAGTTAATGCTGGGATGATTGAGACTTTGGGGGGATGTTAGGGTAGGATGAAAATCCCATGGACGGAGGCGCCTGGTGGGCTGCAGTCCATGGGGTCGCTGAGTCGGACACGACTGAGCGACTTCACTTTCACTTTCCTTAGGGTAGGATGAATATATTTTCGTGAGGGATGGATATTAATTTGGGGAGTTGGAGGTTGGATTGTTAAGAATTGTGTATGTATTCCAGTCAGTAGACTGGAAGTTCTGGACCCCAAAACCTCCACTGTGACTTTATTTGGAAATAGGGTCATTGCAGATGTGTTAGTTAAGACAAGGTCATGCTGGAATCGGGTGGGACCCTAATCCAACATGACTGATGTCCCTAAAAGGATAGGGTGAATACACAGGAAGGAGAAGGCCATGTGACGATGGAGATGGTGGTATGCGCCTAGAGCCAGGGAATGCCAAGGAATTCCGGTAAACCCCAGAAGCTAGGAGAAGCCAGGATGGGCTCTTCCCTACAGATTACAGAGGAAGTAGGACTCTTTCCACACTTTGGACTTCTAGCCTCTAGAACCTAGCCAGTAAATTTCTGTTGCTTGAAACCACCCAGTGTAGAGAACTTTGTTAGGGCACCCCCTTGGAAACTAACATACCCAGTGTCCTTCCAGCCACTGGAGTGACCTGGCCTCCTCTGTCTCTTCAGTCTCCATCCCAGCCAACACGCCCTCCCATCCTGTCTCTCCTATCTACCTTCTCTGACTTATTCCAGTCATCACACCCTTAATTTAGTCTTTCTTTTGTTCAGTTCAGTCAGTTCAGTCGCTCAGTCGTGTCCAACTCTTTGCGACCCCATGAATCGCAGCACACCAGGCCTCCCTATCCATCCATACCTGGATTATATTTTTTTAAAAAAATCTTCAAGTGGGTGTTCCTGTTACAGGTTCCATCAAGCTTAGGTGTCCCTCCAATCCATCATCCACCCTGCTGTCGGAGACATTTTCCAAAGTATCATGTTTTTCCTTGATTAAATCCCTGTAATGGTGCCTCTGAGTCTTCAAGACATTGACAAACATGTTTAAGCATCTCTATTTAGCTCAAGACCCTTCACAACGAGGACTACAATCATCGTTCTAGAATCACCTCCTACCCCCAAGCTCATGCACCCTCTTTGTTCCAAGCCTACTGAAATATTCCAGCATCAATGACTTGTCTAAACAATAAGGGCCTTCACATACCATTGCCTCTGCCTTCAACTCTACTCCTTTTCTTCCCTTATCCAACTTCAGCTCCTACTTTGAAAGGAGCTGAGACATCACTTGGTTCTGGAAGTCCTTTCTGAACCTTCCCCCTCCCACTCTCAACTGGATGCTCTCTCTATACTTTCATGCTATTCACCTTGATCCAGCACGTTTCTATCCCTAGACTGAGCTCTTCGGGTGCAGGAACCATCTGTCTCACCAAAGCCAACATAATCACAGAGCAGGAGCCCAACACATAATGATCCCATTGTATTCTGTTTACTTTACTTATTGACTTTCAACCCTTATTTTTATTGTGTGGGGCCAGGCCATGTGCTAAGAACTTACATGCATCATTTCCTTCCCTCCTCTCACCAATCCTATCCATTTAGCATCATTATCTTCCCATTATGATCAAGGAGGCTGACTCAGAGAGATGATATCACTGCCCACCACACTCAGCTAGAAGGTGGCAGAGGAGACAGCCTAGGCCAGGCACCCAGACGCCATCCCACTGGCTGGGATGAATGAAGGGACGAGCTATTGAACACTGGAGAAGTCTCACAATTGGAAAGAGACACAGATGTGTATAACGGACTTTTGGACTCAGAGGGAGAGGGAGAGGGTGGGATGATTTGGGAGAATGACATTCTAACATGTATACTATCATGTGAATTGAATCGCCAGTCTATGTCTGACGCAGGATGCAGCATGCTTGGGGCTGGTGCATGGGGATGACCCAGAAAGATGTTCTGGGGAGGGAGGTGGGAGGGGGGTTCATGTTTGGGAATGCATGTAAGAATTAAAGATTTTAAAATTTAAAAAATAAAAAACTAAAAATTAAAAAAAAAATAAAAAAAAAAAAAGTCATTGCCCGCAGTTCATCAGAAAGGAAATGGAAACCTCTCCAGTTCCACTTGCCACTTCAGTATCGACTTGCTTCTTGTCAAAGGGAGAGACAGAAAGCCATCGTCCCGTGGTCGAGGGAGCTACAGTCCCCATCCGTCACACCCAGCTACGGGTGTCTGTGTCAGAGAAGGGAAAGACTGAACACAAATGTTATCAACACCAGCAGAGGCGAATGGGGAGCTATTTTATCAACCTCAGCACAGAACATCAAACCGGAGCCTGGGCTGCACCCTGAGCCTTATTTTCAGGGTCTGGTGGTGAACAGAAGCCTGAGAGTGGAGGCACCCTCCTCACACACACAAACCCACCCTGTGCCTTGTTGGAGGCAAGGATGAATTAAAAACACAAGCTGCTCGGGGAGAGATAAATCAATTTTCATCAGAGCAGCGCCCCTGACGCCACCCTGACAAATCAATATATTTCTCCATAATGGAGTCACTAAAGCTGCAACCGAGTCACTGGGAAACACAAAGCTGCCTCATAAAGAATATCGCCAAGTAATAGAATATCCAAATCTGAATTTCAATTATCCACCTTCAAGGGCACGCTGATGTCTTCAGGAGGGGAGTCTATCAAAAATTCATGGGGCCTGACTTCACTGCCCCCAGTCAACAGTTCTCTGGGCAGCCAGTGATGCCACTGCTCCAAGCTGGCAGAGGTGAGCCTCAGCCAGCCAATGAGAGAAGAATCTAGAATCCCCTGGAATGTGGCCCTCTCCAACAGACAACCCTGCGGGCTAAGATAACTGCTGCTGATCCTAGAACCAGAGAGAAGACTCTCAGCCGTGTGGGTGGGTTCTAGACTGGCTCAGTGGCTGTGCCACCTAGATGGAGCTCCTGAGCTCAAATCAAACTGGTGCCATGACCCAGAAACCCAACGGAACCCCTTAGACTTTTCAGGGTGGTAGGGAGCTGACTCACGGGAATGGCAGTCAGCTTCTTGCAAGCATCCTTTGTTCAATGGAGATGTCCCTAGGAGTCACCTGAGTCAGAGGCCTGCTTCTCACTCAGATCTCTGTCATGATGACAGCAACAGTGAACACAGAGGTCGGGTATCGGCTGCGAGCCTGGAGCCAACAGCCATGAGCGTCTAGCTCTGAACCCTGGAGCCGCCCCGTATAACCGGAGCAGTCTCGCACACCTCCGCTTTCCCATCTCTGAAATTCCACCATGGACTCTTACCTCCTAGGATTGCTGTCACCCTGGCTTTTATGAAAGGTTCCTTGGGCCAGGGATCATTCACAGCTCTTTAGAGAAGCTCTTTATTCTATCTAAGTCAGTTGCTATCACAGCAACTTGGTAAAGTTGGCGTTATTTTTCTCACCATTTCACAGGTAAGGAAATTGAGGCGCAGAGCTTAAGTAAACATGATAATACATGGAAAGTGCTTCACACAGTGCCTGAAACCTCGAAGAAGCTCAATGGGTATTATCACCTGCTGAGACGATAATATTTAACACACTTTCTAAGCAGTTTAAAAGCTGCTTCATGCACCTAGGCATCATTGATCTGTACAATAGCACTTTTAAAATCCAGATTACTATGAGAGTCTCACAAGAGGTCTGTTGACCCCTCTCTGATGCATATCCCTGGGCAATGCTAGAGAAAGCTGGTGATACCATGTCTCTATTTCTATTCTTTCAATGAATTCTCCATGCCTTCTCAATAAAGTTCAAACCTCTTAACTTCATGAGCAATGATCCCATTGATCTGTCCATGGCTGGCCTGTCCAGCCTCAGTTTTCAGTCCTCCCCAAGTCACAATTTACATTCTAATTACCCCCCAGATCTTTCAGGGACAGGGGAACTACGTATGTCATCTCCTCTGCTGATAATGGCCTTTCTTCCGAGGTCTGGAAAACACCTTCCTTTGTAATTAGAGTAACTTCCCTTGCAAAGCCTTCCCTGAGTCCTAGAGCAGATTTGCACGCTTGTTCCTCAGCGTGCCCCTCCCCACCGCACCCCTGACACTCCACTCCATGTGTCTGGCCCCTCGTCTGTCCCCACGTCAGGCCACAGTCTGTCTACCGGCTGGCCAGGCCTTGCCATTAGCATAGCCCAGAAGCCGAGCACCCATCCAAGTACACGGTCGGGGCTCTGTGTGTGTGTGTGTGACTTTGCTTTGTATCATTGTTATTTGAATTATAGCAGGATGGAGATGGTGAGACATCATGACCTTGTCCTTGATCAGGAAACAACTGAAGGTCTTTTTTTAGCTGCATCCCTCTGCGTGTGGGATCCTAGATCTCTGACCAGGGATGGAACCCGAGGCCTCTGCACTGGAAGGTAGAGTCTTGACCACTGGACCTCCAGGGAAATCCCACAAATGAAGGTCCGGATGTAGTCCTTGGGGGTAACACCAACTCGACAGAACTCTCCCCAGATGTTTTCATCAGTAAAGGGATGTATGACAGGACACCAGGTGGCTCACGGGACCTCCAGGAGACCAGAGCACCAGCCAGAAAGGATGCTCAAAATACAGAGCAGGGCTGCTCTAGTGGGGTCACTGCCGCTGCCGCAGACACCTCGGCTCCTCCTCCGTGTGATTTAATGAACGAGTCACCACGATCTGTAGAGATAGTCATCCCCATCTCACCAAGGGGGAAACTGAGGCACGGCACAATCGTGGGACCGGCTCACAGCCCCACACATAGCCTGCCGTGGAATCATGTTCTCATGCCTGATTCCTTCGCTCAGTCACAGGCACCTGGACATGGGTGGAGGGTAGCTGGGTGCTGAGGAGCCAGTGGGAATCCAGACGCGTGAAGCTTGATGGCAGAGGTCAGGGAGCACTTGACAGAGGCATCGGTAAGCCCTCCGAGGCATTTCCCCCTCCTGGGGTCACAGCTGGATAGCGTGTCTCAGCCCCCACTGTGTGCTGAATGGGGCCCTGGGACGGAGTTTTCTGCTCAGCAGAGTGTGAAGGCAGAGAAGTGGGTCAGCTCTGACCGGCACACCCGAGAGCTGGTGTATCTCCTCCGCTGTCCTGTGGCGAGACACGGGGGACCCGGGGGAGGACCGAAGGCCGGGGCGCAGGTAGGGCCACTGTACGCAGGGAGAGCCCTGGCCCTAAACCACCACGAGGAAGGTGTTCCACAAAGCACTGATCAGACAGGCTGCGACGTTCATCTGCAGCCAAAGTCTAAGCCCAGGACACAAGGATCATCCATTTGAGCTGTCAGCTACCCCCGCAGATGAACACCCAACACTAGGAGGCTGCAGCTGGGCCTGGGCACCCCATATCCCGGGGAACAAACCCTCAGCAGCCAGAGATGGGGGCCTCCCAAGTTAGTGATCACCTTCAGGAGAACAGGGGGTCACCCAGGAGGGCCCAGAAGCTCCGTGCTCCTCCCCGCCAGTCCTTGCTCTATGCAGCTCCTCCATTCGGCTGTATGAGTTCCTATCCTTTATCATAAATTGGGAATAGCAAGGAAAGTTTTCCTGAGTCCTATGAACCATTATAGCAAATTATCAAACCTGAACAAAAACGATGTGTGTGCGCTCAGGCCCTAAGGCGTGTCTGACTCTTTGTGACCCCACGGACTGTAGCCCACCTGGCTCCTCTGTCCATGGGATTTCCCAGGCAAGAATGCTGGAGTGGGTGGCCGTTTCCTTCTCCAGGGAATCTTCCTGACCAAGGGATTGAACCTGAGTCTCCTGCGTTGGCAGGCAGATTCTTTACCCCTTTGAGCCACTTGGGAAGCCTCTGAACAAAATGGTGGGAACCTTAATTCAAGGCCCATTCGTCTCAGAGGAAGCCAGGACTTGGAGTGGCGTCTGAGATGGGGGGCGGTCTCGTGGGATGGAGCTCTTAAGCTGGAGGCCTGCACTATGTCCAGTAGTTAGAGTCAGAACTGAACTGGATGGAATTGAAGGACACCCCATTGGGGTCCCAAGAACTGAAGCACTGGCTGGTGCGAGGCAAAGCCCCACACATTAGGTGTCAGTAGCAAGACATCAGAAAGAGAATCAGGGCTTCTCCCACTAGAAATGAGGCCTGGCTATTGCCAGGTTTAGGTCTCTTCATCTCCTTATCTCCCGTCTCCTGTCCTCCTGATTCTGTCTCCAACCCTCGTATCTGCTTCTCTCTCCTTAACTTCATTCTGAACTCTGAAAAGCAAAAAAAAAAAAAAAAAAAGGAGATGATCGCTGGTGCTCCCCCCGACCACTAGAACAGTCTCTCATTTATTCTGAGCTCCAGCCAACATGGGTCCATAGCCAGGGGTTTCAGTTTGGTTGAGGATGTGTGAGCCCTTTCTCTCTCCAGACCATTAGCCTTACTCCATTCCCAAACCAGTCACATAGCAATCAGTTCTGCTCCACAAATAACTACGTAGAATCAAGAAAGGAGAGATGGGGTGCAGGGACCCTTCTCAGCCTGGACACATTCCTTCCCCTTCTTGGGGGTCAGCCCGACACCTCCACTCCCCTGCTGTTTCTCCAGCCAGATGATGCCAACAGCTCCAAGGAGGAGTCGGATATCACCTGACATCCTCTACAGGGAGGGCAGCTGGACTCAAAACAGAATGTGGGAACCTGTGCCATTCAAGGAAGGCATCATGACAGATGATGAAGGACGGGGTATGCAGAGTGCAGACTTGAGGATCTATGGGCTCCAAGTGTGTCTTGCGCTAAGCTTTCCAGGCTTTGGGCAAAGAATGCCAACCCTCCTCACAAATCCAAATGCCAGCTGTCTTATTCTTGCTGTGTGACCACAGGGAAGTCATCCAACCTCTCTGAACCTCAGACTTATTCATCTAAAAAAAGGGATTATAATCAGATCCTATCTCATGTGGTGGCTTAAGAATTAAATGCGGGAAGGCTCTTGGCACGGAGGGCACACTGACAGCCATGAAGAGGTCCTATGATGCGGGTCAGCAGCATCACACTCTGAGGCTCATAGGGTGCCTCGTGCTTTGCACACTTTCAGTACATGTTTGAGAAGGGGAGGACAAAAAGCAAAGAGAAGGAAGGAAAGAAACAGGGAAGAAGGAAATAGGTGGTAAGAGGCTCAGACCGTGGCTGTGAAGAATTAATTAACACATCTGACCTGTGTGAGTTTATGCAGGGGTGGGGATGGGGGTGACACAGTCTGACGGAGCAATTCTGCTATGCCCGCCTCCGCATCCCTATTGAGAGGCCCCACTTGTGAGTTTCCAGTAACCCCTGCCATCGAGAGCTTCCTGGAGTCCACCACCAGCAGGGGAAGTGGAGGGAGGCGAGGAGAGACACGCAGCTTCTCTGAGACCACCGCTGGCCACCTGCTGTACACCAACTGCTTTCCCCTGCAAAGCACAGGTATTTAATGCCCTAGGAGAGCAAGGGCCTATTTATGCATCTCAGGACCCCAGGCAAGCCACTTCACCTTTCTCATCGGTAAAATGGGGGCAGGGGTAAAAGTCCCTGCCCAACAACCTCACATGAGTGGGGTCATTTCAGCACTCAGACTGGGTGTTAGCTGAACAAGTTATTAATAGTATCGCTTCCAGCACTCTGGACCCAGTATTTCTTGGTGCCCTGCAAAAAGCAAGAGTCAGAGTCGGCTTCTTTCCTGTTTCACTGAAAGCTGGGTTGGGGAGTGGGGGCCCAGGTCAGTAGAGGAGGTGGTCTGGGGGTGACTCTGTTCTGGCTGCACAGCGGAACTTCCCAGGGAGCTGTCAAAGTCAAATGCACTGAAGGCATCCCAGAAATTCTGACGTGGTCAGTGAGGGGTGGGCTAGTTCTTTTTTAATGTTCACAGGTGGTTCCTTAAATTGCAATCTCCTGGGCTCCCCGACAAAGTGAACTGAGTGAACCAAAAGGAGAAGAATCACCAAGAAAAAAAAAAAAATCAACCTGCTGAGTGATGTGTAATCCCTCCCCCAGAGTCCAAGGGCCTGTAAACTATGAGGATGCGATATTTATGAACCTGGCTTTTAATAGCTTACATTTATTAAACACAGATTACACCGTCAAGCGCTAGGCTAAGCATGTGATAGCCTTTATCCCACCAAATCCTGATGGTAGCCCTGTGCGGTGGGGACTGGCATCACCCATTTACAGAGGAAGGGAGCGGCAGTGTCTACTATTCCATTCTGTGGATGGCAGAGCCAGAGCTGGGCCCGGCTCCCCCTGACTCCCAGGCCAAGGTCTGGGAGAGAGATCCCTGGACCTCCCCCTGTCTGGTGCTCCTGTTTTACTTTGGGTAAGTTCTCTGCCATCTCTGGGCCCATTTCCTCACTAGCACCATGAGGTCCCCAGGATGCCAGTTCAGTCATTCTTGGACCAATAATCCTCTGACCTCGCCCTGCTTAAATCCACTGCCCCTTTATCTTTCTCCTCTTTTCAACTTTCTTAACATCATAATGTATTTGAAAGCAGGGTAACTAGCCTAGTGACCCGCTCTTAAGAGTGGTTATTGCAAGATTTTGGCCTTTCCATGATTTTAAATGGGAAATCCCTCTTCAAATTTTTTTTTTTTCCTATAAAATCCAAGGGTTCTGGGAAATCGTTGTTGGGAAGAATCAGCTTTAAAATGCCTGGTCTGATATGACTATGTTTGATATACTCATGTATAAAAAGGTGGGGACACTGTTCTAAAAGGCTGTATCTCATGCTATTCCTGGAGTGGATAATTCCCAAAAGTTTGCTCTGGGGTATCACATGGTTCTTGGCTGAGAAGGAACATCACTGGAGATTCACAGGGCATGTCAGCCAGAGTAAAGGTACTGATAAGTCCTGCAAAGAAAAGAAAAGTAGAAAGAAAAGCAAAGCAGACAGTTTTGTTTCACTCAGATTTTCCTTAAGCTTCCCTGGCCACAGAGCCCTTTTGTTGAAAAAACTAAATTCAGTACTTAAAACAAGGCATGCTAGTTCCTGGCAGAGCTACGCCCACCTTTTTCAGACACCCCAGATCAATGCTCCCCTGAAATCTAGAAAATGGGTTATCAGCGGACCAAGGACACGACTGAGCACACACAAGTACTGAACAAAGGCTGATGCTAGCTGTCACCCTCAGCCACACCTTTTCCTGCCTCAGAGGGGTCTGATGATCTGTGTGCGTGTGTGCTAAGTCAGTTGTGTTGGACTCTTTGTGACCCCATGGACTGTAGCCCGTCAGGCTCCTCTGTCCACAGGATTCCTCAGGCAAGAATACTGGAGTGGGTTGCCACGCCCTCCTCAAGGGGACCTTCCTGACCCAGGGATCGAACTTGCGTCTCTTGCATCTCCTGCATTGGCAGGCGGGTTCTTTACCACTGCTGCCACCAGGGAAGTGTTCCCATGATCTGAGAGGGCTGCAATGAACAAGGCAGCTGGCCCAGGGCAGCAGGAAGCTCTGTCATCCAAGAGCCAGGTGAACCCAGCTGGGTGACAATAAAGCCACCAGGGGAACTCGCACCTTGTCATTTTAAGGGTGGCTCTGCATGCTTCAGGCTGTCTGTGGGGAAGGGGGATTCATCCATTCACACACTGCAAAATTAGAGACGTGAGGAAAGAATGTTCTACCTGAGCCTGTCGCATTCTTTCCAAGGTAGGATTAGTTGGGGACAATCAGTGCTATCCATGACATCATCCAGAGAGGCTCCATTAAACCCTTCCTCTGTGCAGGCTCTGAAGACAATGCAGTGATAAATTCGGTTCAACCACTGCCTCCCAGGGGCTCTCAGCCTGGGTGTGTGGAGACAGACATGCAAACACTTCTGATCCTGGATAACTATAGTAGGTGGTGAAGGTAAGGGCTCAAAGGAGCCTGGAGAAACCAGAGCCTAGACCTGCCTCTTCCCAAGACGACACACGTGTCCTGAGCATCTTCTGTGTCCCAGATGCTGCAAGGAATAGACAAGAAAGACACAGTCTCTGTCTGAAAGATGGCTTTGACCTCTGGGATGCTTCAGTGTCCTCTTCATGGTGCTTGTCACCCCATAAGGAATTCCTTAGGATGCTTGTTTCCCCATCAGGGCTGCAAGCGCCACAAGGGCCGGGCCCTATATTACTGATTTTGTGCAACGATGCGCCTCTAAGCAACTCCACGGCAGACACGAGATGTTTCATAAATGCTTTATGAAATGAAGAGAGGGCTTCAGTGGAAGGGAAACATATAAATCAATATATTATAAGGCCAATCTGAGGCATGTCGTGAGAGAGGATAAAGTGCCAAGATGTTCCACGGAGGGAGAACACGGGTCCAGTGGGGGGCAGTATGGGGAGAAGGGAGACCCCAGGAAAGCCTCAGGGGGAAAGTTGCCCTGAATGAGATGCTAGAAGATGAGTCGACTTTGAACCAATTCTAAGGATGAACAGTATGAGCAAAGTTGAGTTAGCAGTTGGTGGAGAAAGAAAGTATTCAGGAAAGAGTGAGTTGCACGTGTGAGCAGAGTTTAGGGTATGTAGCCTGCAGCATTGAGCATGGAAACTGGAAACACAGGCAAAGGGAAAGAAGCAACGGGGACCACCGCTGAGCCAAGCAGTGATGTGCAACAGCTGGGACTGGGACAAGGCCACACGCCAGTGCTGAATAATGGAGATGTGAGGGAGAGAATTCACGGAGGGACCACTTGGAAGCATCCATTCTGAGTCAGCCATCAGCTTCCTAAATAAATCACCAACCCCTCCCCACCTCAGCTCTACGGCCCTTCTCCCACTGTGATAGCTCCCTACCCTTTGACCATCAGCGTCTATAAATAGCCACCTAAAGGTCTCTGGCCCCGGCTCAGCCACCAGGACCTGGGCCCAGCCAGCTCTGACTCAGCCCTGCCTGGACACCCCGTTTTCCCTTGGGGCACAGCCAGCCGGGGGGCCCTTGGCAGCATGGGCAGTGGTCAGTAGGAACCGGGAGCCAGTGGCATCTTTCTGAGTCTGAGTCCTGTCCCCAGATCCCTGAGAGAGATAAAGCATGCTCAACCAAAAGAGCGAAAGAGAGAGATTTCAGTATGCAGCTCGGCACGCCTTTCCTTTTATCCCACTTGGGGTCTGATGAGCAGGAGCCACAGCTGAGGAAGACACGAGTGAAGAAGAGGCCCTGGAAGGTCTGAGAATCTGGAAATGAGCGTCTGAGAGTCAGTGCCAGCCCTTGTGTGAGCTACCTTGAATCTGGCTTCTCGACTCCTCTCAGGGCAATTTAGGGCTCCTGGCTCTCTGGCAGGGGGTTGTTCTGGGAACTTTAGAGCCAATGGTTGGTGCTGTCCTGGAATTTGAGGGACCCTATCCTGCACCCCAGAAGCTTAATGCTGGGGCTTTCTGAGGAAGGAGGACATTAATCTTATTATTTTTCGCAGGGGAAGAGGGATCATAATCCATGGGCAGGATGGCGAGTCTGGCCGATTTCTGTGGGGACCCTGACTTGGCCAGGGAAGAACTTTGGAAAAAGCCCCTTAACTTCCTTGAACTTGAATTTCCTCATCTGCAAAGCAGGAGTAACTCCGCCTGCCCAATTATTGTGCCCTGTTCTCACATGGTGAGCATACACACAAATGTTGTCTATAAACTGGGAGGGCTCCGGGGAAAGCAGTTATGCTTCCCCCATCTATCCTGGAAGTTGTGCCTGCTGCTGCTGCTGCTAAGTCGCTTCAGTCGTGTCCGACTCTGTGCGACCCCATAGACGGTAGCCCACCAGGCTCCCCCATCCCTGGGATTCTCTAGGCAAGTATACTGGAGTGGGTTGCCATTTCCTTCTCCAGGAAGTTGTGCCTAGCTGGCCTCTTTATCTGGGCTGGAGGGCTCTCAGGAACCCAGGGCCTCCCTAGAAAAACAGCCTCCTCCAAAGGGAGGTCTGGGCCCCCAGTTTAAGCCATCTGGGGACCTGATTGGGACCACTCCCGTTCAATATCTGCTTCCCTCCTTTATTGGGAGAATGAACTGAGATCATTGTGTAAAGACAGAAGAGAATAATACAAATTAACTTATTTATAAAACAGATGCACAGACATAGAAAACAAACTTATTGTTACCAAAGGGGAAAGGGGGGGGGGGTAAATTAGGAGTATGGAATTAATAGACACACACCACTGTATATAAAGTACACAAACAACAAAGATTTACTGCATAGCGCATGGAACTACATTTGATACCTTGTAATAACCTATAATGGAAAAGAGCCTGCCGCTATACACCTGAAACTAACACAAAATTGTAAATTAACCATACTTTAATAAGTAAATTTAAAAAAATAAAAAGGTAGAAGAGAACCACCAAATAGTTACTACTTATTACAGGTCAGCCCCTGGGCTGGGCATCCATTAGCTGATTTAATTAAATGTTCATGCTAACTCTAATCATATATATCATATGAGATGCAATATATGAGATATGTATCATATGATACATGCAATATAAACACACATGTGAGGTATATAGGTGTGTGTGTGCGTGCTTAGTTGCTCAGTTGTGTCCAACTCTTTGCAACCCCATGGATTGTAGCCTGCCAGGCTCCTCTGTCCATGGAATTCTCTAGGCAAGAATACTGGAGTGGGTTGCCATTTCATTCTGCAATGGATCTTCCTGACGCAGGGATCAAACCCAGGTCTCCTGCCTTGCAGGGGGATTCTTTAGTCTGCTCCACCAGGGAAGCCCATGTATAGGTATAGATACCAATACAGATATATATTTCCCCATTTCAGCAATGGGAGGGACTTCCCTGATGGTCCAGTGGTTAAGATTTCACCTTCCAATGCAGGGGGTGTGGGTTAGATCCCTGATCAGGAGCGAAGATCCCACATGCTGTGAGGCTAAAAATAACCAAGACATAAAACAGAGGAAATATTGTAACAAATTCAATAAAGACTTTAAAAATGGTCCATATTAAAAAAAATCTAAAAAAACTATTACTCAGCCATAAAAAGGAACAAAATTGAGTCAGTTCTAGTGAGATGGATGAACCTAGAGCCATATAGGTTATACAGAGTGAAGTCAGAAAGAGAAAAACATATATATTAACACAAGCTTGCTCCTTGGAAGCAAAGCTATGACAAACCTAGACAGTGTATTAAAAAGCAGAGGCATTACTTTGCTGACTAAGGTCTGTATAGTCAAAGCTATGGTTTTTCTAGTAGGCATGTATAGATGTAAGAGTTGGACCATAAAGAAGGCCAAGTGCCAAAGAATTGATGCATTTGAACTGTGGTGTTAGAGATGACTCTCGAGAGTCCCTTGGACTGCAAGGAGATCCAACTAGTCAATCCTAAAGGAAATCAACCCTGACTATTCATTGGAAGGTCTGATGCCAAAACTGAAGCTCCAATAATTTGGGCACCTGATGCAAAGAGCTGACTCATTAGAAAAGATCCTGATGCTGGGAAAGACTGAAGGCAAGAGGAGAAGGGGAAGACAGAGGATGAGATGGTGGGATGGCATCATCGACTCAATGGACATGGGTTTGTGCAAGCTCCAGGAGTTGCTGAAGGACAGGGAGGCCTGGTGGGCTGCAGTCCATGGGGTTGCAAAGAGTCGGACAAGACTAAGCAACCAAACAACAGCAGAATAACAGTACTGATGAACGCAACACTGCAAAGCAATTAGCCTCCAAATAAAACTTTAAAAGTAACATAAAAAATAAAACAAAAAAAAAACAGTGGCAGCAATGGGAAAATATAAATTCAGGTCTGTCTCAAATGATCTTGCTTTTCTCCTGGTGACTTTCTACTTTTCTTCCCCTTGCAGGAGAAGGTGAGAGTTTCTCCCAACAGAAGGAGTAGTCCCATGGTAATGCTCAGAAAATGCGAGTAATTTCCCTTCTCATCTCCTACAGAAAATGCTGCTAGGAGGAGCCACTCCCTGGGAAGCCTCAGGGCGCTGAAAGTGGGCCCTGGTGGCCTGGCACCGTTGAGGTGGCAACAGAACCTCCACTCATGCCCTAGGGAGTGGCTCAGGGCTGTGGGACAGAAGTCCAGGAGGCCGACACCTACATGCATGGCCACAGGCCAAAGGACCAGAGGTGCCAGTGAGCCTGGTGCCCACATGGCTTGGGGAGCCTCGCAGGCCTGGCACCAGGAGGGGAAGCTCTTATTGAGAGGCAGCCAAGAGAACCCACAGCCTCCCTGGGCCTCACTGTACTGCCAAGGGCCACCTGCTGTGTGCCAAGGGCTGTCCCTGCAAACCACACTTGCTGACATCTGAGGACAACCCTTGAACCCAGGGGTGTTCATCCCAGTTTACGGATAAACTAGTGGTTCTCAACCAGGGACAGCTTTGCCCCACAGGAGACACTGGGCTATGTCCGGAAATATTTCTGGCAATCAAAACTTGGCAGGAAGGGAGAGGTACTACTGGGCAGCCATACTGCTCAGCATCCTACAGTGAGCAGCACAGCCTCCAACATAAAGCAGCACCAGTCTTCTTTGTGTGCCAAGGCTGAGAAACTCTGAGATAAAAAACTGACTCTTACAGGTACTCACAGACTCAGAAAATAAACTTATAGTGGCTGAAGGGAAGGAACAGTTAGGGAGTTTGGGATGGACATGTACACGCTGCTATGTTTATGATAGACAGGCTGCACAGGGTGAGCAGGAGCATAAAGGTGCAGCAGACGGGGCCCAGGCCGGTGGCAGACATGGTAGCAAGATGAAATGACTTCTAGAGCCTGACTTCCTACTATGAAGAAGTGTTCCAAGAACATCAGGTTGGAGAAACTGACCCACTGCAATGTAAAACAAACTTAGTCCAAATGGTTTCATCCAGGTTTGAGAAGTCACTCAAGAGTGTCCGGAACCAAGAGATCAAGCCCCGAGCCTTTGGAGTGGGAGCACTGACTCCAAGACCCTAGACTCCCAGAGAACTAACCCTAGGGAGTATCAGATAGAGAGAACTCACACAAAGAAAACCACTTAAATGCAAGACCCAGCATCACCCAACCACCAGTAGCACCCTGTGTAGGACACTTCATCCAAACAACAAACAAAACAAACACACAAACCCAATCATCAACAGACAGGATTATCACCTCACTCAGCTTTGCTCACCAGAGGAAAAACAAACAAAAAAAACACTCAGCATAAATCTCACCCTATATGAAGCTTACACAAACCGCTGCACCGACCTTAGGGGCCAGAAGCCAAAAGGAAGAAAGAATTCAACCGTGAACCCTGGGAAAAGGAGACCTCAAACACTGTAAGTTAAAAATATGTATATATTATTGTACAAATGAAGGAACAAACTAGAAATACAGAAGTCCAAATAAATGAAGAGGAAATAGACAAAGGACCTAAAAAAGAATTCAGAACTATGATAGTAAAGATGATCAAAAACCTTGAAAACAGAATGGAGAAAATGCAAGAATCAGTTAACAACGACCTAGAAGAATTAAAGAATAAACATACAGAAACAAATAACACAGTTACTGAAATAAAAAAATACTCTGGAAGGAATCAATAGCAGAGTATCTGAAGCAGAAGAATGAATCAGTGAGCTGGAAGATAAAACGGTGGAAATAACTTCTGAAGAGCAGAATAAAGTGAAAAGAATGAAAAGAACTGGAGATGATCTCAGAGACCTCCGGGACAATATCAAACGCACCAACATTCGAATTATAGGGGTCCCAGAGGAAGAAGAGAAAAAGAAAGGGTATGAGAAAATTTTAGAAGAGGTTATTGTTGAAAATTTCCCCAACATGGAAAAGGAAATAGTCAATCAAGTCCAAGAGGTACAAAGAGTCCCATACAGAATAAACCCAAGGGGAAACATGCCAAGACACATACTAATCAAACTAACACAGATTAAACACAAAGAAAGAATATTAAAAGCAGCAAGGGAAAAGCAACAAGTAACATACAAGGGAAACCCCATACGTTTAATAGCTGATCTTTCAGCAGAAATTCTGTAGGCCAGAAGGGAATGGCAGGATATAGTTAAAGTACTGAAAGGGAGAAATCTACAACCAAGATTACTCTACTTGGCAAGGATCTCATTCAAAATTGATGGAGAAATCAAAAGCTTTTCAGACAAGCAAAAGTTAAGAGAACTCAGTACCACCAAACCAGCTTTACAACAAATATTAAAGGGACTTATATAGTAAGAAATGTGAAGAAGTGAAGAAAAACATCTACAAAATCAAACCCCAAACAATTAAGAAAATGGCAATAGGAACATAAATATCAATAAAATGGATAACCAACAAGGGCCTGCTGTATAGCATGTGGACTCTGCTCAATGTTATGTGGCAGCCTGGATGCGAGGGGAGTTGGGGGAGAATGGATGCACGTATATATATGACTGAGTCCCTTTGCCTGAAACCCATAACATTGTTCATCAGCTCTACCCTAATATGAAATAAAAAGTAAAAAACAAACAAACAAACAAAAAACTGACTCTTACAGGTATTTACCAAGTCACAAAGCTGATGAATGCTGAGTTGGCTTCAAGGTACTAACCCTCTGATTCTGAAGCCAATGCTCCTTGTCTGTGATGGGGAGATTCAGTCCGGCCAAGGCCAAGGCAACTGAAGGATGGCTAAGCCTGTATCTCTTCCAGCAGACAGTCAGGAGCAACTCAGGCTCTACTAAAAGGACTTCCTGAAGCCTGAAATGACCTGAGCTTCCTAGGATGAAGTTGGAGTTGGCACCCCTGGTTTGGGAGTCATAAACAATGATCTATTTGCATTTGGAATTTTGTAAGTGGTCAGTTCCTACTTGTGACTGCCCACTTTGACTCCCAGGTACAACATCTGTCCGTAAGTGTCAATGGCCTGGGTGAACTTCTTGAGGTCCCAAAAGGGGTCACATCACCTTCTTACCAGAACTGGACACCTTGACCAGGTCCCTGGGGGCAAGTGAGACAGCTGTGCTGTCCCCAAAGACAGGTAATATAGGTCAAAGCATGAACCATAGTAAGTGCTTACTCCTTGGAAGGAAAATTATGACCAACCTAGATAGCATATTCAAAAGCAGAGACATTACTTTGCCAAAAAAGGTCCATCTAGTCAAGGCTATGGTTTTTCCAGTGGCCATGAAGCTGAGCACCAAAGAATTGATGCTTTTGAACTGTGGTGTTGGAGAAGATTCTTGAGAGTCCCTTGGACTGCTAGGAGATCCAACCAGTCCATTCTAAAGGAGATCAGTCCTGGGTATTCATTGGAAGGACTGATGCAGAAGCTGAAACTCCAATACTTTGGCCACCTGATGCAAAGAACTGACTCATTGGAAAAGACCCTGATGCTGGGAAAGACTGAAGATGGGAGCAGAAGCAGAAGAGACGACCGAGGATGAGATGGTTGGATGGCATCACTAATTCAACGGACAGGAACTTGGACAAACTCTGGGAGACGGTGAGGGACAGGGAAGCCTGGTGTGCTGCAATCTATGGGGTCATGAAGAGTCAGACACGACCGGACTGCTGAATAATAACAACAAATAGGCTTATCAGGACTCAGAAGCCAAATGGGATACTTTGCCCAAAATAAAGGAGTTGGAAAGTCCTTGATTAATAATTCCAAGAGCAGAAGCTCACAACTTCAATTTCTGGTCAGCAAAGCCCCAGCCAGCTATGCCCTGGCTGGCCTAAGACAAGAACTGTCTTCTGGGTCCAAGCCGTAACATACAGGCCTGTCCACTGGTAATTGGAACGCGAAAGCAGGGGGAACACAGCAGGCATAGGAAATAAAGCTACAGACAGAAAGTGGATCAGGACCAGGGCAAGGGCTACTAGCATCTCTGTGGGAGAAGACCCAGCATTGGATTTTGCTCCCAGTTCTCCATACTGCCAGTTCTCTTGCTAGTAGCTTTGAACCTTGGCTGAGATTTAGAATTAATCTGGTGAGCTTTGGAAAATTCTGACGCCCAGGCTTTAACCCAGACATCTCTGGGGTGGGACGTAGTCATCAGTATTTTTTAAAGCTTCCCTCGTAACTTCACTGTGCAGTCAAGATTGAGAAACACAGAATTAAATCTTCCCTTAATGCCTTGATTAGTTCAAGTGTTTCACTGCCTGAAGTATTGTTTACACTTACAGTCAGTAAATTCACACCAAAAGACTTGAGGTCCACAAAGATAAGATTAATAGGCAAGAATCCAATAATGGAAAAAAAAAACACCTCTTATTTTTTTAAACAGTAGTAATAACAAAACTATCAAACAAAAAGCATACCCTTGCAACCTCTTTCTTAGCTAAACCATCATCAACCAGGATGTTCCTAAACATGATTCTAAAAAAAAAAAAAAAAAGTATTGGGTTGGTCAGAAAGTTCATTTGCATTTTTCTGTAAGATGTTAAGAACTTTTTAGCCAAACCAATACAATAGGATTATGTCACTCAGAGCCCTCAAAAGTTCCCCAGTGCCTATAACACTTAGGGTCCCTCACAGTCAGCCCAGGACCAACTCTGAAGCATCTCCTGTTCTTGTTTCTACCCAAGCATATAATTTACAGGTAATTCTACTTGCACCATTGCCAAGATATGTACCCACCTGCCCCTTTCACTTGTCAAAATTCCACTCCTCTTGAAGGCCTCACTAAAAGGCTACCTTCCTCATAAAGCCATTTCACTCCCCCCAGATGGAATAATCATTCCATCCTCTGTACTGCCCTCCCCTCAAACACACAACATAGACAATTCTGTCATCACAGTTCTAATGTAAAGTTTGTTTACATATGTGCATCCCTCTGAAAATATGAGATTTCACTGAGATCAGGAGATGTGCTTTTTCCATCCTGGTACCAAGTAGGCCCTTGGGGAGTGCAAAATGAATGAGTGAGTGAATGACGAAACAGTAGGTTGCATGAAGTCCACACTGTGGTCAGGTGTCTGGTCCTCCACTGTTGAGACCTCAGGGAGATGCTCTTCCAGCAAACAGGCTGAATTACATTTTCCCAGGAAGGTAGCTTTAAATCTATCAAGTGAAATCATCATTACCCATGTTTCGTGTTAATCCTCTGGGCTCATTAGCATACCAGATAATTAGCAGGCCAGGCAGAGAGCAGGATGTGGGAAGGAAACATTGCCTCTGATGGGGACTGTCAGCAGAGTGATGCAGAGTGAGGGATGGAACCGTGGTGCCAAAGATTCCTGGGGACCATCATGCTTGGCTTCACTGGGTGCCTCTCCCCTCTGAAAGCCCTACCCTGCTCCCCTCCCTTTTATACCCAGAAGCCCTGCCCTCCAGACTCGAAGCCAAATAGCCATGGAAATATCCAGTTATCCAGAGAAATAAAGGCTGGGGGAAGGAGAAGGTGAAACTGCCCCTCTGCTCCCTCCTAACAGCTTTCCATGTACTGCCTGGAGAGGCAGAATTGGGGAGTGAATGGACCATCAGGCTGGAGACTTTGGCAGTTCCTTTAATCTCCTGTGCACAATCCGAGGAGTAAGAGCACTTCCCTCACCACGTCACTGGGAGGTGCTTTCAACACCCCCTGGCACAGAATAAGTGCTCAGCAACTGACTAGCTCTAGTCATGTATCCAGGTTAGAATCAGGTTAGAACTGATGTTTTCCAATTGTGGCGTTGGAGAAGACTCTTGACAGTCCTTTGGACAGCAAGGAGATTAGACTAGTTCATCCTAAAGGAAATCAACCCTGAATACTCACTGGAAGGACTGATGCTGAAACTGAAGTTCCAATACTTTAGCCACCTGATGCGAAGAGTTGACTTGTTAGAAAAGACCCTAATGCTGGGACAGATTGAAGGCAGGAGAACAAAGGGATGGGAGAGGATGAGATAGTTGGATGGCATCACCAACTCAATGGACATGAATTTGAGCAAACTCTAGGAGATTGTGAAGGACGGACAAGCTAGTATGCTACAGTCCGTGGGATCGCAAGAGTCATACACGACTTAGTGACTGAACAACAGCAACATATTCAAGTAGTTTAATTTAATGGGATCCACACGCGAGACTTCCCTTCCTACTCCACCTCCTCAGCTCCCACTGAGGAGCGGGGCTGTATGAACTCCTTGGCGACAGGAGCAAGGCAGCATAAGCATTGGGTATCTCCTGGGGAGGCTCCAGGGAAGTGAGGAGATACTAAGGGTCAGGACGAATACTCAGGATCCCTAATTTTATGACCTGCCTTATGCCATGTGGTCGGGGATGTCACAGCCCTATTCCACCAACCTTAGTTCCTGCCACCTCTATCCCAGGTTTGCCCAGTCTCAGGACCAGAGGGAACCATGTCTGAAAGATCAACATCCCCATCTTGGGATACCAGGAGATCTGGAAAGAGTCTGTGGTTACCTTGACTACAGCTGCATGGATCCCTACCAACCTGCCCTCTCCCCTCCCACCCAGTTATTACAGCAGTTATTACATCAATTCTATCCTCTGGAAACTGGTAATTAAAGGACAAGAGTAAGCATTTATCCTGCCTTCATAGGAAGAACTCTGGTTGATCCCCAGCTGATGAGGGAAAGCTCTTCTTTACAACAGAATGTCAGCCAATAAATGTGGAAAGAATTGAGAAATCACAATTTTGCAAACTCTAACGAAGCTGTTAATTCAGGTTCAAACATGAGGGTAAATACAATATTAACAGAGTATCAGAGTATGATCCCACAGATGATGGCAGATGGTTTGATGATGGGAAGAGATGCAAGGGAGAGACCCAGCAGTTGCTACCTTAACCAAGGGACCAAAACTAGCATCTCTAAGAATGGGACCATCACAGAGTAAGCTCCTCCTGCTATGATGCCGTGCAAAGTACACAGCTTCATCCACGAAGTTCTCCGCCAAAAACATTAACCTCGAACCTCATCAACTCCTTAAACCCAACTCTGAGTTTATAAGGAATACAGAGAAGGGAGGAGTGGGTTAAGTGAAAGCACAAGGAACTAATCAGATAGATTCATAATACAAGATTACTGTATGGGACCGCTCTGTTTGGATTTGTTTTCTTCTAAAAGTCAATACTAGAGGAAGTGTGAATAGGAGCATTATTCACAATCAGAAAAAAAATGGAAACAGCTCAAAGGATGAAAAGATAAATAAAATGTGACATATCCATATAATGAAACATTTTGGGGACTAAAAGGAAATGAAGTACTGATACAGGCCACAGCAGGGATGGACCCTGGAAACATTATGCTCCACAAAAGAAGCCTGTCACAACAGAAATATGAGATAGCATGTGATTGCATTAGCATGAAATATCCAAAATGGACAAATCTATAGAGACAGAGTAGAGGAACTAGACTGAGAGTTTGGTGGGAGGGGAGATAACAGCTAATGGATTCAGTTTCTTTCAGGGGTAATGAAAATGTTCTAAAATTCACTATTCTGTGGATGCACTAAATCTACTGAATTTTATACTTTATATGGGTTAATTATATGAAATAAGAATTGCATCTCAATAAAACTGTTAAAAAAACTGTGTATCTGTATGTCATGTTATATTGGGAGGAACATTGATTAAAGAAACAATAATAATATGCAATACCTGAATCTTGATTGCCTTTTCAGAGGAGGCTGAAGTTTTAAAGTTAACAAGCTGTACAAATGTTTTGGGGACAACTGAGGAACTCTGAATAAGAATGGAAGGCAGCCTGGTAGCACCAGAGCACATAGAAGGGGAGCACTGGGGAGAGGCAGAAAGTCAGCCCAGCAGGGACTGGGCCCTTGTGTGGAGACACCCAAGCAGATTAGCAGTCTGGAGGAATATGAAAATAGTCTCCATTCAACAGAATAGAGCAAATAAATAAGATCATGGGAGGCAGATTTCCTCCCTGCAGGAACAAAAGGAAAGATCACTATGGAAAGGGCAAAAACTTAGAATGAATTCATGGTGTTAGATTAAAACTGGAAGCATCTATGTGAACTGGTGGTTCAATATAGATGCAAATATGCACGTAAATTTCCTAGTTTTGTCCACTGGGAGGGCCCAGACAGTGACAATGTAGTAGTAATGAGCATATCCGGCACCCAGATCTTGGTTGTGAATACCATTTCCCACTAAAAGACATCAGGATTCACTGGAAAAGTAGCTAGTTACAGGACTGAGGGAGGAAAAAGAAACGAGCCTTCTTGTTGGACCAGAAATTTTAAACATGTGCAAGGGATCCAGGGAAATGCCAAAAAGGAAACAGATATCAGCTTGAAAGGGTTTCCAAATATGGGAGATTTTGAGTTTCAAAATAATAATATTAACAGATGAGAACCCATTGAATAAAACAGAAATCAGGGCCTCTACTGAAATAAAATAAATGAATAAGAAAGGGAAACTAGAAAGGTCTTCTATATTTTAGAAAGCCAACTAATAAATGTAGATGGAAAGATGGAATTAGAAATTCACCATTTGGCAAGCATCATTGTAATAATTCAGGCAAGAAAAATCGATGGATGATAAAACCAGAGGGTGAAAGAGGGAGGAGAAATGGGGTTTTACATAGTCTCAGAGCCTCTCCCTGGAAGACACCACGTTAATCAAGTGATAAAAGTTAACACCGTAAGTATTGGGACAAATAAGTTATCATGTGCCTCCAGATAGAATGCAGTGAGAATTCTGCCCCCATCCTGTGAAATTCAGTGATCTTACCTCATAGCTTAGTGGGTAAAGAATCTGCCTGAAAGGCAGGAGACCCGGGTTCGATTCCTGTGTCGGGAAGATCCCTTGGAGAAGGAAATGGCAACTCACTCCAGTATTCTTGCCTGGAGAATTCCATGGACAGAGGAGCCTGGTGAGCTACAGTCCATGGGGTGGCAAGAGTCAGACACGACATAGTGACTAAAACACCCACCTGTGAAATTCAGCCCCAAACTCATTACCTGGATTTAATCAAGAGGGAACATCGGACAAACCCAAACTGAAAATCATTTGGCAACATGACTAGCCTTGAATTATTATTTTTTTAAGTCAAGGTCATGAAGGTCAGGAAGAAACTGAGAAGCAGTTCCAGAATAAAGGAGACTCAGAAGATCTGACAACCAAAAGCCTCCCGGGAGGGATCCTTTGGCCAAAGAGGACATCTCTGGGACGGAAAAGGATACACAGGCATCCTTTGCATTAGTCTCGTATATATATAAACACATTTTAAGTTGTCTTGAAGGGCAAAAAAGAAAAAAAAATTACACATATGATCTCCTCTTGGAAGATTTTTAGAGCCTACCCTGTGTTGCCTTGTGTAAACTTTGGTTGTTTTCACGGAATCTGTTTACTGCTCCCCTCCAGGCTATGAGCTCCTTGACCTTCTGAACCAGGCCGTGTGTGTGTGTGTGTGTGTGTGTGTGTGAGAGAGAGAGAGAGTCACTCAGTCATGTCCAACTCTCTGTGACCCCATAGACTGTAGCCTGCCAGGCTCCTCTGTCCATGGAATTCTTTAGGCAAGAATACTGGAGTGGGTTGCCATTCCCTTCTCCAGAACCAAGCCTTATGCATTTCCATTTCTTTAGCGCTTAGCCCAGAGCATAGGAAGCACTCTGTCGATGTTGGTTGAACCAGTGCCCTGGGTAACTCACAACCCGTGAGACTGGCTAGTGTATCTCTGGACATAATGCAGCTGTGCTTGTACAGTAGCTCAGTCATGTCCAACTCTTCATGACCCTATGGACTGCAGCCCTCCAGACTCCTCTGTCCATGGAATTTTCCAGGCAAGAATACAGGAGTGGGTTGCCACTTCCTACTGCAGGGGAATCTCTGGGACCCAGGCATCGAACCCAAGTCTCTTATGTCTACTGAGTTGGCAGGTGGGTTCTTTATCACTGCGCCACCTGGGAAACCCCCCTGGGCATACTGACTGTTGGTAAATTCCTCCAGATATGAAGTTGGAATATGCATCTCTGCAAACCCAGAGCATGTCTTCCCTACAGCAATGAGCTATGTTTTGTGGAACAGTGTCCTGCTTCTGAGGGGCACACTGCCTGAGACCACAGACTCCAAGGAGCTGCCTTCTTGCCTCATTGCTTCGCAGGAGAACAACGGTCCCTGTTTGTTTAATCCCAGTCCATTGTGGCAGCCTTGACTGCACAGAGCTCACTTGTGATTCATGTGAATGTCACTTGAGCTCCCAGAGGTTTGCAGCCATAATTCAACATTTGTTAATAGCCACTTAGAATGTCCCTGAAATAGCTAACAGGCCCAGGGGATAAAAGGTGTTCTGCTAAGAAATCATTCTAGGAAGACAGAAGCAGCCTTGGCCCCAACTTTAGAAAACACTGTTATTTCCAGTTCTTGGAGATGCTTCTCTCTCATTGGCCACCTTCTCACACTTTTAGAGGGGTGGACATCTCTCAGGGCCGTCAAGGAGAAAGCAGGACCTAAAATTCCCTACACCATCATGGTGGACATGCTAAAACATCCAACCAACACAGCTCCCGCTCCAGAGAAAGGTCCCTCTATCATCATAGCCAGTGGAGGAGGAGAATACAAAAGAGAACCCAATCCAGACAATCTCAGGAGAAAGCCGCCAGCTCAAAAAACAGAAATGAGGGAATATAAAAATGTTATACTGAATTAGAAGCCGAAAAAGTGGTGAATAGATGGAGATGTAAAGACGGAGGAGGGTGAGACCCAATTCACAGTTGGGCTCTATCATGCTGCATAGTTTACAAGTTACTTAATTTTCCCCAAATTGGACTGAATATCTTACCCAAGGTCATCTAACTGATACAGAAAGTCCCCTACATACGAACGAATTCTGTTCCAAGAGCATGTTTGTAAGTCAAACTTGTTTGTAAATCCAGCAAAATTAGCCTAGGTACCCAACTAACCCTGGAGGAGGGCATGGCAACCCACTCCAGTATTCTTGCCTGGAGAATCCCCAAGGACACAGGAGCCTGGGGGCTACCATTTGTGGGGTCACAAAGAGTTGGATGCAACTGAGCAGCTAAGCACAGTTCACCCAACTAACACAGTTGCCTACTGTACTGTAATAAGTTTAGAATATGTTCACATCTTTGAAAGTTCAAAACTCGAAATTTCTTCTGTAAAAGACTTACTGTCTATGATTATAAAATTTAAGTCAAGGCCACCTCACTCCACGGCCCTGGCTCTCAACCCCTGCGCCATCCTACCGCCTGCAACTCTGTTCAGAGCACAGATGGACTGAACCTTCAGATTCAAGTCACAGATTCGGAGGCAGAAGCTCTCAATGCCAAGCTCTCGCCACCTGGTTCCTTCAACATGTCTGTTTCTCATAAAGTTATCATTTCGCCAGCTGTTGCTTTTTGCAGTCCCCAGTCGGGTCTGACTCTTTGCGACCCCATGGACCGCAGCCCGCCAGGGCCCCCTGTCCCTCACCATCTCCTGGAGTTTGCCCAAGTTCATGTCCATTAAGTCAGTGATGCCATCCAACCTTTTCAAATGCCAGAGTCGAATTTAAAATGGGGAAGTGGAGGCAGAAAGAGCCAGCAAGGCGGAATCCCATGCACATTTGAATACTGATGCTCATGTCCTAAGGTCAGACCCCAGAGGCCCCTAGTTAGCAATCTGAGAGGGACAGTAAGTGTCAGCCTGGCAAGAGAAGACGTCTTCACCTTCTCCACTTTCCTAAAGAGAGTGACATGGAATTCCTAGGTCTGTTCACCTGTCCATTCTTGAGCCGACAGACCAGGGAGGCAAAAATAAAGGATCTGAGGCAGATTGGCAGAGCTGGGAGATCAAGGCAACCACAGATGTGTGTCTAGCTCTTAGGGGTGCCATGCTTCTGACAGGCAGGAATCACGGCAGCAGGATCCAAAGCCCACTCTCCCCGCAAAGGGAGCACTGATTTCACAGAGTTGATGCTCGGCGCCCTGGCTGTGCAACCAGTGAAACCAGCTGCACCAAGATGCACGACGTTAGCCCAGAATCCACGTGCGTGGTCATCAGCCAAAAAGGTCTGGGGGGAGCCCCCTCTCAGAACCAGTCATTTGACTGCATCCGTGCTCCTCTTCCTCCTCTCAGCCTGGAACTGGAGCTGGAAGGTCTTGTTCCAGAAAGTTGGAATATCCTCCTGCAGCACAAAACCGTCCTCTGGTGCAAACTATTATATGTAGGATGGATACACAAGGTCCTACAGTGCAGCACGAGAAACCATATTCAAAATACTGTGATACAAACTGGGGCTCTGTAACAACCTGGAGGGGTGGGGAAGGGTGGGAGGTTCAGGAGGGAGGGGACGCACATGCACCTACGGCTGATTCATGCTGATGTATGGCAGAAATCAAACCAATATTGTAAAGCAATTATCCTTCAATGTAAAACAAACTTAATGGAGAAGGAAATGGCAATGCACTCCAGGATTCTTGCCTGGAATATTTCATGAACATAGGAGCCTGGCAGGCCACAGTCCATGAGATCGCAGAGAGTCAGACACGACTGAGTGGCTGAGCACAGTATGGCTCTATACACGCATTTATGTCATTGAATACACCCCACAGTGATCTGGGACTTAATGGGCTCCCTAGGTAAACATTTTTCCTAAAGGTGACAGCTGGCTTTTTCATCTATGTATCTTCAGCATCTAGCTCAGTGTCTAGCACATAACAGGCATTTAATTTTTTTTAATGAAAATAAATAAACAAAATTTTAAAATCCTATGATAAGCCATAATGGAAAAAGCAAGAAAAGGAATGTATGTGTATATATGTGTGTGTATATATATATATATATAGATAGATAGATAGATAGATAGATAGATAGATGTATGTGTGTGTATGCTGCTGCTGCTAAGTTGCTTCAGTCATGTCTGACTCTGTGCGACCCCACAGACGGCAGCCCACCAGGTTCCCCCGTCCCTGGGATTCTCCAGGCAAGAACACTTCAGTGGGTTGCCATTTCCTTCTCCAATGCATGAAAGTGAAAAGTGAAAGTGAAGTCACTGAGTCATGTCCAACTCTCAGCGACCCCATGGACTGCAGCCCACCAGGCTCCTCTGTTCATGGGATTTCCAGGCAAGAGTACTGGAGTGGGGTGCCACTGCCTTCTCCGATGTGTGTGTGTGTGTATATATACATATGTATGAAAAGTAAATCACTGTGCTGTACAGCAGAAATTAGCACAACATTGAAATCAACTATACTTCAATAAAATTTTTTTTAAAAAAAGAAAAGAAACCCTCATTTGCCTTCAGTCATAGAGAGCTGGGCTGCCTTTGGCTCTTCTCTCAGTTTACCTGCACAAAGGTGAGGGATGCAGGCAAAAGATGGGGGGCTACGTGGACAGCTGCACCCCCCTGCACCCTACTCTCCTGCTCTCATTCAACCCTGGGAGCTGCCAGGCTCCTGGCTCCCCGAGCAAGATGCAAGAGTCATGGAGGAAGCTTCAGCCTAAACTTCAAGTCTTTTGAGCTGAAGACTCCCAGATGAATAGGCTGACTTCACTCAGCCCAGCACAAACAAGCTTGACGTCCTCACAGAGAACCCCTAATGGGAATCAGAAGGCAGGAACTCTGATCCTCAAAGGTGCCGCTCTCTTGCTGAGTGACCCTGTGTCTGTCACTCAGCTTCTCCGAGCCTCACGTGTTCAACTCTGAAACAGACGCACTGTTACCTTTTCTGCTTTCAGAGTTACTGCGAGGACCAAACAGCATCTTAGGAAGCCTGGAGGACCTGGAGCCAGAGTACATGGTTCAAATACCACTTCCACCAATTCTTAGCTAAGTGACTTGAGGCTTGTCATTTAACCTTTCTCAGCCTCAAATTTTTTCCCTACCAAAAAAAAAAAACAGAGTTGCAAATAGAGATTGAATCCCAGGTAAAGGACAGGATTTGAGATGTAGCATGCACTCAGAAAACATTAGCAATTATTAACGGGTTTTGTAAACCACATAGTTTTGATCAAATGGAAGGAATTCTATTTTTGACATATTCTGGGTGTCTCTAGTAGCTTAGAGCAGGATCTGGGTGTCTGGCTTGTTCACAGCCTCATCCCCATACTCTTGGAATTCGCAAATATCAACGTGGATTTCCGCGCCCCCCCCACCCCCACCGCAAAAAAAAAAAAAAAAAAAAATCCTTGGCTGTCAGATCTCCTGTCAGTAAGTTTTATCTCCACCTCATCTTAGTAATAATAAAAATAACAGCAGCAACAAAATACTGACATTCTACATCTGGCCAGAAGCTCGAAGCTTTGCTTCTATTCTTTCATTCACGCAGCACACCATCCTATATAGTAAGTACCAGTATAATTAGTATTTAATGCATGAGGAAACAGAGACGTAACTTGCACAAGGTCATTACTAAGATTCGTTTTTTTAAGTCAGAGAACAGTTCACTTCTGACAACAAGTGGGTGGGTTTTCCCCTCATACCGAGCAATTTTGATCCTAACTACCCAGAGTTAGGGCAAACCCCAGTGATTAAAGGTTCAGACCCATAAGACGGTCCCCGGTTCGCATGCCAGTCTCCAAGACACTTGTACTTCATACCAGCTGACTATAAATCAGGGTTCCCATGACCCACTCCTCGGGTTTGATAATTTGCTAGAATGGCCTCTAGTACTCAGGAAAAGTTCATTTACTCTCGCTGGTGTATTTTAGAGAGCACAACTCCAGAACAGACAGATAGAAGAGAACCTTAGGACAGGGGATAGCATGAGGGGAACTGAGCTTCCGCCCTTTCCCTGGGTATGCCAACCCCCGCAGCACCTCCACGTGTTCACCAGCCCAGAAGTTCTCTGAACCCCTTCATTCAGAGGTTCTTATGGAGAGGTCCCATTACATAGGCGGGACTGATTAAACCATTGGCCACTGGTGATCAGCTCAGTTTCCAACCTTCTAATCACATGACTGATGGAAACCAGACCCCATCCTGAAGCCATCCAGGCGGCCAGCAAGATTTACTTCTTTAGCATAAACTCAGGTCTGGTTGAAATGGCCTTATTAGGAATAACAAGAGAGACTTCTCTAGCAGTCCAGCGGTTAAGACTTCATCCTCTAATACAGAGGGTGAGGGTTGAATCCCTGGTCAAAGAGCTAAAATCACACGCGCCTCTCGGCAAAAAAGCCAAAACATGAAACAGAAGCAATATTGTAACAAATTCAATAAAGGCTTTAAAACAGTTTTTTAAAAATACTCCTCTCACCCAACCCCTCCAGATATTCCAAAGGTTTTCAATCTCTTGTACCAGGAACCAGCAAATGAAGATCAAATATGCCTTCCTTATAAATCAAAAAATCATAGCTATGCAAGCCTGGAGCCCACACTTCTCAGCCACTGAAATCCACAGTTGGCTAAAATATCTCATTCTATAATTACCTCTGGGGCCAATACCCCTACATCCTCCCCACACTTGCCATAACACCCAGGTACTCCCAGGAAAGGCATTCTCCCAGCCAGGTTAGCCTTCCCAGCCTCTAGAACTGGGGCTATCCTAACCCCATCCATTCTGGAGGTACCCTTTGTAAATAATTTTCTTTACTTTTTTTTTTTTTTTTTTGGCTGTGCTGGGTCTTCACTGCTGTGTGGGTTTTTCTCTAGTTGCAGCAAGCGGGGAAGGCTTCCCGGTGTGGTGGCCTCTCTTGTCGTGGGGCAGAGGCTCTAGGGCTCACAAGCTTCAGTAATTGCAGCACACGAGCTCAGTAGTTGCTGCTGCCAGGCTCTAGAGCACAGGCTGAATAGTTATGATGTGCGGGCTTAGTTGTTTCTTAGCATGTGGGATCTTCCCAGACTAGGGATCGAACCCATGTCTCCTGCCTTGGCAGGTGGATTCTTTACCACTGAGCCTCCAGGGACGCCCTAGAGTAACCTTTAACTCAAGTACCTCTTTGTCTCTCCTGCCCCCCACCGGAAACCAGGCTAGGCCCAAACACATCCAAGATCTGGTTTCTGAGACTGGCACTGGTGCTCAGAACTGACGATGAATTGTCCTGGGAACTACTTGTCCAGAAGCTGCACAGACTTCCTTGGGGAGGCCAGATCATTTACCAGCCACTCCAAGCCCTGGGGACCACCATCCACACACATCTTCCTCTCTCTCTGGATGAACTGAGCCTCTTCTGTCTCCAAGGATTTTCTGGCAGCAGCATCCTTATTCCTCACTCTTGAAACTCTCAGCCTCAAAGCTACACGGTATTGGGTGTAGCAAGCTACAAGTGCTGGCTTGCCTCTATTATCGATTCCTCTCAAAGCCATCTGTCAGTGGCCCTCGCCTCTGACCCCAGATATCTGTTCCAAAAGGAAATAAATCAAAGATGCTCAGAGCTGAAAGTAACTGTAGAGGTCATTACATCCAACTCTTTACGTGACATTGATCCACCTCTATAGCATCACCAGTAAGCGATTGTATGGCCTCAGCTAGAATGACAGGGGGGTCCCAGGATGGCGCCTTCCAAGCAGCTGAAACCACCTCTGTAAATGACTTCCCACTGGTGGGTACCAGCACTGCCCTCTGGCCTCTCGAAGAGAAAACCTCATCTCTTTTCCCTAGGGGGACCTTCTAAGTGCATGAAGGTAGCAATCCCCTGGCCTTGGGTCACCTGCTTCCCTTTTCAGGCTAAACAATTCTCAGTTCTTCTCTGCGCTCCTCATCACTCATGGTTTCTGTGACATATGAGGAGCATCACCCCTGGTCGGCCATACATTTCTCACTGCCTCCTACTTTATGGATGAGCCCAAGCCACTGCCAACATCAAAGGCAGCCGCCTCCTCCCTGTGGCCTGAAGCCAGACTGAGGCCCGTCCAGTGAAGGTTGGGAGGAGGGCAAGAAAGGGACGCTCTCAGAGGCAGCAGAACTGGGAAAGGACGAGAAGGCGGGTTGTTGGTAAAGGTGAGAGCTAGGGCGTGAGCAGCCTGAGGTGGGGGCAGCGGCGGGTGAGGACTGGGGGTATTCGGGAGCTGCGAGAATAGGAATAGCTCAGTCCTTAGGGCACAGATAACTTTGGGAAGGGCTTTCCTTGGACAAAAAGTTCCAAAGAGGAATAAATAGCTGAGCCTAGAATAATGGATCCCAATCAGAGAGATGCTCATTTGAGTTATGAAAAGTCTCCCTTGGAAATTGTTACAGACCCAGAGATGGACACATCTAGAGAGACTGAGGCTTATAAGACTTTTATTTATTTATTTTTTACTTTACAATATTGGGTTGGTTTTGCCATACTTCAACATGAATCCGCCGCCACGGGTTGAAATCGGTATTTCCTTCGCTCCAAGCCAGATACAGGTTCACATGCCTAAGTGATTCTCCGTTTTGCCAAATAGATGGAGAAGCAAAAACGAATCAATACATAGGTTGGGTTCCCTAGCAGAGCCTGAGACAGGGTTCCTCATCCAGGTAATTTATTGAAGTGAAAGTGAAGTGAAGTCGCTTGGTCCTGTCTGACTCTTTGTGACCCCATGGACTGTAGCCTACCAGGCTCCTCGGTCCATGGAATTTTCCAGGCAAGAGTACTGGAGTGGGTTGCCCTTTCCTTCTCCAGGGGATCTTCCCAATCCAGGAATACGAACCCAGGTCTCCCGCATTGCTGACAGATGCTTTACCATCTGAGCCACCAGGGAAGACAATTTATTGAAGGGCTGATGAATTCGGGAAAAGCCTAGAAGGGAGTGGAGGCACGCAGGATAGGGAAGGGCGAAGACGTAAGCAAAGTGGTGTCTGGGGGAGACGGAGCTCAGCCTGACCCCATGGAAAGCTCGGGAGCGTGAAAAACGGCACTCTATAATTTCTGGGGTCTTGAGACGCCTGGCATTGTGAGCACCTGGGTCAGTCCGTTGCTGGCCCCTGGCTGCCCCCAGGCGGTGGGGAGGTGTATAACTTCTCAGCTATCTCCTAGACAGGCACTGCCAGCTGTCTAGGGACCAAGGGCGTCCTTCTGGTCTCAGGGCAGATAGGAGCCATTGTCAGGAGCTGTAGCCCCAGCAGCAGGAGGGAGGGTCTGGATGGAGCATCTTACAGCGTCTTTCACAAACGCCCTTGCTAACTTGAACACAGACCCCTGCTCACAACTCTAGGACCAGCGTGACGGAGACTTAGGCAGACTGATCGACTGCAACCACACACAGGGCTCATGGGCAGTTCTGACTGTAGGGTTCGGTGCTTCCCTGTTTCTGCTACAGCCACACAGGGTATCAGGGTATTTTTCCTTCCGTTGTACAGCTCTATCTACATAACACAAATAAATAGATAAGCATATCTGGTTACTAAATAACATCCACTCCTTGCCTCCAAACATAAAATTGTAGATTCAATGAACAAATGTGAGATCAGAAAATAAACCTTGATTGTGTTCTACTATATTAGGGTTCTACAAATTGGCACATCCTTAGTAATCACCTACTTGAGTCTGCTCATCTTACAAGTAAAGAAACTGAGGCCCAGGAAAGCTAATTATCTTGCCCAAGGTTGGGTCAACTCCATCAACAGAAGTCAATAAACGCAGGCAAATACGTTCCTTCTGCGCTTCATGCTTTATTTCTCCTGAATACAGACTTCCTTGGCCAGTGAGGTAATCGATAGGGAAGGGACCTGAGTCATGAGAAAATAAGTGCTGGGAGATGGAGGCATGCGTTCACAACCAAAGGATGACCCTCTGCAGAATGTTCTCAAATCAGGCCCATTCTGACAAACAGGCTCCTGTCACAGGCTTCCAGTAACCACTAAGCCCCATCTGTATGGACTGGCTTGAAGTCCATTGCAGGGGAGAATTATGATACATGGAATTTCAAATTTGCAGAGGTGATGAAGGCCATCAGTTTCAGGTTACAATAGATCATGGGTCAAATAGCCCTGCTGGTCAAGTTTGATATGGCCACCTTGCTCCATCAAACACAAACACTCCGACACAAAAAGAGACAGCACACAGCACACTTTCAGATATCTCTAGACCCAGGTGACATATTTTTGTTCTGCTGGAGAAAATGGGATTACTTGGTTCTTTGAAATATGAACTGCTCTATGGGAACAATGCCTCTGACAACAAGTTTGGTGCTAAAAGCTACCAATTCAAAAAAAATTAAAAATAAAAAAGCTACCAATTCAGTTGTGGGGGACTTTTTACATGGCATCCCATTTCAGTTCTTACGCTAGAAATTGGTAGCAAACTAGGTTTCAGAAACTTTATAGAAAATTGTCTAGAGTTCATCTCATCATTAAGGGAAAGATTTTCTGTAGAAAGGAAAAGGGAGCCACTGGAGCAAGGGGAAAGACCCTATTTCCAATTCAGTGAGCTCTCGGGCAGCCTTCTTCCGTCAGCAATTCTGGAGGTCTAAGAGCTCCCAGGGACAAAAGTGGAAACATAGAGCAACTAGGTGCCAGCCCCGTGGCCTGATGCGGCCTTAGCCTTTCTTGGCAGGCAGATGGTTTGGATTATTGTAACGTTCACTCCTAGTTAGAATCCCAGCCCTTCATCACATCAGAGAGAAGTCAACACAGCCCTGAAAGCTTTACTGCCAGAAAGACACGACCCAACACTCTGCAAACCAGAAGATCCCCACCAGAGGCTGGCGCCATGGAAAACCACCCGCTCAGCTGGGCAGAGGTTGCCCCTCCAAGAGCATGGCAAATATGCACAAGACTTCCAAGCAACTTCAGGAATGAGAGCTCTCATTTACTTTGCATCCAATGCAATGTATATGCGTGCATGCTAAGTCTCTTCAGTCGTGTGCTACCCCACGGACTGTAGCCCTCCAGGCTCTTCTGTCCGTGGGACTCTCCAGGCACGAATACTGGAGTGGGTTGTTATACTCTCCTCCAGGGGATCTTCCCGACCCAGGGATCAAACCTATGTCTCTTACATCTCCCGCATTGGCAGGTGGCTGCTTTACCACTAGCACCACCTGGGAAGCCCGATGCAATGCATACCATTTTGATATATAGAGCCTAGAAACTTCTCAGGTTAGGGTAAGTCGGGGTCTATAGACTGTGCTGAGGCAGGCAGAGATGACCAGGCAGGAGAACCTCGTGGTCTTTACAGTCCACGGTCCTCATGGTCATGAGGAGGCTCTCATCCCGGAACGAGATTAAGCCTGCCAGAAGATCCAATTGGGGTTCAATAAACACACCTCTGGTTCAGTCTGGCAAACATAACACACACAGGCCCAAGATGGCTTCAGGTAAACGCACAGCTGGGCTGTCAATAAAGGGCCATCAGAAAAGAGTAACTTGGACTAACCCTGGTGGCTCCATGGTGAAGAATCTGCCTGCCAACGCAGGAGACACAGATTCGAACTCTGACCCAGGAAGATTCCACATATTCCGGAGCAACTAAGCTCGTGTGCCACAACTACCGAAAGCCACGTGCCCAGAGCCACTCGCCACAGCTAGAGAGTAGCCCCACTTGCCACAACTACAGGAAAGCCCACGCAGCAACAAGAACCCAGTGCAGCTGAAAATAATAACAAATAAATGAAATTACTTTTTAAAAAGAGCAACTCCTGTTCAGTTGTGAACCTAAAACCCAAGGAAGCTGAGTTAAGAGAGGCTGGTACCTCTTTCTCTCACAAATTATCCCTGGATGCTCCTGGCAGATAAGACAAAATCTATCCCACCAAAGGGGTATTGCTCACACCCACGGAGGCCCATCTGTAGATTTTATTTTTACACTACATGGACCTTTGAAGGGATTTCTAACCCTCTGGCTACTACCCAGGGGACCCAGGGAGAAGAAGGCAAGCAGACACGGGCTGAGTGTATACTGCATGCCAGACCAGTCATTAGATGTACAGACGTGTGAACCCAGGCATGACCAAATGGAGTTACTCCCCAAACACCAAAATAATACATGTGATTATATCTGACACTATTATGGGCAAAGTTTTCTTCTTTATTCTTTCCCACACTTCCCAAGTTTTCTTCAATGAGCATGGATTGTTTCTATAATCAGAAAGTGTTTTATTAAAATAATAACAATAAGGAGACAAGTCATCTCAATGCAGAGGGAATCCCGGGTACCTACACTGTAAAGGGAAGCCCCAAATGGCCATTTTTCAGTTGATATCAGAGTCACCTTACATTTGAAAAGCTGCAAACCTGCTTCACACACTCTGATGACACATTGGAAGAGCTTTCCATCTGATAAGCAGTTCTAAGTCCTGAAAATATAAAATTAGGGAAAAAAAATCATGTCTTACAGGAAGGAGAGACTGAAATGGACAATGTATAAAAATTATCAGTGGTTAAAGAATGCAAGTATTAAATTAAATCTTCTCCAAGGTGCCTTTCAGCCTAAACACTTCATGATTCTAATGCAAGGGAAAGCACCCATAATGACTATTCTATCAGAGGAGTATGCCAAAGGCTGTCTAGAAGACAAGGGAGGAAGAGATTAATTTAGATTATGATATGGGGACAGGGGTTGGCAGTGGTTTCCCAGAGAAGGCCACAGAGATATTAGAGCTGGGTTTAAAGGATGAGTAGGATTTAAACAAATAGACATAGAGAGAGGTGAGAGATGTAAAGAAGACACGCCCATGAGCAAAGGATGTGGGATCAGTTCAGGAAACAGCAAGGAACTGAAAAAAAAACCCAAAAAACAGCTTTCCTGGGTATTTACTGTGGGCAGGCCCTGTATTCAGCATGACAGATGCAGAGAAAGTGTTTCATGAGACAAGATTCCTGCTCTCAATAAGCCCCCCAATCCAGAGGGGTAAGAAATGGGCTATAAGCTCTCTGCTGGCAAAGATCTGGTCTAGCACCATTCCTGCTACACGGGAGGTGCTCTGTTTGATTAACAAAGGAATGGATGTGCTAGACACTCACAGGACACACTGGATAGAAGACGCCTGCCTGGTACCCAGGCCGCTCGACTCCCATCAGGAGTCGGGGGGCAGCACAAGCTTCCTGGGCTAAGGTTAGTGGCATGAGCTAGACATGGAAGCCAAGCTGGTGGGTAAGGAGGGTGTTCAGGTAGCAGAACTGATACGGACATACTGTGAAAAGGGAACGCTTGACACGTTATGAGAGTGAAGAATCCCACAAACACAGCCGTTGCCCATGATCTAAAGCTGTTAGTGAGTCACAGTGTGGAAGAGTGGGCAGGGCCCTGGCCTGGAGTCATGAGAGCCAGCATCCAGCCAAGGCTCAGGCAACACTCCCATGGGATGCTGAACAAAGCAAGGGGCCTGCCCTTGTACCAAGCGTCTGCTCCGCGCTAGCTCTCAGCATCCTTGGCCTCCCTAATCAGTACAACGACTCTGAGTGGCAGGTGTTATTGGTTTTAATTAGAGATGGAGAGAGTATAGTTAAGAAATTTGCCTTACACAAATTACAGATTATACAGGGAAGAGGGGGTACGGTTGGAATTGAACTCAGATCTCTCCCCAGAGGCCCCATTCTTCACACACCTGCTCCTCTTGTGATAAGGAGTAATAAGATTAACTATGGACCCACCGACCTGGGGCAAGAATTCCAAATATATGAGCTTGCTAAACCCTTCCCAACCCCTCTCTCTAAGGCCATGTGATGTGGATGACTAAGAGTCAGAGAATTGCCTCTAACAAGATGCCATTGTGGAGGGACCTTTCTTTCAATACAAAAAGAAAGAAATGCCTTTCCTAAGAAATGTCAGGTTTAAAGTACACGCACGCACGCGCGCGCGCACACACACACACACACACACACACACTATGGAAATCAGGTTAAAAATGCAAACTGGGGGGTCATTTGCATTCCTGAACTTGGAGGCAGATGAACCCCAATGTGATAAGCAGAAAAAAGACGTGAAACCGTCACGTGCTAGTTACAAGCAGTGGGATTGCCACCTGTCAGCAACAGTTAGCTGCTGAATCCAGCTGTGACCTCCACTCTAAGAAACCCCATCCCTGCGATGCTAGGCTTTCACCCAGGGCTCCATACAGAGAAAGTAGCAACCTCCTCACTACCGTGACAGCAGTACTCATCAACGGACTCTTCTGGTGGGCTGCAAACAGGGCAAGCAGCCTGGACGATAAAAACCTTCCTACTTATCTTGATAATAACCCTGCCTTACATCTGCATCATTGTCACAACACACAAAAGGACTTTCATATATACCATCTCACATGATTCCTTCTCCCCTGTGAGTTACAAAGTCACCAGTTACAATCAGATGTTCCATGAGCAAGTCAGTGCCGAGAAGGGTACAAAACCCAACCTAGGGAATAAGCTTAAGCAATGATGGAGCTGGGATTCCAACTTAAGTCTTCCTACTTCTAATCTTAACTTCAGCTCATCCAGTCATGACCAGACAAACACCTCCATGGCGAGCCCTCTCACCCTTTCCTTCCGCGCTAGGTCAGCTGGGCAGGCTCTGCCAAGTAGATACTGTTGAATCAAAATGCTCCTCTTCTTTCCCAGGAAGGAAAAGTATGTACCCATCTGAAGTCAGATGGTCCTGCTGCTGCTGCTGCTGCTAAGTCGCTTCAGTCGTGTCCGACTCTGTGCGACCCCATAGACGGCAGCCTACCAGGCTCCTCCGTCCATGGGAGTTTCCAGGCAAGAGTACTGGAGTGGGGTGCCGTTGCCTTCTCCACAGATGGTCCTAGGTGAGGGCTAAGAATATACCAGCCCAAGCATGGAGCACACCTGTTTACATGGCAATCAGAGTCCCACACACGGCTTCTGGGACTTTTAACCTCCGCTGACAGTCTTTCGCTCTGCTCGAATCATGGCTCGTTCGCTAATTAAAGGGTATTATGCACTTCACTGCTCACCAGCTAAGAACTTGGAATAAGGAAGCGTCTGCAAAAGCATTAGCCCTGGAGATGGCACTAGGTGCGCTTTACAGAAAAAGAAAAACGGGAAAAATGATCCACCTGGGACAGTCCCTCCCCCACACTTTACTGGTCTACTAAGCCAGCCATAGCTCACAGAGAAGCTCACCCAGTGTAGGACAAACCCAGGGAGAGTCCAGCAAATGAACCAAAAGGAGAGGGGTGCGGGATACAGAGAATCAATGAGAGAGAAAGATGGTGAGCTGACTTCTCCCATAGCCACCTGTGAGGTCTCACACTCCTCTGGTACACCCCAGGCCAAGGACAAATACACCTGGACCCCAGACCAAGAGGCCAGGGAGACCAGGGTGAGTGGGAAGGATTAGGCTTCACTGCAAGGTCCTGGAACAAACATGACATCATGGCCCACCCTTGGAGCCTGGCTGCTCATTGTGACCAACGGGCGAAACAGATCGGCGTCCCGCCTGGAGACTGCTCCAGGATTCCCGGAGTGGGTGCCCTTTCCGACACTCTCCTGCCCTATTGCACACAATCCAGCCCTGAGACCCATCCCCTTTTCAATGCAGGGGGAAGACTGAGGGTCAGTCCAAAGAAGGGCACTCAACCTAGGTCAGTCTTGAATCCGGTGAGGATGACAGATAATGAGATGTCACTTGGCATTTATTTCCACAGGCAGCTTCCCTATCGAAGTGAGAACCTGGCAAGGTCAAAGGCTCAGGTCAGGGTTTAAGGCCTGATCTTTGGCCTCTGGGGACCCCAGGGACCCAAATGACAGGCTGAGTATGAAACAGCAGCCGGGGATCAGAGAACCTTTACTTCTAAATGGAACTTGGTCATGAGTTGAGAGGAAGTCACTAGGTGGACATGTGGTCATGTGGATGCTTGAGAGAACTTGGTCCTGAGGCTGCTACCCACCACGGTGGCTCTGGTGCCACCCTCTCTCTCTCTCTGCATGTTCCATGCATGTTCAGGCAGACAGAGGAACAGCTGAGTGTGTGTCTGAGCTGCGTGGTGCAGAGGAGAAGCTGAGCGTTGCCACGGCACTAGAAAGCACGGGGTGGATACAATGATGGTTTCAGCTTCCAAGAATGAGGTTTTCCCCCCATCTCTTCCCAAGCCACCTAAGACATCATTTGTGCGTGACATGTTTTTGGATCCTGTTTGCTCCAATTTAGAAAGGCTTCAGGACTGCTGGTCCCTTCCCCCAGCTCAGACCCGCTTCCTCTTCAGCTTCCATATACCACAGCCTGATTCTGCTGGGCCCTTTTGCACAGTGTTTCAAACAAATCACACAGAACAGCTCCCCCAAGAAAGAGAGCTCTACAGGCAGCGAGCAGCAGTACCCTCTCCTTCCCCGCCCCCCAACACTCAAGCATTCTTGGCTTTTCTAGAGAAGACCAGAGACAGCCCACAGCAAGCACAGAGGCTATGGGCAGAGATTGGTTGTAGCGTTAAAAGAAACTCAGAGCAAGAGGCTGGTAAGGCAGTGGATCTGAGAGCAGGCGGGGAATGGATGTATCACAGAGCAAGGTAGGGCATGTCTTAATTAAGCAGAGGACCTCAGACGAGAGCTGACAACAGAGTCGGGTCTCTCTGCCATTTGCCACACCGAACTTATGACTGCAATTTGGCTCAAGGTTCTGAGACTCAAAAGCTCTAAGGCAGCTTTGGGAGAAGCAGCCACTCTGGGCTTCCAGAGGGTCCCAAGGCCCCTGCTGTCCCAGGCCCTCCTGGGAGCAAGGAGCTGTCGGCAGCAGCAATCAGACCTGTGGTGCCAAGTTCTGCTCAGCAGCCCACTAATTAGGCAGACACAGCTCTCCTCCCATCCTTTCTCTGCCCCTCCAGGAAGCCCCTGCCTGAAAGGAAGCCACCTCCCCTCCACTTTTGCTCTTTACTCAGCTCCACACTCCTCCTCCAGGCTTTGGCATCTCACCGCTGCTCGCCCCCTCCCCACACCACTCCTCTCGTCTCCACGTTGTTAAGCAATCATCATCATACAGATAGCAAACTGAGCCTCTGAGTTTCCAGCTGAAACTCCCAGACCAGCCAGCCTGCAATGCTTTGCCCTCACAGGCATGTCACAGACCATCCTGCCTCCATCTGAACCCTCCTCTCTGGGCCAAGCACCCTGGACATCTCTGCTTTTGACCTGCCAGCAGACCAGACAGAGACCCTGGGGCCCCAGGCCTCTCCTCTCCTGACACGGAGCTCAGAATTCACACAGGAAAAGGCAGCAATTCCACACCTTTGCAGCATCACCTGCTCCAGCAAGCTCCCAAAGCCACTGGAACCAGCCAGACTGCCTGGGGCCCCACACCCCCTTCTCTGGCAGCTTTAAGCTCCAGCCCAACCCACAGGATGCAGTGCCTGATGCTACTTCCGAGCAGAGAGAGAGAGGGGAGAAAAAAATGCCACTCGTCAATGACAAGCTGTTCCAATCACACAGCTCAGACACCAAGTGCCCTGGACCACGGACCGCTCGAGCCTCCTCCCTTTGGGTGGGTGGAAGGCAACTCGGCACATCTGGCTGAGCCATCGCCCAAAGCCAGGCCCCCCCGCTGGCCCTGCACATCCGGCCAGACAACAGTGCCCCATCCCAGCGGGCAGACGCCTCCTGCCAGTTCCAACAACTCTGGCCAACTCCCCTCTTGGCCTTCAACCTGAGGCATGGCTCTCCCTTCTGCTCCAAAGCACAGAGAGACCTCAAACCGAGCCAGAGGCCACCAGCGTGGCACTTCTCCAAAGGACCAAGCACAGAAAGGAGCTGATGCCAAGTACTCACGGTGGTGAAGTCCTGGTGGCCGCACTCCTGCCCCTTGAACTTGCAGTAGAGCATCATATCCTTCAGGTCATGGCCCACGCGGTGCAGGAACTCCCGCATGCTGAACTGCTTGGGTCTGTAGTGCTTGAAGTCGGCCTTTCGCTGCAGCGCCTCCAGCACCGTGGGGTCGGCCAGGTGTGGGTCGGGGATCTGCAGGTTGACGTCCAGCAGCGCCAGCAGTTCCCCGGCGTGGTACAGGTCATTGGTGGTGAGCCTGGAGAAACGGAAGCCGTTGAGATTGCAGAGGGTCACGGCCGGGAAGACCAGACTTTGGGCCACCACCTCGTCCACCTTGGTGACGTGCTGGTAAGAGAAGTAGTAGGACACCCTCTCCGAGCTCTCCACCAGCAGCAGGCCCAGGGAGCCCACGAAGGCCATGGCCCAGAGCACACGCCGGACGGTCAGCGGCCCATAGACGAAGATGTGGCGGATGCCGTGGAGGGTGGAGGTGTTGGCGAAGATCTGGATGCTAGAGGGCTGCAGGCTCCCCTCGCTGGGGCTCTCCTTGAGGTCCATGGGGACCCTGTGCAGTTCCGCAACTGGCTTCAGGTTGATCAGATTTCAGGGAAAGAGTTCCCAGTCCTCGGGGCTCTGCTTAAAGCTTGATGTTCAAGGGAGGGAAGGAAAAACCAGCATCAGGCAGGGCAGCACCACCGGAGTTTATCCTGAGAGCCCAGCCGCACGCTGCCAGGGGTGAGTGTTTATATATATATATTAAAAAAAAACCCATTCAAACTCTAGCTCCTGATTTTTTCCAGGCGATAAGGAGGGCTGGTTTTATTTAGGGAGACACCAAGGTGATGTGGAAGAGATGTGGGTGGGAAGGGAGAGCTTAGCCAATGGAAATAAAGTCCTCCCCCCTACACACGCCACTAGAGACAAGATTAAAAGCGAGAGCGAGGGAGAAAATGCTTAAAACAAGTCGCTCAGCAGCTCGGAGCCTGTTAACCAGTGCATAATGCCCCGTGTTCAGCATCCTGGGGATGTCAGGGCAGCCACGCTGATGCACTGCAGGCGGGCGCAGCGGCCGAGCTTCAGGGGCCCCCGCCGCCGCCGCCGCCGCCGCGGCCGCTCGGGTCCTCTCCTCCGCCCGTGCTGTTTTGGACTCCGGATCGCCTTTCTCGCCTCCGGCCTCCGTCCCTCCTCTCCTCTCGTCCTCCAGGCCCCCCTTTTATTGGGCAGAATTCCAAATGCCGGGCGGTCCGCGGCTCGCGCCTCCTCCTCGGAGAGTAGGCAGCGCGCGCGGCCGCGGAGAGGCAAGGACCAGGAGGCTGGGGGCTCCGGAAGGGGACTCGTCTGTCTTCCAACCCCGCCCGGCCACCCTCATCCCACCCCCCGCCAGGAAAAGCGAGGACCCGGAGGGCACCAAGAGAGCCGCCCTCCCTCACCCCCTCCACCAGCAGGCTGTTGGGATGGGGAGAGGGCCGTGGGGGCGGGGGCGAGGGCTGCTGGGAGCCCCAGGGGCCCGGTGAAAGTTTGGTTTTGGTCTGTTTTGGAGGGAGCAAGTGAGGACCTCTCCCCGCAGGGGGAGAACCAGTCCCCCTCCCCGGGATGGAGGACGTGACAGCCGCCCCCTATAGGTGGCAGGAAGGTACCTTGATCAACTCCCAGGAGCCGGTATGGGGGTGGAGGCAGCAAGCCTTTGCACCAAGATCTGTTCCCAGGTCAGACCCAGCCTTGGGTCTTCAGATACAGAGATGCTGGAAGGTGGGAAAGGACGGGAGCCCTGGAAGACCCCTGATGCCTGCGGGAGGGGGACATTCCAGGGTACTAGGTGCCCCAGGCGCCCCTGGGAGACCACAGGCAGAGCAACAAGTAGCCTCCACCTCCACAGAGATGTCAGGAGATTTTTGCATCTGAAAGAGAAAGACAGCTGGGGTTCCAGGTAGGACTGGCTGCCTTCCCTTGGGCTGTGTGTGTGTGTGTGTGTGTGTGTGTGTGTGTGTGTGTGTGGAGTTCTACCCCAGGATTTGCCAGATGGAAACACAGCTGGAGCTATAGATGGGAAAGAAAGATCGGGCTTCCAGCCACCTACCTCTTTTTTTCCTGAAAATCCACTGGAAGTCAGCCCCTGCCAGCAGGTGGGTGTGGCTTGCCCAGTGCCAGGGATCAAAGGGCTGGAACCCAGAGAATCAGTGAGGCTAAATCCCCTTCAGGAGGAAAGGAACAGAAAGTTCCAGTGGCCAACCCTATGCACACCGCCAAGCTGGGGCAGAGCCGCATGGAGATGCCGTGTGGAGCAGCCTGATGTCCCTAGGGCATGCCCAGCTTAAATAGCACTCCTTGAGAAGAAGGCAGTTTAGGGAACGTCGCTCTTGGTTTGTATCTACTTCGAAATATTTCTCTATCCCATCTGCCCTCTTGCTTAACCAGATCCAAGCTGGGAACAGAGTCTGGATGCGCACTGAGGCAACACATGGCATTAAATCGGCGGTTTATCGATCCTGGGAGCTTAAACAACAGAATCATCCCAAATAAGGACAAATGACAGAGGCCAGTTAACTTCATGCATGTGTCAGCCCAAAGGTTCCCAATTCCTGCCTCAAGCTGCCGAGGTGGGGGCAGGGCTTCAAAACAGGGAGTGCCAAGACTAATTAAGAATCTATCATAGGCTTTCCTGGTGGTCCAGTCGTTAAGAATCTGCCTATCAATGCAGGCGGCATGGGTTCGATCCCTGATCCGGGAAGACCCCACGTCCCACACGGCAACTAAGCCCATGTGCCACAACTCCTGAGTCCGTGTGACCCAGAGCCTGCGCTCGGCAATAAAGAGTAGTCACTGCAATGAGAAGGCTGTGCACCACCACTAGAGAGTATCCCTGACTTGCCACGACTAGAGAAAGCCTTCACACAGCAACGAAGACCCAGCACAGCTGAAAATAGCTGAATTAATTTTTTTTTTAAAGAATCTGTTATGTGTCAGGACTGGACAAGGATGTCATATCATTTCACTTAATGCTTTCAACCGCCTTGACAGGTGTGTGTTATTACCCCATATATACACACAGGAGAGTAAAGTCACACAACTCGTGAGCGCCCAAGCAGGATTTGAACTCAGGCTTTTGCCTCCAAAACATGAGCTCAAAGGCATAGTCAAAACACGTCTTCCCAAATTTAGGAAGAGGACAAGCATTTCTACTCCACTTTGGTAGCTCAGCTGGTAGAGAATCCACCTGCATGCAGGACACCCTGGATCGATTCCTGGGTCGGGAAGATTCCCTGGAGAAGGGATAGGCTACCCGCTCCCATATTCTTGGGCTTCCCCGGTGGCTCAGCTGGTAAAGAATCCGCCTGCAATGCGGGAGACCTGGGTTTGATCTCTGGGTTGGGAAGATCCCCTGGAGAAAGGAAAGGCTACCCACTTCAGTATTCTGGCCTGGAGAATTCCATGGACTGTATAGTCCATAGGGTCACAAAGTGTTGGACATGACTGAGCGACTTTCACTTCCCCCATTTTACACACACACACAAACTCACCTTGTACTACATGCCGACCAGCTCCTCCTCCACAGACGTGAAGCAGCCCCCCTCTTCCTCTCCACCAAGCCAGGCCCGCTTCGGCCATGATGTTCATAGCGCCAGGCCCTCCTCCTCCAGGACTACCTCCCGATGCACCTCCGCAGTCTTTGGCTCATTAGCCTGTTCAACAAGCCTGTGGATCACTGACTCCATACCAGACACTCCGTTGGTTTGGGGTAAACAGAGAGGAATGGAATATACTTCCCATCCTTGATAATTCAGGGTTCCACAGGCTGGAGGCAGTGTTCATTCGCAAGCTGATCCCGTACATACGGGCAGGGAGAGACAGAAGAAAGAGGCAGCCGCTGCAGACTGGTTGGTGACAGGTTTAAAAAGCAAGAAAACTTACACACAGTCTCAGGCGCTGCCAGAGGAGTAGGTCTCTGCACCAAGCTTTAGAAGCTGAAATGGAAGCCTTAGAGGCTTTCTTGGTGGCTCAGTGGTAAAGAATCTGTCTGCCAATGCGAAAGATACAGGTTCGACCCCTGGGTCGGGAAGATCCCCTGGAGAAGGAAGAGGCAACCCGCTCCACTGTTCTTGCCTGGAAAATTCCATGGACAGAGGAGCCTGGCGGGCTGCAGTCCGTGAGGTCACAAACAGTCAGACCCGACTGAGCAACTAAAGAACAACAACAGTTAATGGGCCTTAACTGGGCTCGAGAAGACAGACCATCCAGATGGTCTCAGCCCCACCTTACTCTCTCAAGGCCGTGTCCTGAGGCACCTTCTAGCCCAGGAAATGTACATGCACAATCCAAAGGCAGGGAAGAAGTGAGGAGACTCTGATTGCCCCAGACCCGTCCTCTTGATGACCTTTCCTAGGATTCCACCCCTCGTGACCTGCTCTATTTCACACGTGCAGCCCCCTCCTTGGAAACGTTCCCTGAAAGGTCAGCCCAGGTTTCACTCGCATGAAGCTCGTTGGATGGTTTTCTGGCTACACTGGAGGCAGATGCCTCACCTACAATTCAGGTGCATGCAAGAGAAAACGTAAGACAATCATTCCCAAATCAATTTTTTTCCACCCAGAGCCCCATGATTTGAACCACTGTTTTATAAGCCCCCCTATACTTTAGCCACCTGATGCAAAGAGCCAATGTATTGGAAAAGACCCTGACGCTGGGAAAGACTGAGGGCAGGAGGAAAAGGGGATGACAGAGGATGAGATGGTTGGATGGCATCACGGATTCAATGGACGTGAGTTTGAACAAACTCAGGGAGATAGTGAAGGACAGGGAAGCCTGGCGTGGTGCAGTCCATGAGGTTGCAAAGAGTCAGACAAAACTGAGCAACTGAACAACAACAATAATAGGCTGAGGGTAGGATCATTCAGGGCATCCATTTGTGTCCTTGTGTTATTTAATAAAAATAGCAGATTAGCAGACAGAAGACTCACCAGGTATGAACACACAACATTCTGCTTGGCTAATGGCCCATGTGTCTCCTGCGAGGCAGCGTCGTTGTCCAAGGCCATCCTATGTCGGAGAAGAGCTTTTCTAATTGAGAATGTCAGGGTTCAGGAAGGACAGGCTTTGTAGGCTTTCATTCAGGGCTTCCCAGGGGAGTTTAGTAAGGGCCTCTGTGTGTGCTTTGGTGTCCTCCAGTCCAACGGAGGGGACAAAGATGGCGGGCAAATGATGGCACCATGGGAATCAGAATGTGTGCCCCTGGCCTTGAGGAGAGGAAGGCGGCAGCTTCAGGAACTTGACCTGGTTGGATACGCTGTACTTCTTGGCTGGGGGAGGCAGCACTGTTGAGTGTGAAGAGATGAACTGGGGGTGAGACAGGCCAGGCCAGGACCGCACCTGCTCCCCTTAAAGGTGCATGTTCATCTCAGCTCTAGCTGGTTTCCGCAGGCCCAGGTTGCAGCAGGATGGTGGGATCCCAGTGGAGACTCCTCCTCAACCAGGAGTGCAAAGCAACTCACCCAGCCCAGTGGGAGGTCCCATGGCAAATTCCAGTGGATGAAGCCTCTCCCAGGCCTGACTTGGTGTTCTCAGCAGCACAGCAGGCTGATCCACAGTGAGAGTCCAGGCAGTGGTTGTCTCCCACCATTTCCACATGTTTACAGGATCAGGTGCCCAGCACACGTGGCCATAGGCCCCTACCCAGCCAAGGTGGCTTTACCTGCTGGTAGTTTAATCTGCCGCTTTCATACCCCAGTTTCCCCTTCTACCGCCCCTGCTGCTTACAGGATATGAGGAAGAAGGAACCTCCGGTCACTGTCATTTTTTTTTTTTGCCCCATCTTGAACATCATGACCTTTGCAATATGACCCCCATCACTATCTAGTCAATGACAGTATCCATCCATGGTGCTCAGCCTTTCTAAGCCCCCCGGGGGTGGCAGCCTGGTTTGCACAGTCCCAGGGGATAGCTTGGGTTAAGCCAGACTCAGTGTCCACACAAACCAGGGCATATTGAGAACCCTCACTCAGCAGGAGGAGGCAAATAATAATCAATTTGCCAATCTCTCACCAGTAGGTACGCCAGTGGACAGCCCACCACCCTCCCCTGCTAGTTGCCTTGAGCGTTGTTTAGAACACACAGGACTTGCTGTTACCACATTAACTGAGTCACTGTCTATCAGGGGCCACCTGGTGTCCTTGGCAACACACCCTCCTGCCCAAGTGCCACGTGTCCACACCTCCCATGGGATGCATAGGGTCATCAGCTGTGTCCACTGAAAGGTCACTTGCCGTGGCTCATTCATACCCAGGCTAGAGCATCGGCTTCCACTCATGGCAATGTGAGATGAGGTATGGAAACAGTGAGCATTGCCTCCGTCTCTAACAGGTGAACCCAAATATCTTTCCACCTATCCTGACTTATCCGTGATCATCCAGTCTCAGCTTCCCATTGTCCAAGCCTTAGAACAGAACCCTTTAAAAAAAAATTATTTTTTTTGGCTAGTGCTGCCCAGCCTGTGAAATTCTTAGTCCCCCAAGCAGGGATCTAACCCACAACCTCTGCAACAGAATCTCAGAGTCTTAGCCACTGGACTGGCACAGAAGTCCCAAAACAACCCTTTAGAACAGGCCAACTGTCAGTGCAAAGGGTTATCAGCCAGGCCTCATAAGTGGTCACCAGCCAAATCACTTAGAATCCTACCCTCTGGCTACTGAGTTTCATTCCTGTGTCCAGGTGTCTATGTCCAAGGCATCAGAGGGACTTTCTCCCACTCCCTCCCTACAGACCACAGGAATAGTGGCAGGGGCATTTGGACAATGTACCTTCTCTACAGGGCCTGGGACACTCACCTGTCTAGAGGCAGAGGGCTGGTGGATGGGGTGCCCCCCTGCTACAAATACGTATGTTACACTTAGTCAAAGTGGGGGTTTGAGCCAAGACAGAGGTGTGTGGATGGGACATATTCTCAACCTACCCCTTGATAGAAGTTCTTACCCCCTGGAAGTTCTCAACCTACCCCCTGGAAGTTCTTACCAGGATGTGCTTTTCCTTTGTGAGACTCTACCCGGAGGAGCTCTGTATATCCCACTAGGACCCAGTACTCTGTGGGGTATATTAGCTTTCTGCTCCCTCCCACTTGTTGTTGTTTAGTTGCTAAGTCATGTCTGACTTTTTGCAATCCCACCAGGCTCCTCTGTCCATGCGATTTCCCAGGCAAGAATATTGGAGTGGGCTACCATTTACTTCTCCAGAGGATCTTCCCACCCCAGGGGACTGAACTTGCATCTCCTACATTGGCAGGCAGATTCTTTACTACTGAGCCCCCTGAGAAGCCCCCTCCCAGAGCTGGGACCAAAATTCTAAAGGTTCTCTCTCCTCTGATATGTTTGCTGCTACACCCAACCATACTTCTCGGAGGCCCAGACACACCAGATGGTGGCCCTGCTTGGGAGATGCCCAGAACTTACATCTGCTTCACCTGTTATTTCATCTTCTCAAAGGCACCTCACTACTCTGATCCCCAGCCCCACACCTTACCAGGCGGTATAAGAGACAAAAGTTGGAATAAAAGTTCTCCCAAATCCCCAAATCCCTACAAAGACTGAATGGTGCCTCTTTCATGTTCTTAGAGGTTGGATAGGCTTGTCCATGGTCAACCACAACTTCTGGGACAACACAAGTCTTATCTGACCAAACTAGTCCCCAAAACCTCATGGCAGTGCCTGGGCCTTGAATTGTGTGTGTGTGTGTGTGTGTGTGTGTGTGTGTGTGCGCGCGGACTCACTGCCCAGCCTCTCCTCGTAAATGTTCGAGCCAAGTCTGCAGAGGGCCTTATCACAGAGGCCAAGTCTCCACGCGTTAACATTGTATCCACAACACGATGGGCCCGTTTGACTGGCATGGGGAAGGGAAAAAGGGAAAGGTCCTGGGGTGTCATCCATGACGCCTAGTGAGCTGTGCAGTAGCCTTGGGGAAGGTCCTTGAAAGGTCCATGGTTGCCCCTTCCTCGGGAGGGCAAATTAATCTTAGTTATCAGAAACCCGTACTGACCAGTCTTTCATGAATCTTCTTTCAAATGATAACATTTGGAAATTCTCTGGTGGTCCAGTGATTAGGAATCCATGCTTCCACTGCAGGGACACTGGTCTGTTCCCTGGTCAGGAAATTAAGATCCCACATGTCACACAGCTTGGCCAAATCCAAATAAAATGAAATGAAGCATATTTACGTTAACACTTCTGCAAAAGCATCTGAGTAAAACAGTCATTGTAAATGACTTAAAAAAGACTTTAAAAATGGCCACTGTTAAAAGTTTGACGAGAGTTTGTTATAATGCAGTTGACAAGGAAATTTATTTCTATGACATACATTTTAAAATTATGACTAGTAACATTATGCCAGAACATATCAGACTTTTAGGAATTCCATACAAATATACCATAAAGAAAGTGAAGCATTACTTATTTGACAGTGCTTCTTATTGTAATTGAACATATTTTTTAAAGCATAATTAGTTAATTTTATAAGGAGAAAGAGCACATCTTTTGAGATATTCCAGGGGCCATCTGGAAAATCTCAAAGTTAGTTCAAGGTTAATAATAATTCACTTAAAGTTTGATTTTTTTTCTTTTTAGGAAATTTGCCAAAAATATCAAAAGATTTTAAAATGTTGTATTAAATAGGATCATAGGTCCCTGTGAGACAATACATAGTTATCCATTTAACCAAAGTGTCAGTTAAAGACTTCAAAGGTAATTGCAGAAAGTTCCACAACTGTAAAAAACAAAACAATAAAAAACACTTTGCTCTTTTAACAGAGAAAATTCAGCTTAAGAAATCAAAGATATAATAAAGACAACATGAGGCAGAGAAAATTATTTTTGATAAAACACAGAACCTTTGATTTCCAGGCAGCTTATTTAAAAGGGAAAGAAACCTTTCAAAATTCTATTAATCTTATCCTCACATTAGTCCAGGAAAACTGTGTTCTTCCAGTAGATGAAAGAAAGTTAAGTTTTAGTTTTACATAAGCATACTATTGATATTAAAGTTTATTTTTGTTTAAGCCAATTAAGCAGAACTCTTTTACAAATTAAGTTTGGCAATACACTCCAGAAGTACAAAGCACTACATATATATGTAATGTTTACCCATAGACATATGTAAACATACAGGCAGACACAGAGACCCTAAAGTTTTCACTGTAAAACTTTAGCCATGGCTCAACAATGTAAAATTCACCAGTTTATAAGTAACAGTTGAATCCAAATGGTGTCTCTAGCAGACAGAACAAGATAAGGCTAACCCTCTCAGATGGCCAAAGTATTTTCCTAATATTTGTGGAGAAGACTTTTCAAATTTGTACTTACCCTTGACAAATAATCTTATTGACGCTGTGGGCTAGATTTTGGGCAACGAGTTTTCTATAGCAGTCTGTATTCTTAAAAGCGTTTTCCACTTTCTTTTCTTTTTTTTTTTTAGTCTAAGGCAATTGTCCACAGCGTTCATATTTCAAATACATGATGAGATTTACAACTTCAAGGGACAGAGAAAGAAGGCAGGCTTTCTCCTAGGAGTTTTGGGCCCCATTTTTCTATTGTCAGAAGCCTAGGGTAATTACTATTTAAATTTTTCCTTTGCATTAGGGGTCTGAGGACTGAGGTTCATTGTCAATCATGGCAACATCCTCCCCTTTTATCTTTCTACTTTCCCAGGGATTCTGCCTCTTAGCTAATCAGGCTTTGTCACAAGAACTCAGACCTTAATCTGCAGCAGCCCGTGCCCTCCTAGCTTTGCTAAATGGCACACTGCATCTCCAACTTATGATTCTATCCTCAGGCCCTGTCTGCGGCCCCAAAGGGAGCTGTAGATGCCTGAATGTCCTTCTCTGGCTTCCGCTCCTTCCCCAACTCTGTAACTTGAGCTTCAGCCACTCCTTGCCTGAGCCACAGAAGCCAGCTGAACTGTTCACAGTAGGGACCAGTCGTCCGTTCCTCTTCTTTGTCACAAGGGCACTACGTGTGGTTCGTCAGGCAAGCACATTAGAACAGCTGGCACTTCCGGGGTGTCCAGGTTTCCCCCACGGATATCTCTTTTCCAAGACCCATTTGCCTGGTCTCCTGGCTGGCTTGCCACTTGTTGGTTCTCAATCAACCTCCGTACATGGAGGGCAAGGAGAGACCAAGGAGAGAGGCAGCCACTCCCAACTGGCAGGTTTAACAAGCAAGGGAACTTGTGTACAAGGCTTGTCTTGGTGGGCTGCAAGGTCACTAGACCTCCCCTCCTCCCTGCCAAATCTTAAAAGTTTATATAGAACCCTTAACTGGGTTGAGTCACACCAACTTACTCTCTCAAGGCTGTACCCTTGAAATAGTACCTGGTATTAAATGGTGGGTGAAATGTACTTTCCAAGGACAGGACATGGGTTAGGAGCCTCTCGTTGCCTGGGTCCAGCCGATTGGGTCAACCAGCAGTCGTGTCTTCTCAGTGACGCCCTCCAGTGTCAGGCAGAGAGACACAAGTCCCAGTGGAGTGCACCTGGTCCTTTCTCTACAGCAGAGAGTGAGAGAAATGAGCTCCTGGTCTAGCAAGGCCCAGCCGGAAACCAGCTTCCTGCATCCCCCCACGTTCCTCCCACCCCCACCCTTGCCTGCGCTGCCTTTCAGTCCCTTTCCCCCAGCTCAGATCTGCCTCTCCCCTTGAAGCCTCTTCTTTTCCCAGAATCATATTTTCCCTCAATTCACACCCTAATGTGCTTGCTCATGTGTACAGAAAAAGATCTCCGAGTTGTTCTAATTACCCTCTCTCCCATTTAAACCTGTTCACTTGTTGGAGTCCCCACTGGTGGGGTGAGAATGTCCCTGATGGTGGATTTCATCACAGAGCGCTTGGGTCCATTCTTGACACTGTGTGGATATTATCAATCACAGTGAGAGAGTGGTACTCCCAAGCCCATTTTACAGATGAGAAGGCCTAGTACCCAGAGGAGAGCTACCTTGCCCAAGGTCTCACAGCTATCAAGGGGCAGAGCTGATAGTCAAACTGCAGAATGTCTGAATCTGAAAGACATTTTCCAACCCCAATATAAATGCTTCCACAAGATCTCAGTAGTGCAGAACATCATGGCGCCAGCTTCGAATATGAAATATCTAAGTTATAGAATATCCTTCAAGAAGCAAGACTGCAGAGTTTCCTGGCATATATAGCAATTCAACTTGATAGCTAATTGAATGTTGCTACATGGCTCTTGTTAAAGACCCTCTTTAATAGATAAGACTCATTTGCAATTAGCAGTCTGGTTTATATACAAACATCAGAGAGTCCAGGATCCTTAAAAAGGTTTCTGTGGTGTTTAGTTGGCTAAGGATTTCCCTCCTCAATCAGATTTACAATGCACTATGGTATGTGTAGGGGTTTATGAGGAATAGGTTTAGATTGAGTCTATTTGGCCCAGATTTTCAGACTCTGCCTTAATTTTGTGTAATGGTCTTTTTGATGCATGCAAAATATTAAGTGCAGGACTAAACACTGAAAACATTTCCAGACAAATCATTTGCAAATAAAATAATCTAATTCCCCAGTAGACAATGGGCCCAGATTTTTGCTGTGGTAAATTTATCCACTTATGACTGAATAAATGAACACACGGATGAGTTCACTTTCTTTGACACTGAAGCTGCTTCTCTGAGATGCAAGGAGGGGGGACCCTCTTCTAATCCTGAGAAACCTGGGGCCTCTCCAGAGCCTACAGCCCAAGGAACGTGAGGTTACAAATTGCAGGGCCCTGCCTCCAGTGTCCTGCAAATAGTGACAGGCAAGGTTAGCAAGCTGAGATCTATAATCAACTTGAATGCTAATTTGCTGCTTAACATGTGCTGGATACAAGTTGCTGCCACCATCATTCCCTAACTTTAAAAAAGATGCATTTCTTTCTATTATACAGATGGCGTTATTAATTATTATTTCAAACTCGGAGGGGCCTCAGTACACAACTTTTTTTTTTTCCTGGCAGTTCATTCCTCTAAAGAAAGCTTAAAGATCAATTATTATAAACCAAAGTGTTTTTCTGCTATTGGTTTATAAATAAACACCTCACACAACAACTATTCCCATTTAGTTACTTCAGTGTACACTTAGCAAATAATTTGTCATGAAGGGTATTCCAGGCAGGGGCATTAAGCAAAGCTGGGCCTAAGTGTAGCTTATTGAGATTTTATTTATAGTTGCTCTATTTTTTTCCTTTTCCAGGTAAAAACTGCAAAGGCCAGGGCACACAGAGTAGACTTTAGGGGCTCAGTAGCCAGTTGATCTGAGCTCTGGAATGGATCCAGCCTGCTGCGTGGCCACTGGAAAACCACATAACACCTCCGCGCAGTTTGCATTTGTGTTAAATCATTGTGGAGGCCTCCTCCCTATGGCGCTAGTGGTAAAGAACCTGCCTGCCTATGCAGGAGACATAAGAGATGCAAGTTCGATCCCTGAGCTGGGAAGATCACCTGGAGGAGGGCATGGCAACCCACTCCAGTATTCTTGCCTGGAGAATCCTATGGACAGAGGAGCCTGGCGAACTACAGTCCATAGGGTCGCGAAGAGTTAAACACAACCCACAACCGAAGCGACTCAGCACACACACCTGTGTGTCAGCTTCCTCTGCTGCTGCAATTTGACCCAAGCCCTGACCAGGTCACAAATGCCTAGTTAATGGGATAAAAATGAGTTTGAATCGGGGATTCTGGTCATTAACCCCATGTCACCATCTGCTGGAGCAGGGGGTTGACAGGGCCAGGTGACTGAGAATCACCCAACACGTTAAAATGCAGATCCTGGCTGCCTTCCCCTTCCCACCGCCTACACCCCTCTGCAGCTGAATCTCTAGGGTTGGGGGCTTGGAGGCTCTCTGCCCTTACAGGGTTATGGAGCACAGATCAGGGACCCCACCCAGACCCAGCCATGTCCCGGGAGCTCTTCCTCTCTACCAGGCATGCCACCTGGTGTCTGGAGTTTTACTTTTGCATTTCCTTCAGCCTAGAGAGATTTCCCCCAGGCTGGCTTCTTCTCATAAATCACCTGATGGGAGGGGCTGCGGCTGGCCTCCTGTCACCACCCTCCACCCCACTTATGATGCCATTACATGGTCCCTTCTCTTCTCTGGGCTCATCATTGTCAGGAAATTCATCTCATCTCCTTGTGAATTATCTGTTGCATAGACCCACCCCCAGCTCCAGTACAGAGACCCTGCCTGGCTTGTTGGAAGCTGTACCCCAGCGTGAAGGACCTGGGAGGGGCTTGTCAGTATGAGAACTCATGAGTAAATGAACACCAGGTGAATTCCCTTACTTCTGATGCTGATGCTGCTCCTCTGAGAGGCTAGAATGAGGACTCTCTTTTAACCTGGGAAGAAGGGAAACTGGAACCTGCTCTGAACCTTGTTCCTGAGGAAGGTGAAGGCCAGCTCCTGCCCCTCAAGCCTGTTCACTGTGACCCCAGCATCCAGGAAAGACCTCGGTAGAACCAGGGTCCCTGCGTTCAGCAGGAAGCTATGCACTCAGAGAATCTCAGCTGGGGTTATTTGACCAGAAAATTCTAACTTCAAGGTCTTTTGAATAAGGTCTCCTTAACTTCATTGTCTTAGCACAAAACATGTGCTAAGTCGCTTCAATCCTGTTTGACTCTTTGCGACCCTACGGGCGATAACCCTCCAGGCTCCTCTGTCCATGGGGATCCTCCAAGAAAGAATACTGAAGTGGGTTGCCATGCCCTCCTTGGGATCTTCCAGATGTAAAAGTCGAACCTGTGACCCTTATGTCTCCCACGTTGGCAGGGGGGTCCTTTACCACTAGCACCACCTGGGAAGCCCACAGAAATGTGGGTCCTGGTGAAAGCTGAGGCCAGGTATGAACTGCATGCTAGTTACCTGCCCAGTTAAGAGGTTGTTCCATTTGACTTCTCCTGACTTTGCATGGACAACTGACCTTGACACTTCCCATAGAAACTCCTCTCCTCTTTCCTCATCAGATAGGATAATGATATCACGAAGAAATTACTAAACAAGTGGTATTTAATAACTGTTTGCCAGCATGAAATAAGGAAGATAATCACACGAGGGTCTCCGAGCTCTTCCTTACCCTCAATCAATTTTTGGATAACCAAAAATTAGTTTGTAATGAGTCCCTGCCCCCTTCTACAGAGTCAGTGGCTGCTGCTGCTGCTAAACTGCTAAGTTGCTTCAGTCATGTCTGACTCTGTGCGACCCCATAGACGGCAGCCCACCAGGCTCCCCCATCCCTGGGATTCTCCAGGCAAGAACACTGGAGTGGGTGCCATTTCCTTCTCCAATGCATGAAAGTGAAAAGTGAAAGTGAAGTCACTCAATCGTGTCCGACTCTTAGAGACCTCATGGACTGCAGCCCACCAGGCTCCTCCGTCCGTGGGATTTTCCAGGCTAGAGCACTGGAGTGGGGTGCCACTGCCTTCTCCAGAGTCAGTGGCTACTTCCTCTTATTTAGTTTGCTTTCCATGAGACACTTCTCAGGCTTCCCAGGTGGCTTAGTGGTAAAGAATCTGTCTGCAATGCAGGAGACATGGGTTCGATCCCTGGGTCAGGAAAATCCCATGGAGGAGGACATAGCAACGCACTCCAGTATTCTTGCCTGAGAAAATCCCATGGACAGAGGAGCCTGGTGGGCTACAGTCCATGGGGCTGCAAAGAGTTGGGCTCAACTTAGAACTAAACAACCTGTGATTCCTTAGACACCTACAGCCTACCCCTCCAGATAGGCTGAGGGAAACTCCCAGACAATGCTCATTTTCATCCTATTTGAAGACACACACACACACGCACACACACACACGCACACACACACACACACACACACACACAATGGGGAAGAAGGTCCGAGAGGAAGGGGATATATGTATACAAATAGCTGATTCACTTCATTGTACAGCAGAAACTAATACAACATTATACTCCAATAAAATTTTTTAATGACACAGAAGTTCTCTCTCATATGAATGAAGCAGGCCTGGCTCACATCTACCCCACGGATAGAAGCAGGTACCCAGGGCACCAAGGTCCTGATGTCTGCTTTGACTTCACGTCATTTCCCTTATGCTTAGGGGGTGGAAGCCTGCTGCACTCCACCTCGCTCCTGTCCACCCTCTTTATGTTTTTCTTCTCTAGGTCTGATCGATTTCCTGTTTTTGTCTTTATTCATCCTCCTCTCTGAGTCTTCCTCTGCTCCTCTTTCCCCTGGGAAGGAAGTCATAGATAGAAACCATCGCTGTTTGTTTTTGCATCAGGACAAAGAAGCAGGAAAAAAAAATGCCCTGAAATCAACAAGCCACAGACAGGCCTTCAACAAAAACTTTATTAACACCACTCTGGCCTTAGGTGAGCTGGTGAGCTTGCAGAAGGCCAGCCAAAGAAACAGAGGGCCAAAGAAGCAGGTCCTGCTGCTGAGTGGAACTTCCTCTCCCCCTTGTGGTTACAACTGCTTCTGATCTTCGGGAACCAGTCGTTGGCGGTGGTGGTATCTTATCATACCGTGATCATTTTCTTATTTCACAGCTTCCCCGACTCATCAACCCACCTACTTTCTTAGATCTGAACCCAACCCCCTTCCATCCCTCTCCCCACTCTATCCATCCATCTGCTGTTTTCAAAAGGGTTTCACTGCGTGCATCTCGGTGCACTTCACTCGGGTACTTACTTGCATTTGATGACTTTTCTGTATCTCCTGTATTCATTTTCATTCCATTTATTTACTCCCTAGCTCTTTCATAAAACAACACGAAATCAAAGCAATGAACTGGGAATAAGAAAGAGGTAAAGAGGACGGAAGGAAAGGGAGCAACACGTTTATGTTTGTAATCACGTTCATCTTTCTCCCTGCATCTACATGCGTCCCACTACAGATTCATTACACAGGTTTGAACGTGTCCAAGCCCGCGGGCAGCGCTTCAAGGGAATAAACAGGAAGTAGAAAGCATAGCCCTGCTCCCAGGGAACTTTTCATCTCACAGGCGAGGCACTGGTAACGTCTTCTCTCTGTACCACAGATGATGTGAAGCTCTTAGGCAGGCGTTTTCCTATCTGATTTCTGTAAGCAGAACAGGGGCATTGTTTCCACAGTACAAAAGAAGAAACTGAGGCTCAGAGAGGTGAAGGATGCTGAGAAGATAGGAGGAGGGTCGAGATCAAAGCCCAGTCTGCTGGTGCCAGATTTCACAGCCTTTCCACTCTGCTGTTACTCTAACCAAGCTCCCTCCCCTGACACGTGAAGCCATGTGACAGTGCCATGGCGACTGGTCACGGTAAGAACCGCCGGCTCTGGGGAAAATGAAGTCAGTGAGGGCCGGAGAGAAGTGCGAGAAACGATGAGCAGGAGATGGAGTCTGGAGGAAGATACAGGACTTGGCCAGAAGGCTACACTGGGAGGTCCTTTCAGACCTTGTGTGTCCTTGTGTGTGTCGTCCAAAGGGCCACAGAGGAGCCGCCAGAGAGGCTGAGTTTTCAAAAGCTTATTGTAGAGAGAGTAAGGGAGACGTAATCGTCTTTTCCCTTCATCTCTGTTTGCTGCTGCTGCTGCTAAGTCGCTTCAGTCATGTCCGACTCTGTGCGACCCCATAGACGGCAGCCCACCAGGCTCCCCCATCCCTGGGAGTCTCCAGGCAAGAACAGTGGAGTGGGTTGCCATTTCCTTCTCCAATGCATGAAAGTGAAAAGTGAAGGTGAAGTCGCTCAGTCGTGCCTGACTCTTAGCAACCCCATGGACTGCAGCCTACCAGGCTCCTTTGTCCATGGGGTTTTCCAGGCAAGAGTACTGGAGTGGGTTGCCATTGCCTTCTCCGTCAACTCTGTTTAAACAAATACAAAGTATACTATTACACAGCCACTAAAAGAAACAAAATAGAATCTTGTATAGAGATATGGATGGACCTAGAGTCTGTCATACAGAGTGAAGGATGTCAGAAAAAGAAAACAAATATGGTCTATTCATGCATATATGTGGAATCTAGAAAAATAGTACAGATGGCCTTAATTTCCAAGGCAGGAATACAGAGGCAGGTGTAGCGAATGGGCATGTAGACACACAGTGAGGGAAGGGGAGGGCAGGATGAATCGAGAGATTAGGGCTGACATACACACACTTCCACGTGTAAAACTGACAGCTGGTGGGAAGCTGCTGTATGGCACAGGAAGCTCTGTTCAGCGCTCTGTGAGGACCTAGGGGGTGGGATAGGGGGAGTGTGAGGGGGTCCAAGAGGGAAGGAATGTATGTGTACATATAGCTGATTCCCTTCATTGGGACAACAGAAACTAGCACAACATTGTAAGGCAGTTATATTCCAATAGAAATATGTTTAAATGTACACATACATCTATGCCTCCTTTTTCCATGTCTGATTATGCCTTTAATTAGCAAGAATTTATTGCCTGCTAATTTGGTACAAGCACTTTGATAAAGCCTTGAGGGAGGGCACCAACAAGTAAGAGACATCTTTGCACTGTTGTTGGAGGAGGTAATTGACAAAATGTGACAGGGTTGACCCCCCGAGCTGGCCCCAGGCAATGAGAGGCTCCTTACCCCTCCGCTGTCCTTGGAATGTGTGTTTTGCCCACTGCTCCCACCATAGGAGCCGTTTTCAAGGACACGGGCATGAGACAGCAATGTGTTGCTGAGACCATCCGGATGGTGTACGTGACTGAGCCCAGTTAAGGCTTCTATATAAACTTCTAAGGTTCTGGTGGGCGGGTATAGAGATCTACTCATCTTGCTGCATCCAAGACAAGCCTCCTCTGTAAGTTGCTTTGCTTGTGAAACCGCCACTGACCAATCTGGAGGGGCTGCCTCTTCCCTTGGTCTCTCCCTGCCCTCCAAGTCCAGGGGCCAATTTGTAAATTAATGATTGTTCCTAAGGAGTGGGCAGGGCAGGTGGTCTGTGCACAAGGCAGAGAAGGCTCTGGACTGTGGGATACTGGGGAGTGTGGCATTCAAATGTTCCACTAAGTTCTCTGTACAGATTGAATTTCCATGGAGGGAAGCTGACATTTCCATGTACTGGGAGCTAACGCCTCATTTCATCCTGTGAGGTTATTCTGCCCATTTTACAGACGGGGAGACTGAGGCTTAAAGGAGTGAAGTAAATTGCTGTGGTCCCACTGCTGGCGGGATGAGCTTCCATGAGAGTCCAGGATCAGTGAATCCTGCTGCTGCCCATGTGTCTTGTGAGGCCATGGAGCACTGTGGTCCAGGGCTCAGGCGCTGGTGAGAAACGGCTATGCGATAAGTCCCAGATCCACTCCTCACTAGCTCTTTAATTTGTCTAAACCTTGGTTTGCTCATCTGTAAAAGGGGGCTAAATCTGAGTACCCACCTCCTAAGGCAGATGGGAAGATCTGATGAGTTGAAATGTGTGAGCACTAGCAAATGTCTAAGGAAAGCTCAGCCGCCATAGCTGCCATTCTTAACGCCATCACTAGTATTACTACTGTTGTCAAAAGGAGACCCTGGTGACACGGAGCCACACACTGGGAACTTGTGACCTTTCTTTAACCCCATGCCACTCATCCTGTCCGCACAGCATGCAAAACGGGAAGCGTGCAGTGAGGAATCAGTGCTTAAACATGAGACCAGTCAAGCAGGGCGACACCAGTATGCATGAACGAGGGTCCAGATGAGTCCCATGAACAAGGAGAAAGCTCTCAGAACCGGACTCAGGGCCATCTCCCCTGGCTGGGTGGGGACACTCTGCTAGGGTCGTTTATACCCTATTGTGCAGTTTCCCTGGTGGTTCAGCAGTAAAGAATCCTCCTGCAATGCAAGAGACATGAGTTCAATCCCTGGGTCAGGAAGACACCCCGGAGAAGGAAATGACAACCCACTCCAGTATTCTTGCCTGAGAAATCCCATGCACAGAAGAGCCTGGTGGGCTGGAGTCCACAGGGTTGCGAAGAGTCAGACACGACTGAGCGACCAAACAATGTATTGCTTGTAGGTCTCCCCACCCTAAAGGTGCTGCGAGTCTGAGCTTCTCGTCCTCTTCGAGAACATCACTGACAAGGACCTGCACTCTAAATCTTTGTCTGCTTAAGCCTCAAGAGTCTCAGAAAGAATCTTCTTTTGCTTACAAAAGAAACAGGGATCAAATGCTCACTCGGCTTCAGCTGTTTTCACATCCATTTTTATCTTGACAAACTGCAGGTATTATGATGCTTATCTGACGGCCGAGGCACCTGAGAAGCATAGAAGTTAATTTATTTACTCATGGTTTTGATAGAATCCTGAGCATTAAGAAATGGGGGGTGAGTGTACCTATGTCAGAATTTCTCTCAAAGGGTGTGAAATGTGGTTGGAGAAACAGAGAGGCTTGGAGGGATCTGTGTGTCTGAACAGGAAATGAAAGAAACATGGAAATTTATTGACTTCCTCATCTCTGAATAAAATAGCTAAATTCCTCTCAATGCTTTGCACTGATCAGTGTAAAATCCTGATATTTCTTCTAGTACTTACTTCTCTCTTGTATTGTCTGCCTCCCAGCTTACATACAAGCTCCCAGAAGATAAGGATTGGGGACTGCCTAATTCACACCAGTTTCCTAACACTAAATCCAGCTCCTAAGGTGATCAAGACTCAATCGATATTTGTTGAATGAATCAATGAAATTTAAATTACTGTGCTTCTTGATTTTCCAAAAGAGGCCCTGGTTCCTGGTGTCTTCCATGTGAACAAAGGTATCCAACCAGAGGAGGGAGAATTTCTTTAAAAAAGTTATAAAAGTCAAGTCCATAGTGTCTGACTCCCTTGTTATAACAAGTTTCCCTTTCTCTGTCAAACAGCAGAATTGCCCTGTTGACTATAAGCTCTGTGGGGGTACAGATCATGTCCTAGTGTGCATTTGGTCCTCAAGGGCTAGTAGAAAGCTTGATATGCTAAAGGGGCTCAAAACTATTTAGAAAAAAAAAAGCTTGGCCTCAAAGAAACAGAGCTTCACAGTCACCCTTTTCTTCAAATATCCACTGACTTAAACTACCATGTTCTAGGTTCTTAGGTACAATGTACACACAGCATCACAGTCCCTACCCGCCAGTCTATCTAGTCGTTGTTCAGCTGCTAAGTCACCTCTGATTCTTTGCAACCCCAGGGACCACCCGGCTTCCTTGTCCTTCACCACCTCTTGGAGTTTGCTCAAACTCATGTCTGTTGAGTCTGTGATGCCATCCAACCATCTCATCCTCTCTCACCCCCTTCTCCTCCTGCTCTCACTCTTTCTAGGCATCAGGGTCTACCTAGTGCTTTTGCAAAAATGAGTTCCCAACAGTCACATATTCTCTGATGTTGCAAGATGGACAACAGGCCCTGAAAAACAAGAAAGAAAGAAAGAACAGAGGGGAAAAGGCTTTGCAATTTCACTCCTTGCGTCTCTTGCCAACAGAGACGAGAAACCACTAGCAATTATGTCGAAGCCATTACTGCAAAGCCAGTTTGCTTCTGGAGTTACAGCTGCACTCCAGGAACTTGACTTATACTCCAGAGAGGTCATTACTTGCCGGAGACTTGTTATTGAGGGCAGTAGTGTCCTTGCCAGCCTGGGATGCCCTCAGTCAAGTGTGATAGCAGGAAATGGGGGTCAAAATAATTAACCTCATGTGATTTGGGTAGGACTCGTTGCAAAATCACCCAGATGCACTTAACTGTTTCTTCTAGTTAAATAATCTAAGCGCATCCATTTTCCCCCAAAGGTTCTCTTCCCACATCCCTGCCTATGTTTTTTTTCCCTAGCTTTCAATCCATATACCTTTTGATTTGCTCTCTCTCTTTCATTCCTCCTGCCGTCCTCTCCTTATGGATTCTGCTGGTGATAGTTTCGCTAGGGGTTTTCAGCACCATTATTATCACTGTGTGTGTGTGTGTTCAGTTGCTAAGTCGCATCTGACTCTTGGCAACCCCATGGACTGTAGCCCTCCAGGCTCTGGACAGCCCTCCTCTGTCCTTGGGATTTCCCAGGCAAATATACTGGAGTGGGTTGCCATTTCCTTCTCTACTCATTCCCTATTCCCACCACGTAATCAAGAACTCCAGAGGTCCAGGCAAGATCCCCTTCATGAATCACAGCCTGTGACGGCGATGGGGCTTGTGTAAATGAAGACGTGAGACATGCTGTGCAGGGCCACCCAAGCTGACGGGTCAGAGTGAGGAGTTCTGACAAAACAAGGTCCGCCGGAGGAGGGAATGGCAAACCACTCCAGGATTCTTGCCTCAAGAACCCCATGAACAATATGAAAAGCAAAAATGATATGACACCAGAAGATGAGCCCTCTGGGTCACAAAATGCCCAGTGTGCTCCTGGGGAAGAGTGGAGGGCAATTATGAATAGCTCCAGGAAAACGAAGCAGCGGGGTGAAAGCGGAAATGACACTCAGCTGCAGATGTGTCTGGTGGTGGAAGTAAAGTCTGATGTTATAAGAACAATATTGCATAAGAACCTGGAATGTTAAGTCCATGAATCAAGGTAAATTGGACGTGGTCAAACATGAGAAGGCAAGAGTGAACATTGACATCTCAGGAATCAGTGAACTAAAGTGGATGGGAATGGGCAAATTTAGCCCAGATGACCGTTATATATACAGCTGTGGGCAAGAATCCCTTAGAAGAAATGGAGTAGCCCTCACAGTCAATAGAAGAGTCCAAAATGCAGTCCTTGGGTGCAGTCTCAAAAACAACAGAATGATCTCAGTTTGTTTCCAAGGCAAACCATTCAACAGCACAGTAATCCAACCACTAATGTCAAAGAAGCTGAAGTTGACCAGTTCTATGAAGATCTACGAGACCTTCTAGAACTAACACCAAAAAAGAGATGTCCTTTTCATCACAGGGGATTGGAAATACAAAAGTAGGAAATCAAGTGATACCTGGAGTAATAGATAAGTTTGGCCTTGGAGTACAGAATGAAGCAGGACAAAGGCTAATAGAGTTTTGCCAAGAGAACGCACTGATCATAGCAAACACCCTCTTCCAACAACACAAGAGACGACTCTACACATGGACATCACCAGATGGTCAATACCAAAATCAGACTGATTATATTATTTGCAGTCATACATGAAGAAGCTCTATACAGTCAGCAAAAACAAGACCAGGAGCAGACTGCACCTTAGATCATGAGCTCCTTACTGCGAAATTCACACTTTAATTGAAAACAGTAGGGAAAACACTACGCCATTTAGGTATGACCTAAAGCAAATCCCTTATGATTATCCAGTGCAGGTATCAAATAGATTCAAGGGATGAGGTCTGATAGACAAAGTGCCTGAAGAAATATGGATGGAGGTTCGTAACGTGGTAGAGGAGGCAGTGACCAAAACCATCACCGAGAAAAAGAAATGCAAGGAGGCAAAGTGGTTGTCTGAAAAGGCTTTACAAATAGTTGAGGAAAGAAGAGAAGCAAACGCCAAGGGAGAAAGGGAAAGATATATCCAACTACATGCAGGGTTATAGAGAATAGCAAAGAGAGATAAGAAGGCCTTCTTAAATGAACAGAGCAAAGAAACAGAGGAAAACAATAGAATGGGAAAGACTAGAGAGCGCTTCAAGAAAACAGGGGATATCAAGGGAATGTTTCATTCAAGGGTGGATGAATAAAGGACAATAAAGGACAGAATGGTAAGAATCTAATAGAATAAGCAGAAGAGGTTAAGAAGAGGTGGCAAGAATACAGAGAAGACCTATACAAAAAAGGTCTTAATGACCCAGAATACCATGATGGTGTCATCACTCACATAGAGCCAGACATCCTGGAGTTCAAAATCAAGTGGGCTTTAGGAAGCATTACTATGAACAAAGCTAGTGGAGGTGATGGAATTCCAGCTGAGCTATTTACAATTCTGAAAGATGATGCTAGTAAAGTGCTGCACTCAATATGTCAGCAAATTTGAAAAACTCAGCAGTGATCACAGGACTGAAAAAGGTCAGTTTTCATTCCAATCCCAAAGAAGGCAGTGCCAAAGAATGTTCAAACTGCTGTACAGCAGTGCTCATCTCACATGCTAGCAAAGTAATGCTCAAAATCATTCAAGCAAGGCTTCAATAGTACATGAACTAAGAACCTCCATATGTGCAAACTAAATAAAGAAAAGGCAGAGGAACCAGATATTATAATGCCAACATTCATTGGATTATAGAGAAAGAAAGAGAATTCCTGAAAAGCATCTACTGCTGCTTCATTGACTATGCTAAAGCCTTTGACTGCGTGGATCATGACAAATTGGAAAATTCTTTAAGAGATGGGAATGCCAGACCACCTGACCTGCATCCTGAGAAACCTGCATGTGGGTCAGGAAGCAACAGTTAGGGCCAAACATGGAACAATGGAGTGGTTCCAAATTGGGAAAAGGAGTACATCAAGGCTGTATATTGTTACCCTGCTTATTTAACTTATATGCTGAGTACATGATGTGATATGCTGGACTGGATGAAGCACAAGCTGGAATCAAGATTGCCGGGAGAAATATCAATAACCTCAGATAAGCAGATGGCACCACTCTGATGGCAGAAAATGAAGAGGAACTCTTGATGAAGGTGAAAGAGGAGAGTGAAAATGCTGACTTGAAACTCAACATTCAAAAACTAAGATCATGGCATCTGCTCCCATCACTTCATGGCAAACAGAAGGAGAAAAAGTGGAAATGGTGACATATTTTCTTTTCTTGGCTCCCAAATCATTGTGGACAGTGACTGAAACCATGAAATTAACATGTTTACTTCTTGGGAGGAAAGCTATAACAAACCTAGACAGCATATTAAAAAAGCAGAAACACCATTTTACTGACAGAGGTCTGTGTAGTCAAAGTTATGGTCTTTCCTTTTTCCGGTAGTCATGTATAGATATAAGAGTTGGGTCACAGGGAAGGCTGAGCACTGAAGAACTGATGCTTTCAAATTGTGGTGTTGAAGAAGATTCTTGAGAGTCTCTTGGACTGCAGGGAGATCAAACCAGTCAATTCAAAAGGAAATCAAGCCTGAAAACTCATTGGAAGGGCTGATGCTAAAATTGAAGCTCCAATACTTTGGCCACCTGATGCAAAGAACAGACTCTTAGAAAAGACTGATGCTGGGAAAGAATGAAGGCCGGAGAAGGGGATGACAGATAGCATCACGGACTCAGTGGACATGAATTTGTGCAAACTCCAAGACACTATGAAGGACAGGGGAGCCTGGCGTGCTGCAGTCCATGGTCACGAAGAGTCGGATACGACTGAGCAACTGAACTGAACAAAACCTGTATCTGTTTGCGGAATGTGCAGCTTTCAGACTGCAAGGGCAATTTCATCTCATCACCATAAGAGGTCACTGCTGAGGAATCGTCTTATGGAGGTCCAGAGACACTCACTTGCCTTGGCTGCGAGGAGGCTGCCCACGCTGGCTTATTTCATTGCCCCAGGCTGAAATGGGGACCTACACTTAGGCCAAGGCTATAGTTCTATCAGTTTACAAGCACGTATGCTGAGCTGTTGTCCTTAGGTTGGTACATTGCGTCAGGGGTGTAGGGCACTAAAAGACTTCCAGACTCAAGCATCTCCAGCCAGGCATCCCTGACCAGTCCACATGGCCCTTCCTTCCAGCTTGGGAGCTTGGTGAGGGTCCCTGCTCTGCACCCTGCTGTTCTCCTTCATCACATGGCTCTGAGATCACGGTGACCATCTCTGCCCCTCTCTAGCGTGTGGGCCTGCAGGATCCCTTTGCAGAACCATCCACACTTCCCAGCCCCCTACATCACAAGGAGAGAGACAGCTTCCGCCACCTTTCCAAAATGTCCTCCGACAGTACCTTCCCCCAAACAACACACTCACAGGCCTGTTACCAACTTCCCAAAGGAACGTGAGTGCCTCCCATCAGGCAAGGTCTGCTCCACGCTTGCTGCTGGATTCTCTTCCACAGGGAAGGGCTACAGGTTTTTTCCTTACACGAGTGCAGCTGTATATGACCAGGTGCCCAGTCTTAGTTTTTAAAAACTCAAAACAGCATAAAACAAACCACTGCCCTTGAAGAGCTTACAATCCAGGGAAGACATCGGTTAACCTCCAGGCCACTCCAGAACTGCTCTGTTTGATTAACCAAACCCCATCCCATTCAGGAGTGCCTTAAAGGAGACAGAGAGATCCTAGGTGCCTGAGAAGCATAATACGAAGATGGGCGCTGAGGCCTGTGCAGGGAGAGACCACCTTAAGCAGTGCAAGAGTATTAGCCAGACCACCTCCACTGTCATCCGCATCCGCACCACTGCCACCCCACCAAGAGTCAGCCCTGAATTCACAGAATCGCAGCAGGATGAGGCTCATGAGCCACATAGGCGTGGATAGATGTGAAAAAAGGGCCAATTTCCAAATCAGTGTCCCTTCCCATCCTTCATGCACTGCGGCTGAGTAAATGTAGAATTTAGGAAGTGAAGGGATTGGATGCCAAGGACACCCCCACCGACCTTCTAGTTAATTCCCTCTGAAGCCCCAGCCCTGAGGCACTTCAGCCTTAAACTGTATTCTCTGTCTTTGCTTCCCTTCCAGGCTACCTCCAGCAAGGGGCACCCTCCAAATCTGGGAGAGTATGAGAGGGAGGGGTGAACGGCTTGGAATAAATGAAGCAGATAAGGCTGAGCAACTGTGGAAGCTGGAGGAAATTGCTTCCAGCAGATTCGAGTCATGGCTTGACTCATAATTTAACCTTGAATATAGTTTTCAAAAATCATTAGGTCCCCAAAGCTTTCATCTCTAGCAGTGATTAGCCATGATGCAGTAAGCAAGAAGTTAATATATTTATGTCAAAGGAGGCATGTAATGCATGAAAATCTTTTCATTCTGAATTTGCTTACTGTGTCCTGATTGCTCTGTTGTCAGCACGGTGCTGGGCGCTGGGAGATAGGACAATGGACAAACACAGACTCCCTCCCTCCAAGGACCTTACAGTCTCATTTCAGGAGGAGACAAGAAATCAGCACTTATGGAATACCTGCTGTATGCCAGAAACCCTGCCAGAACTGTTTGCCTCCATTCACCCCAACACCAACCATGCAAATTGGTGTATTTTATATATCAGTAAACTGAGACTCAGAGAGGTTATATATTTTACCCAAAATCACATGGTTAAAATCAGAGGATTCAGAATGCATACCATGGTCGAATTCTAAAATCTGTGCAATGACCACTTTTTCCAAGAGCTAAACAGGCACAGAGGCCAACCCAAACCTTTCTTTACTGAGTTCTGTTTTCCTGGCCTGCCCATCTGCATGGAAAAAAAAAAAAAGGATGAATGCAGTGTTATTCGGGCTGAAACAGATCAGGGTATTCTTCCAAACAACATGTGAAGAAGTAGCTTTTAATTTAAAATTATATTAAGACAACTCAAGGGATGAGATGAAAAGTCAGAACCCTCTCCTGACACACAAGAAAATAATACGCAAACAGCAGCACTCGTTATTCTAACTCACACGTACAGAGTAGATATAGTATCATCCTTGTTTTACAGATGAGGAAACCGAGGTACAGAGGTGTTAAGGAATTTGCCCAAAGTTAAGCAGTTAGTGAGTGGAAGAATAGGAATTTGATTTGAAGATCCAATCTGTTATTAATAGAATGACAGGCAGTATTTCTAATGATGATGGCTAAGACAGGGAGATAGATGAATAGACGGATGGGGTGAGAAATGGAGGATTTCCTGCCATATCAGTAAACAGGATGTCACTGTCATCAGCGATTCCAGCCCTCCACCATGAACTGGTGAGCCCTAAGGACACTCAGGAAGGAGAAGAATACCTGTGGTCTAACAGCCATCAGGTTGCAGCCACTCTCTACAGTGAGCCTAAGGGAGCTCAGGATGTAAAAAGCACAGGATACTGGCCCCAGATACCTGAGCTGCATACGAAAGGCAGGAGTTCAGTGAGCCCAGACTCTCACATCTTCCCATACATAGAAAAGCCCCATACAAAAAAAAATGCACAAAATTCCCTAACTTCCCTCCTCCTTGGAGCAGCTCTCAGGGACTTGAGAGGCTGTCTCCTGGGCTTGAAGTCCTAAAAATTCCCATGAAATAAAACGTAACACTCAACTTTCAGGTTGTGACTAAAGTGAACAATGGATAGATAGATAAATAAATAAATACAGACATTCCTCAGAAATATTTTGGGTTATATTCCAGACCACCCCAATAAAGTGAATATGGCATTTAAAGCTGAGTCACACAAACCTTTTGGTTTCCCAGTGCATGTACGAGTTCCGTTGACACTATATTGTAGTCTGTCTATTAAATATGCAATTGCATGACGTTTAGGAAGAACAACGCAAATATCCTAATTAAAAGTATTTTATTGCTGAAAATGCTATCCATCCTCTGACTCTTCAGCAAGTCATCACTTTTTTGCTTGGTGGAGGGTTTGAAATATTGTGAGAATTATTAATTCTAAAATGTGACACAGAGGCATGACGTGAGCAATGCTTTTGGAAAAATGGAGCCAACAGATTTGCTCGACATGGGGTTGCCACAAAATTTCAACTTGGGAAACACACAACACACACAATTATCTGTGAAACACAGTAAGGCATAGAGAAAATGAGACTTTCCTGCTCGGGCCGGGGTTAAGAGTGGTTCCACTGCAGGGCGGCGTGGGTTCCGTCCCCGGTCAGGGGCTAAGATCCCACACGCTGTGGGCTGAGGCATAAATAAACAAGCAAAGAGCAATAGAGCAATGAATACCTGTAGACAGACAGACAGATGGATGACTAGATGGACAGGTAGGTGGATAGATGGATGGATAATAGATAGATAGATAGATAGATAGACGGGTAGATGGATAGATAGAATAGACGAGGTAATAGATGGACGGCTAGATGGACAGTGTATGGATGGATGAATAGATGATATAGATACACAGGAATGATCGGAGGGACACAAGGACCTCTGGGACCTTTGAGGAATTGGAGCCCAGGGACCAGGCCTCCAGCAGAGCCCTCAGCCTGCCACTGTGGCAACACAAAGCCCGTATGGTCCCTAGGAAATGTTCTGCCAAGACTGACCCCAGTCCCTCCCTTCCACCTGGCAGGAAGTTTGGGCATCTCAAGTTATTTTTTCTTTTGTCCAGGAACTCATGGTCCTGCTGGCTGCCCTTAGTGGTCCTAGTACCCTGACCTCAGTTACCTGGGTGGTAGCAGAGCAAAAAGCAACTCCCACTGGGCTCTCAAAACGTGCTTTATACACACACACACACACACACACACACACACACACACATATGCATTACGTGAGGCTGCATCCCTACTGGTTCTTTATACCTTTCACCACAGATGTGGGAGGGGTTGGGGAAAAGAAAAACTTCAGTGTTACAGGGTTTTCTTGGTCTCCAAAGATAAGAGTAGTTTACTCGAAATTGACTCATTGCATTGATAAATGCTCTTACCTGCCTTACTTCCTAGCCTGTGACATCCAATCCTATACATCCTCAAAATAATGGATCACTGCCTTCTAGTAAAGGGCTTTCCTGGTGGTTCAGAGTTCAGTGCAAGAGGTGTGGATTCGATCCCTGGGTCAGGAAAATCCCTGGAGTAGGAAATGGTAACCCACTCCAGAATTCCTGCCTGGAGAATTCCACAGATATAGCAGTGTAGTGGGCTACAGTCCATGGGGTTGCAAAGAGTCAGATACGGCAACTGAGCACCTACATGCCTCTTAGTAAAATAGCTGAGACTGTATACAGGGTAACCATATCTAGCATCCAAAACCTGAGTACTTTTGAAATGGAAAGAGGGCAACTGTTCATAACAGTGCTGGGACCGTAGGCATAGAATGAGACTGTCCTAGCAGCATGGGATGGAAGGCCAGCCAGATCTTGCATGGACTCATCTACGTAGCCTGCACTGTTCTTAGTGCCATACGTATGTTAATCTGTTTGATTCTCACCACAGCTCTAAGAAGGGGGAGCTACTATCCTCTCCACTTACTGATGAAGAAGCTGAAGTTCTGGATTTCCCTGGTAGCACAGTGGAATAGGAATTCGCCTGTCAGTGCAGGGGACAGGCGTTCGATCCCTGGTCTGGGAGGATTCCACATGCACGGAGCGGCTAAGCCCGTGCACCACAGCTACTGAGGAAGAGGAGAAAGAAGAAAGATGGGAAGGAGGAGAGGAGCATGGGGTAGACAAGGTCACACCAGGAAGCTGAGATGCACGACCTCCACTCACTTTAGGCATGTTTGTGACTCTCTGGATTGGTATCTGGGGTCTCGAGCCTCCAAAATAAGTACCCTTACATTCCTACACCTGCTTTAGGGGATAGCCCTGCCGGAGCAGGAGGTAAGGATAAAACAGGAAAATATAGGCATCTCAGCATCTACCTACTATATCCACTGTCCTCCCATACCTCCCCAAACAATGGTTCAGTGAAACCTAAGAAGCTTCCAGTTGCCACGGAAGCGGCATGAATGTATCTAGTAGGAAGTAGGCATGGAAGAAGCTATCGCAACAGCTTCTCCAAGCAATCCCCAACCTATGACCCTCTTCATCTAGAGTCCAAGATACCTTTCCGGATAACAGCAACACGTCCTGAAGTCTTCAGTATCCTCAGACTGGCCCCTGAGTTGCCGTACTTTCACCCGGATCTGTTCCAAGTCCACTACACAGAGGGAGCCAGTTCCCTTTTCAGCTTGATACATTTCATGAAATAGTCATTCTGAAATAGCTGGTAAAACTGGGCCGGAAACAAGAAAGGGAGTTCCCCCATGATTATACAAAACTGACATAGGAGCACCAGTGCTCAGGGCAGGAACAGGGGTCTTACCCGCAGATCTAAAAAGCAGCTGTGGAGGCCCCCAACACCCAGATAAATCAAGATAGTCCCACTTGTGGAGCGATGGTCTTATTTATCAGGCAGACTTCATCCCCTTTCTACCTGGATTTATCAACATTTGAGGGAGTCAAGGGCCTGGGAACTAGTTTTACAGGGAGGGTGGGGGAGAATCTGGACTTCCCAGGTGGTGCAGTGGTAAAGAACCCACCTGCCAACATAGGAGACACAAGAGTCACAACTTTGATCCCTGAGTCAGGAAGAGCCTCTGGAGGAGGAAATGGCAACCCACTTCAGTATTCTTGCCTGGGAAATTTCAGGGACACAGGAACCTAGTAGGCTATTGTTCATGGGGTCACAAAGAGTCGGGCACCCCTGAGCACAGCACCGCATTTAGCAGGAAAGCCTAGGAGGGAAATGGAAAATCACAGAGAAGAAGATGGGAAGAAAGAGAGAAGATTCATTGCAAATGATGACACTGATGACAAATTCCCCACTTTCCTCCCATCCAGAGGGCATTAGGTTCTCATTTCTGAGCCTTAGGCTCTAAAAGACGTATTTCAAGGACGCTTCTTTCCAAGTTTTTCTAAAGACTAGACGATCCTCTTTCCACACTGCAAGCTAATCCCAGACTCCCTTATCATACATTCAAACAGTTTGCCTAAACGTCCAAATCTTAATTAGGTGTGTAATTGGGGAGGCGAAGGCAGTGTGAAAATGAGCAAACAGTCCCCAAACTTCCTTTTTGCTGCGACTGCCGGCTCCCTCTCACAGATGCTAAGTACCCAAACGATATTTTTTTCTCTACAATCATTTCCTTTCCCACTTCATTTTCTAATCCAAAGGCCTAAGGGTTCAAGCCCTCTGGGGCTTATTTCAACACCAACTGAGAGAGATCTGATGTCCCTACATTTCAGCAAAATAGAGGCTTGCATGAAAAAGAATGAAATAAAACCATCTGCAGCAACATGGGTGAGCCTGGAGAGTGTCATTCTGAGTGAAGTAAATCAGACAGAGAAGGGGAAACATTGTGTGACACCCCCTATGCGCAGACTCTGACAGGGAATGGCGCACGTGAGCTAGTAAAACAAAGAGGCTCGCAGACTCAGAAAACGAATGGATGGATATGCCAGGGGTCATATTTAGGGACTTCGGGAAGGACATGGACACACTGCTACATTTAAAATGGATAACCAACAAGGGCGCACAACACAGGGAGGTCTGCTCAGCATTCTGTGGCAGCCTGGGTGGAAGCGGGGGTTTGAGGGACAGTGGATACTTGTGTATGGATGGTCCCTTCACTATTCACCTGAAGCTATCGCAACTCTGTTAATCAGCTATACCCCAGTACAAAATAAAAAGTTTAAAAGGAAAAAAAAATTGAGGCTTGACTAAGAAATAAATGTGCAGGTAAACATACAAATTATCCTTGCAAAATATTTCAAGTTGAATTTAGTTTGAGCTAAGAATTCCACTCTGTCCCTTCATCTGTCTCTCTCTTTTTTTTTTCAGTTTTATTTATTTATTTAACTTTACAATATTGTATTGGTTTTGCCATACATTGACATGAATCCACCATGGTGTACATGTGTTCCCATCCTGAACCCCCCTCCCACCTCCCTCCCCATCCCATCCCTTTGGGTCATCCCAGTGCACCAGCCCTGAGCACCCTGTCTCATGCATCAAACCTGGACTGGCGATTTGTTTCACATATGATAATTTACATGTTTCAATCCATTCTCCCATATCATCCCACCCTCGCCCTCTCCCACAGAGTCCAAAAGACTGTTCTATACATCTGTGTCTCTTTTGCTGTCTTGCTGTATGGGTTATCATTACCATCTTTCTAAATTCCATATTTATGCATTAGTATACTGTATTTCTAAATTCCATATTTATGCATTAGTATACTGTATTGCGGAGAAGGCAATGGCACCGCACTCTAGTCAGTACTCTTGCCTGGAAAATCCCATGGACGGAGGAGCCTGGTAGGCTGCAGTCCATGGGGTCGCTAAGAGTCAGTCACGACTGAGTGACTTCACTTTCACTTTTCACTTTCATGCACTGGAGAAGGAAATAAAAGCCCACTCCAGTGTTCTTGCCTGGAGAATCCCAGGGATGGGGGAGCCTGGTGAGCTGATATCTATGGGGTCGCACAGAGTTGGACACGACTGAAGCAACTTAGCAGCAGCAGCAGCAGCATACTGAATTGGTGTTTTTCTTTCTGGCTTACTTCTCTCTGTATAATAGGCTCCAGTTTCATCCACCTCATTAGAACTGATTCAAATGTATTCTTTTCAATGGCTGAGTAATACTCCATTGTGTATATGTACCATGGCTTTCTTATCCATTCATCTGCTGATGGACATCTAGGTTGTTTCCATGTCCTGGCTATTATAAACAGTGCTGCGATGAACATTGGGGTACACGTGTCTTTCAATTCTGGTTTCCTCGGTGTGTATGCCCAGCAGTGGGATTGCTGGGTCATAAGGCAGTTCTATTTCCAGTTTTTTAAGGAATCTCCACACTGTTCTCCATAGTGGCTGTACTAGTTTGCATTCCCACCAACAGTATAAAAGGGTTCCCTTTTCTCCACACCCTCTCCAGCATTTATTGCCTATAGACTTTTGGATAGCAGCCATTCTGGCTGGCGAGAAATGGTACCTCATTGTGGTTTTGATTTGCGTTTCTCTGATAATGAGTGATGTTGAGCATCTTTTCATGCATTTGTTAGCCATCTGTATGTCTTCTTTGGAGAAATGTCTATTTAGTTCTTTGGCCCACTTTTTGATTGGGTCGTTTATTTTCCTGGAAGTGGGCTGCAGGGGTTACTTGCATATTTTTGAGATTATTTGTCCGTTGCTTCATTTGCTATTATTTTCTCCCATTCTGAAGGCTGTCTTTTCACCTTGTTTATAGTTTCCTTTGTTGTGCAGAAGCTTTTAATTTTAATTAGGTCCCATTTGTTTATTTTTGCTTTTATTTCCAATATTCTGGGAGGTGGATCATAGAGGATCCTGCTGTGATGTATGCTGGGGAGTGCTTTGCCTATGTTTTCTTCTAGGAGCTTTATAGTTTCTGGTCTTACGTTTAGATCTTTAATCCATTTTGAGTTTATTTTTGTGTATGGTGTTAGAAAGTGTTCTAGTTTCATTCTTTTACAAGTAGTTGACCAGTTTTCCCAGCACCACTTGTTAAAGAGATTGTCCTTTTTCCATTGTATATTCTTGCCTCCTTTGTCAAAGATAAGGTGTCCATAGGTGTGTGGATTTATCTCTGGGCTTTCTATTTTGTGCCATTGATCTATATTTCTGTCTTTGTGCTAGTACCATACTGTCTTGATGACTGTGGCTTTGTAGTAGAGCCTGAAGTCAGGCAGGTTGATTCCTCCAGGTCCATTCTTCTTTCTCAAGATTGCTTTGGCTACTTGAGGTTTTTTATATGTCCATACAAATGGTGAAATTATTTGTTCTAGTTCCTCCATCTGTTTCTATTGACTGCAAGAAACAGAGAAATCTAACTTCTAAACGTGGTATGAAACCCAGGCTTTTCATTCCAAGGATATTGTAGGACATTTGGTTTGCTTGGCCACCACAACAGCCTGCCTGAAAGATGGACAGCCAAGATCGGGTTTCTAGACCCTCAAGGACACCTTCAGGGTCATTCTAGGCTCACTAAGAAGGTGACCCCTCCCCTGCTGCTCTTCTTCTTCTGTCTGAGGCCCACACGTGACCAGAATAAACCTTCTTTCTTCGCTTTGTTCCCCAGGATGCAGCTGAAAAAGTTTTGTCTACATCTTTTATGATCTTTGCAATGCTTTTGATACAGAGCATTTGGAGATGGGTATGCCTCCTCATGTTATAGAGAAGATCAAGACAGAGGGAGGAGAGAGGAGTTGCTCAGGATAACACAATTGATAGATCAGAGCTGTAAGTATTTTAAATGCAAGTTTGACACACACCCCACCTCACCCCCACACACACACACCTGTGCTCTAAGCCCTCTGCTTCCAGGCTTTGGGGTCTTGATTGGGAGGTAGGAGAGGGCAGGAGGTGGGGCTGGAGGTGGGGCTGGAGGTGGCAGCAGATCAGGAGTAAAAATACACTAGAGAGAGGAATGTGGCTTCCTCTCCTTCAGTGTTTCCTCCGGTCTACTTCCCTTTCTCGGCTGAGAGCATGCATTATTTATCTCTCACATACAGAATGTTTGCAGTGGTCATAAAGGTCAGAAGGGGAGGACTGCGTTATCTAGAGCCCCAGCTATATTCAGGTGCACTTGGAATGACATACCGTGTCTAATGGGATCCATCTGGAACCAAAATAAAGAAGTGAATTTCACTGTTTACTCTTTCCTTCCTTTATTTTCTTTTTTCCTATAAATAAAAAATTGACAAACAAGTTTATAACCCTCCTGGATCTGTTCTCCCTTCCTCCGCCCCCTGCCCTCAGTGCTGTTTTCATTGCATAAATTCAGGAACCTGGAATGAGTTACTGGGGACCCTCATTCTCTCCAGTGTAAGCTTTCCTGCTTTGATTATTGTAACCCTCTTGGATGTCTTAAATTTTCTCTTTTGAAATCCTCAGACCTATTCACTTTAATTAAAACAATATGCTTTGTCTATCATTTGGAAGGCATGACTTCAGGGATGCTGGTGCTGCTAAGTCGCTTCAGTCGTGTCTGACTCTGTGCGACCCCATAGACGGTAGCCCACCAGGCTCCCCCGTCCCTGGGATTCTCCAGGCAAGCATACTGGAATGAGTTGCCATTTCCTTCTCCAATGCATGAAAGTGAAAAGTGAAAGTGAAGTCGCTCAGTCGTGTCCAACTCTTAGCGACCCCACAGACTGCAGCCCACCAGGCTCCTCCATCCATGGGATTTTCCAGGCAAGAGTGCTGGAGTGGGGTGCCATTGCCTTCTCCAGCTTCAGGGTTATCAAGACATAAAAGCAAACAGATGGGGTATCACAGTTTCTGGAAAGATGGAGCACCCGGGCTGGTCCCTGCTGGTTCCGTGATGTAATTCTATCAACCGTGGGGACATTCAGTCACTGGTCACTGACCTTTCCGTGCTCCTCAGGTGACAGTCCCTGACCCCTTTGCAGGCACGTTCAGCCTCCATGGGCTGTCAAGCTGGTCCATCCACATGAGAGCCGATGACTCGTTGCTTTCACAAAAGATGTCAAGTAGCACATTCGTTCTCCCCCATCCCATGAAGACAACGAACCTGGTTCCATAAGAAGAGGTTCAGAAGATTTTTGTCCATTCTCATTCCTGGAGCCCCACCCAAAAACAACCAAAAAAGATACAGTCGTGTTTAAATGGCTGAAGCAAGAAAGCCATCAAAAACCTCTAAACAACAAATTATTAACTCCATCCACCAAATACTGTGTCGGTGGATATGAGGGAACCTGGAGGGGGACCACACCTACTGCTGCAGATCTTGGATGGGATGAAGATGTTGGCAAGAGTAGGTGTCCTTGTCCTGGAGTTAATACCCAGGGAAGCTCTGAATGAAGAGGGGGAGGGCCCAGGGTCAGGGTGGTCCGCATGCTACAGCACAGATGAAGAGACACTAGAGATAGTGAATTCCCATCTGTAGGAACGAGAGAGACTAAATGGGACCTTAAGAGAAAGGCTATGCACTTTTCCAGATTTGCAGCTAATGGATACTTTACAGTATAAGGTTAATAAAAGCTAAGTTTACTGTTAGAGAAAAAGGCTTCCCAGGTGGTGCTAGTGGTAAGGAATCTGCCTGCCAATGCAGGAGACACAAGAGATGCAGATTTGATCCCTGGGTCAGAAGGATCCCCTGGAGGGGGAAACAGCAACCCACGCCAGTATTCTTGGCTGGAGAATCCCATGGACAGAGGAGCCTGGTGGACTACGGTCCCTGGGGTCACAAAAGAATCGGATACAGATACAACTCGGTGATTAAGCAGCAACAACAATAATCATTTTATTACATTCTCGAAATGGCGCAAGTTAGAGATGACTTTCTCTGTTCTACGTATGGTTAAATTGCTAGTCAAGAGGTTACATCATCTTAACAAAGTCAAACAACTATCACAGACACTTTCGCTCAGGGGAGGTGATGTCAAAGTCCATGCTTCTTCAATGACATCATCACCGTTACCATCGTCATTGCCAGCGCTACCAACAGCACCGTCGTCAGCACCACTATCTTTATGTTCATCGTCACCGACCAGCACTGAGCATTTAAAAGTGTCATCACTCTCAGAATGTGCACATTTTAAATTCAATTTTTGCAACAACTCCACCTTGTAGTCTAGTAAACTGGGGCTCAGAAAAAGCAAAATAACAGTCTGCAGACCCCAGACATGTCTGATCTTCTGTCTCCTCCCAGACCCAGGGATTCCACTTACTGACTAATGAATCACCTTTCCTTTCCTGGACTGGGCTTCCTCATCTACCAAATGAGCAGTTTGTACTAAATGATTTACGATTCCTTGCTGATCTGATCTGACCATCTAAGCTAGTTTCAGAGCAGCAGGAGGAGGGAGATGTTTTTGGCTGGAGTTTTTTTTTTTTTTTTAAATTTTTGAAATAACCTGTCTTCCCTCTTCCCAGGAGAGGAGCATTAATGATACAGATAGAGCACAAAAGAACCTACAAAGCCTGTAAAATGAAATCACATGGCAAAACGTGGTTATTCTGAGGAAGAGAATGAAACAGTCCCCCAGGCAGTTTTCTGAGACTTTCACTCAGCTGTCAATCAGAGGTACAGCCTGGCATCCTTCCAGAAGAGCCACTCTATTCAACCCAATAATCTGAGTGGATGGTTTGAGCTCAGCCCAGTGATATCCCATGGCCTTCATCCAGATGTCCAGGATGGGCCTCCCTCCCATCTGTGTGCACCCCATCAATCACCACATCACACTGATTTTATCTTTGGAATAACTGCAATCACCATCTGATATCCAGTACCTTTATCCAAAGTCTTATTAACTCTTCCCTGGGTGAATGTGGTAGCTTCCCAAGGACTCAAGGTACATACAAGTCACCTTCCTCAATGCTAGTAGAGCAGTATTTTTCAAACACCAATGTGATCATGACACTCTGGTATTAGCCATCTTAAACAACAAAGATAAAAAAAAAGTTGGCATGTATTAGAAGGCCAGTCACAGTCTGTCCTACCCTACATATCCACATTTACCCTCCTCTCAATCCATTCCCTTATGCCTCAACTGCACTGGACCACTCATGCTTCTCAGACATGGGATGCATCCCATGCTCTCTCATCTTTCCCCCTCACACCCAGAATGCTCCCTAACATCTCTGCCACTCCTGGACTCTGCTGCCCAGAGCACTCCTATTCATGCCTCAAGGCCCAGCTCAGTCACCAGCTTCACTAGGATATGTCCACGTCACTGTGCTTTCTCAGCTAGAGTTAATCACTCCTGTAGCTCTGAAAGTCTAACACCAAAGAGACAACACTTTCCGTAGTTGGTTTGGGGAATTCTCTGGTGGCCCAGTGCTTAGGACTTGGCGCTTTGAGTGTGGTGGCCCGGGTTCACTCCCTAGCTGTGGAACTAAGATCCCACAAGTTTCGGGACATGGCAGGGGGGAAAAGGATTTTTGGTTTTGTCTTTATTGTCTTTATTGGACTGAGAGCTTCCCAGGGAAGAGGAAGATGCCTAAATCCTGAACAGATAGCATAACTCAGAGAGTGTGTCAATACTATTTAAGACTAGACTATGCTGGTAGCTTTGCTAGGTGAATTAATAAATACTGGAATGATTTATTCAAGTGAATTGTCAGAAGCTAAGGAACATCCACCCCAGAATATTCAAGAAAAGCAAGTTTATGAGGTTTATTCAAGAAACACACATTAGATGTTATGTGGCCACAGTTGATCCTAAAATTATACAGAAAACAAAAGAATTATGTGACAGCTTCTCCCGAAATGGGAGGGAAATCAATATTCATAGCCATGAAATAATCAAAAAAGAATTCAATATATCACAAATTAAGTTATGGGATTAATAAAATTCAAAACTTCAAAGGGTTGGTTTTTTTTTTTTGTTTTAATCTTGACAGAATGAATTCATTTGGGAGATCAAAAACAGACACCAGCAATCGCAAACAAAGTCCCAGCAGGTTTTTGTGTAGTAATTGGTAATCTGACACCAAAATGCGTATGAAAGAAGAAAGGACCCACTGTTTCTCTGAGACAATCTTAGAGGAGAACAAAGCTAGAGGGCATACATTGTCAGGTAGTCGGACTTATTTGAAAGTTTTAATGAAACTAAGAGCTTGAATACCGCATCTTACCCAACAGAGTGAAAACCGAAGATCCCACATGTTGCAACTAAGGCCTGGTGCAGCCACATAAATAAATAAACGAACATTTTTTTTAAATTACACGTTAAAAAAATAGAGGCCTAATTCTCCTTATGCCTTTCAGTTTAACTTGCAAGCACTTTTTTTTCTATCAAAAAACCTATAAATAATAATAGAACCCAAATCATAAACACTCAAGAATCATACTTTTTAAAATTTATTTTTTAATTGAAGGATAGTTGTTTTACAGAATTTTGTTGTTTTCTGCCAAATAGCAACATGAATCAGCTATAGGTACACATATCATACTTTTAGAGGCCAATAAAGGACATGGGAAAATAGTCTGTGTTAAGGGAAAAAGACATAGGATATGTACAGTATATTTTGATACACACATACACTCCAAGATGTTTGTAAAAAGTAATGAGATTAATGGCTGATTTTTCGTTTTTAATTCTTAAATTTTTGAATGGCTTGAATTTTTGAAAATGTGCAGGTGTCCCTTTTATAATTATAAACCAATGAAGCTATTTTTGTTTCGAAAAGAAATGAAGCAGTCATAAGAATGATGTTACGGCCGTGATTTCCTTCTTTAAAATTGATTTTGGTTAGGGAATGCCTTTTCAGATGAAGTCTTATGTGGGAAATTAGTACAGTTACCCTGTACCCTGCCTTTGCGAGTCCCACATCCACATAAGGAACTTGAGCGTCTGTGGATTTGGTCATGCACATGTGAGCGGGTTTGAAACCAATCTCTTGTGGATACTGAGGGAAGACTGTATCACCAAACAAAGGGGGGCATCTCTGTTGAGTAGGAGTGGCAAATTCAGACCTTAACTGCATGGTCCCCTTCTTGCCCTCATCTTCTTCCAGACCCCCAGGACCTGAGACATGCCAAAGAACTCCATCACTTCATGGAGCTAAATTTAAAACTCTTACTTCCAATGACCATTCATTGCTACTCCAAGCCTGTCATGGATTACCCCTACGTGTTAAAAGTAAATTACAAAAGAATTTTTCAAGTAAGATCCCATTTTCTGAAACTCCCCCATATACCATATAAATTAGATACATGACTCCTGTTCAACTCTTTGTGACCGTGTGGACTATAACCCACCAGGCTCCTCTGTCTATGGGATTCTCCAGGCAAGAATCCTGGAGTGGGTTGCCATTTCCTTAAGCGGCGGATCTTCTCAGCCCAAGGATTGAACCTGGGTGTCCTGCAGTGCAGGCAGATTCTTCACCATCTGAGCCACCAGGGAAGCCCATAATTATATATACATCTAAATAAACATACAGACCCTGAAAAGTAGCGGAAAGAAATACACTGGTGTCTAAAGACTTGTTATAATTGAATGTGGAACAGAGGCTGTCTTTCATCTTTATATCTTTTGCTCATCTAAATTTTCTAAGAATGTGGAACCAAGGCTATCTTTCATCTTTATATTTTTTGCTCATCTGTATTTTTCTAATTTTCCTACGATGAGCATGTATTGCTTTTATAATAAGAAAATGCAATTTTTAAAAGGCATGTAGGAGTCGAGAGAATGATTTATTTTAGACAGAGTCTAGTGTTATTTTGCTGTCAGGAGGAGATCCAGGTGAAATTTAAAAATTACGACGTTACGTCTAATTACTTTCGTTAAAAAAATATGCAGCCATATGTTATTCTGGCATATTTTATATACAATAAAACTTTCAAATCCAAAGCGTATAGCTGGATGACTTTTGGCATACGTATATTCCTGTGAATGTAATTATTTTGTTGCTGTTGTTGTTCCTGTCTTCAACTTTTATATCTAGCTCTGGATGCTGCTTCTTAAAAAAATTTTATTGAGGTATAACTGATTACAACAACCTGCACATTTTAAAAAGTGCACAATTTGATCAACTTTAACCTGAAAAGGAGGGTCAGTTTCACCTGGACTGCAAATTCTGAATCTGGATCTCTCATGACCTTAGGTAAATTATTTGATTTCTTTAGCCACAGTCTTCTCACCTATGGCTCATATGTTCATCTTTCACTGTTTTTAAGAAGACAAAATAAATCAAGTGTACTTCCCCGGTGGCTCAGTGGTAAAGAACCTGCCTGCCAATCCAGGAGACTCAGGAGATGCGGGTTCAGTCCCTGGGTCAGGAAGATCTCATGGAGTAGGAAATGGCAACCCACTTCAGTATTCTCGCCTGGAGAATCCCATGGACAGAGGAGCCTGGCAGGCTACAGTCCATGGGGTCGCAAAAGAGTCGGATGCAACTGGACATAGACTAAAGAGCAACAGACAAATAACTATGCAGTAATGCCCTGGCCCCTAGACTGCATGTTCAGTCGTGTCTGACTCCTTATGACCCCACAGACTGTAGAACACCCAGGCTCCTCTGTCCATGGGATTCTCCAGGTAAGAATACTGGAGTCGGTTGCCATTTCCTTCTCCAGGGGAATCTTCCCGACCCAGGGATCAAACCCGCTTCTCCTGTGTCTCCCTCTCCTGCATTGGCTGGAAGATTCTTTACCGCTGCACCACCCAGGAAGCCCACTCTGACCCCTGCTGCTGCTGCTGCTGCTGCTAAGTCGCTTCAGTCGTGCCCGACTCTGTGAGACCCCCGTAGACGGCAGCCCACCAGACTCCCCCGTCCCTGGGATTCTCCAGGCAAGAACACTGGAGTGAGGTGCCATTTTAGGGACCCAATAAATAATGACTGGTATTATTATGCTTCTCATCTTTTTCCAGATAAGGAGTCTAAGACACAGAGAGGTTACAAACGTGCTTAAAAGGTCACACATCTGGACAGAGAATGCAGCTGACTGGGTGACCTGGCTCTTCATGTTGGAAATCTTTAAAGGTGCCTTCTAAAGGGATCTCCCAGCGTGAGGGTGGTCCTCTTGGCCAGGAAGCAGGAGAGCACCTCTCTGGTGCTCTGGCTCCCTTTTCTATAACACTGGCTTTGGAATGAGTGACGGGGAGGGAGTACTTGGAGATCCATCAGTTAATAAGACTCTGCTTCCAGTACTCTTGCCTGGAAAATCCCATGGATGGAGGAGCCTGGAAGGCTGCAGTCCATGGGATTGCTGAGGGTCAGATGCGACTGAGTGACTTCAATTTCACTTTTACTTTTCACCTTTATGCATTGGAGAAGGAAATGGCAACCCACTCCAGTGTTCTTGCCTGGAGAATCCCAGGGATGGGGGAGCCTGGTGGGCTGCTGTCTATGGGGCCGCACAGAGTCGGACATGACTGAAGCGACTTAGCAGCAGCAGCAGCCACTGCATGGTGTGCGGGTTTGATCCCTGGTCCAGTAACTAAGACCCAGCATGCCCTGCAGGGCAAGGCATTGGAGCAAAGAATAGCAACTTTATTCATAAAGCCAGCAGACCAAAAGAACTATCTGACCTGAGTTAGACTTCAGGCTTCTTTTATACCAAAAGGGGAGGGAACGTGGCTGGTCCTTGCAAGCTTCCTAGTGCCAGAATCCTTCTTACTGCTATCCACCTAGCCCTGTCTGGTTCACAACGTTCCTGCAAACCTTCAACAAGAAGTTATTCTCCCGTTTACAACTTCTTCATGGAAAAGCCTGATACCTTTAAAGATCAGCGCCTTGAGAGCAGACTCTCGGTGTATTTCAGGCTACAGGCAACATTCTTTTACAAAGAATGCAGGCCTCGAGGCAACAGAGCGCAAGAGTTAAAGGAGCAGATTCAACAGTGGTCACGTTTATTCCTCTCTCGTTACAGTGCTGCTTCAGGCAAGTTGTCCTAAACGCAAGTTTCCCAATCAGTTAAAGGGAGAAATGAGATCAGGAAGAGCCACCTTTGGAGGCCCCCGCGGCATGAGATGAGATAACAGCTAAAAATCAATTTTTAAAGCTCCACAAATGTGACCTAATGGGTCAACAGTAAGTTCTTTGAGAGAAAAGAACTGGCATTTCACGGGAAGGACCTCAAGAATCACCATGTGCTAATTTCTGGTCCTCCTACTGATGTGATAATAATCATACTTATTGATAAAACACCTATCCTGTGTTGAGGTCCTACTAGGTGCATTATGCGGCAGTTTCAGATATCGCTTCATCTGTTCTACATCACGCCAGGCTAGGTAGACAGTACCAGTTTCACTGTACAGATGAGAGAACAAAAACCAAGGGAGTTTAATTGTCTCAAGTTTCTATAACAGTATTTCTCAAATAATTTCAGAAAATAAGGAGAAACGACTCCTGCTTCATTTTGTGAGCCCAGCAAAACCTTAACACCAACGCCGGTTAAGAGTACTATAAGCCATGAAAATTCTAGACCAAAATTATCCATGAACATAAACACAAAAATTCTCACAAAGAGAAAGGCAAATTGGGACTTCCCCGGTGTTCCAGCAGTTAAGACTCTGCCTTCCAACCCAGGAGGCATGGGTTCAGTCCTTGGTCGGGAAACTAAGATCTTACATGTTGCTTGGTGCAGCCAAAAATTTATTAAAAATAAAAGGCAAATAGAACTGTTTTTCCAGTGGTCATGTATGGATGTGAGAGTTGGACTGTGAAGAAGGCTGAGGGCCGAAGAATTGATGCTTTTGAACTGTGATGTTGGAGAAGACTCTTGAGAGTCCCTTGGACTGCAAGGAGAGCCAACCAGTCCATCCTAAAGGACATCAGCCCTGGGATTTCTTTGGAGGGAATGATGCTGAAGCTGAAACTCCAACACTTTGGCCACCTCATGCGAAGAGTTGACTCATTGGAAAAGACTCTGATGCTGGGAGGGATTGGGGGCAGGAGGAGGAGGGGATGACCAAGGATGAGATGGCTGGATGGCATCACTGACTCAATGCACATGAGTTTGAGTGAACTCTGGGAGTTGGTGATGGACAGGGAGGCCTGGCGTGCTGCGATTCATGGGGTCGCAAACAGTCGGACACGACTGAGTGATTGAACTGAACTGAACTGAACTACATATTAAAAAAGGATAGTATATCACAACAAAGTGAGATTTATCCTAGCAAAGCAAGGGAGTTTCAACATTTAAAAATAAACTAATTCCCCATATTAAAAAAAGAGAAAAAGTTTAAGTGATGATCACCTCAAAGTATATGGGAAAATCATTTGACGAATTAAATACCAGTTTATGATTAAAAATAAATAAATATCCATAAACTCGGAATAAAATGGAATTTCTCAATCTGATAAAGGATAATGATAATTTAAAAATCTACAAATATCAAAATACATAATAGTAACAAGATAAATACTTTCCATTATAGACTAGGACCAGAGCAAGGATATTTACCCTTTTCAAGATACTGCATTGGGTATCCTAGCTAGAAAAATAAAGCAAGATAAATTCATTTAAAAATATACAAATTGGAAAGGAAGAAACGAAGCTATCTTTATTCACAGATTAAAAAAATTTTTAAATATGTAAGTCCTAAGGAATCTCTAAAAAATAAAAATAAGTGCATTTAGCAAGGATCCAAGATATAAGATCAATATATAAAAATTATAATTCTGTATACTAGGTACAAACAAATAGAAGATGAAATTAGAAGAATATCATTTATAATAGCATCTCAAGGCATAAAATACCTAGAGATATATTTTAGAAAATACGTGCAAGACCTTGACACTGAAAACTACAAGAAAGTGCAAAACTAAAGAAAACTTACATAAATGGAGAGCTACCCCCTGTCTGTGGAATAGAATCTTAAACACCGATTCTGTCCAAAAGTATCTACAAATTCAATGCATTGCAATCAAAATTACAGCTGGCTTTTTTTTTTTTAAAAAAAAGGTCATCCCTGATAGCTCAGTTGGTAAAGACTCCGCCTGCAATGTAGGAGACCTTGGTTCAATTCCTGGGTCAGGAAGATACCCTGGAGAAGGGAAAGGCTACCCACTCCAGTATTCTGGCCTGAGAACGCCATGGACTATACAGTTCATGGGATCGCAAAGAGTCAGACATGACTGAGTGACTTTCATTTTCACTTTTCACTTTTTAAAAAAATAGAAATTGATGTATGTGTATGTGTGAACTTCCAGATGTTCAAGCTGGTTTTAGAAAAGGCAGAGGAACCAGAGATCAAATTGCCAACATCCACTGGATCGTCGTAAAAGCAAGAGAGTTCCAGAAAAACATCTATTTCTGCTTTATTGACTATGCCAAAGCCTTTGACTGTGTAGATCACAATAAACTGTGGAAAATTCTTCAAGAGATGGGAGTACCAGACCACCTGACCTGCCTCTTGAGAAACCTATATGCAGGTCAGGAAGCAACAGTTAGAACTGGACATGGAATAACAGACTGGTTCCAAACAGGGAAAGGAGTATGTCAAGCCTGTATATTGTAACCCTGCTTATTTAACCTATATGAAGAGTACATCACGAGAAATGCTGGGCTGGAAGAAGCACAAGCTGGAATCAAGATTTCCAGGAGAAATATCAGTAACCTCAGGTATGCAGATGACACCTTTATGGCAGAAAGTGAATAGGGACTAAAAAGCCTCTTGATGAAAGTGAAAGAGGAGAGCGAAAAAGTTGACTTAAAGCTCAACATTCATAAAATGAAGATCATGGCATCTGGTCCCATCACTTCACGGGAAATAGATGGGGAAACAGTGTCAGACTTTATTTTGGGGGGCTCCAAAATCACTGCAGATGGTGATTGCAGCCATGAAATTAAGAGACACTTACTCCTTGGAAGGAAAGTTATGACCAACCTAGATAGCATATTCAAAAGCAGAGACATTACTTTGCCACCAAAGTCCATCTACTCAAGGCTATAGTTTTTCTGGTGGTGGTCATGTATGGATGTGAGAGTTGGACTGTGAAGAAGGCTGAGCGCCAAAGAATTGATGCTTTTGAACTGTGGTGTTGGAGAAGACTCTTTGAGAGTCCCTTGGGCTGCAAGGAGATCCAACCAGTCGATTCTGAAGGAGATCAGCCCTGGGATTTCTTTGGAAGGACTGATGCTGAAGCTGAAACTCCAGTACTTTGGCCACCTCGTGCGAAGAGTTGACTGATTGGAAAAGACTCTGATGCTGGGAGGGATTGGGGGCAGGAGGAGGAGGGGACGACAGAGGATGAGATGGCTGGATGGCATCACCGACTCGATAGACAAGAGTTTGGGTGAACTCCGGGAGTTGGTGATGGACAGGGAGGCCTGGCAAGCTGCGATTCATGAGGTTGCAAAGAGTCGGACACGACTGAGCGACTGAACTGATGTGATTTCTTTGAAAAGGCAAAGCGTCTATAACAGTCAAAATAATTGAAAGGTAGATACTTTCAGTACCTGATTCCAGGATTTAGTGTAAAACTACAACAATCAAGACGGTGAGACACTGGTATAGTCAAATATACCCACGAAACAGAGTCCAGAGGCAGGCACCGTCTGTGCTGGCACCTCTTTTTTTTTTTTGCACCAAAATGGTTTTATTTCTGACACTGACAACATGCACAACAATGCAACTGTATTATTACTTTGTTTGGTTTCCTTAAGTATTACTCAAGTATGCATTGAAAATACATGTTTACATTTAAGAAATGTAATACATTAAAGTCCTCTGTAAACAGAACTCCTTCTCAATATATTTTCCTGCCTTGTTTCATACATAAATAACATAATCGGCAAAGTTATAAATAAAACTATTAACTCTTATGACCTAAAAGTATATACAAATTTTGGAGCTTGACAAGAGTGTTTTCTTTTTGATTTTATATAAGTAACGCCATGCAGTGTTTGCAATGTTTTTTAATCATATAGATGACTTATAATCAAAACCTTTATTGTCTCCCAAACTGTTCTCCCTATAACAGACGTTCACTGTACTTGGTAAAGATGCCACCGTTCAAAATCAACGTGGTCAAAAGACTAGATTCTTTTTACTTTTGTTAAGTAAAAATAACTTGAGTGCTTACTTAATAAAATACCTTGAGTGGTTATCTAGTAAATCACCAAACAGGTGGTGACATTCGATAAATAATGTTACTATTTTCTGAAGGAATAAAGATTTCCAGTCATTAAACAAAAAAATAATCACATTTTCTGCATCAGGAATTCTGAATATGCCTTTCTAAGATCATTTTTGTGTGTCGTTATTTTTACCCTGTAAGTTTTAACTAATTGAAGTGATGGTTCAAAATAAAGTTTAGAAAACTTAGGATACTATGGTTTCTGTTCCTCTAACAGAATCTCCATAAACTATTTTTTCCCAAGACTACTACAAATTGAACCTGATTTTTTAAGATTGCGTTAGCTTTCCAGTTAAATGATAGTACAAACATATACTCTGGTAGCATATTTTGTTCTTCAAACAAACTAAAGTGATTTTAATAAGGCTTAATAATATTTAATGGCAACATTCTGTTCTATGTCGTCACCTCTTTTAACGCAAGGTGGCATTCGAGAGCACTTGGATGCCATCCCTGCTCAATCCAGCAGATGGCAGCAGGCTCCCACCAACCTCTCAAGACACGAGGCTGAATTTCCTGGACCCTCTGTGTCCTGCGTGTTCCCTCTTTATTTCTTCCCTCCAATTGCCATTATCTCTGCCCAGTCAATCTGTCATACAGAAGGGGGACACTTAAATGAAAGATGAAGGAAACACACCCATGAGCCCCATTTATGCCAGGTGGTGTTCTCTACCTTTAATAAGCAATATTTCATAACTACTTCAACTGTATATCATGGGAATTATTATTTTATTTGAAAGATAATCAAACAGAAGCTCAGGCAGGGAGAATATGTTCCTAAGTACTGAGCTGGAAGTGCTGAAGATGGGGCTTGAGCTTGGCCTTTCTTTCCACCTGGTGGTGGTTTAGTTGCTAAGTCGTGTCTGACTCTTGCTACCCCATGGACTGTAGCCCGCCAGGCATCCTCCATGGGATTCTCCTGGCAAGGATGCTGGGGTGGGTTGTCATTTCCTTCTCCAGGGGATCTTCCTGACCCAGAAATCGAACCTGTGTCTCCTGCATGGCAGACAGAGTCTTTGCCCACTGAGTTACGAGCGGAGCCTTTCTTTACATAGAACACTGTCCATATCTGTAGGCCAAAATGCTCAGTGTAGGATCCTGCAGGAAAAGCTCCTATTTACTGAGTGCTCATTGGAGCAGCATGGTAACCACATTACATGCATTAACTCATCTATATTCACACGTGAGTGAGGTAGGGACGGTTTTTATTCCCATTTTAAAGCTAGGTAGTGAAACAGAGGTGCTGAGAAATTGACACACTTTCAAAGGTCACACCCTTGGTAAAGGCTGGAGCTGGCACTGGGAACCCTGCGTTTGGATCTGGACCCCAGATCCTTGGCTACTGAACTGTGCGCTAAATGACCGCTTTAACAAGCTCTGTGGGGAGTGGAGGAGGCTCCTCGCTGTAGTGAGAGTCTCAGTCCATTTCTCCCAGGAGTGGTGAAGAATTGGATGGCTTCTTCGTCCACTGCATCCCCTGGGGGGGCCCAGTGGCATTCAAGGGGTCCCCAGTTCTTAGAATTCTTCTAAGACCTATGACTGTCTGTTTAGCCAGCCCGCCTTTAATGAGTAACTTGTGTGTGTGTACTAAGTCACTTCAATCGGATCTGACTCTTTGCGACCCCATGGACTGTAGCCCACCAGGCTGCTCTGTCCATGGGATTTTCCAGGCAAGAATCTTGGAGTGAGCTGCCATGCCCTCCTGCAGGGGATCTTCCCAACCCGGGGATCAAGCTCGCATGTCTTCTGTCTCCTGCACTGGTGCGGGTTTACCACCAGAGCCGTGTGGGAAGCCCTTGCACTGTGCTGTGCTCAGTCGCTCAGTCACGTCTGACCCTTTGCAACCCCATGGACTGTAGCCCGCCAGGATCCTCTTTCCATGGGGGTTCTCCAAGCAAGAATACTGGAATGTGTCACCATGCCCTCCTCCAGGGGACCTTCCCGCCCTTACCATCCACCAAAAAAGTAATGCAGAAGACTGCAAATAAGAAAAGAGTTTATGGGACTTCCCTGGCAGTCCAGGGGTTAAGACTCTGACCAGGGGACTTTGCAGGGAACATGCATTTGAACCTGGTTGGGAAAGTAAGATCCCACATGCCTCACAGCACAACCAAAATCTTTTAAAAATAAAGAAAAAAGAGAGAGAGTTTATTTGGAGTCCTAAGAATTGCAATGCAGGAGACGTAAAAGTTGCCATGAGGTTATTAAAAGTTTCCTGGTGGAATCATCATAGACTCCCAAGTGACTCAGGAAATACTTTTTCTTAAGAAATCATAGGTTGTTTCAGCATAAGGAGTTCAAAAAGCATCTTGAATCTCTGACAGGTGTTCTGGATGACTTCATCAGGTCAAAAGGTCAGATTCCATCCAAGCTGAAATATGCATGTCACATTACTTCTTTTTTATTGGCGTATACTTATTTACAACGTTGCATTAGTTTCAGGTATGCAGCAAAGTGAATCAGTCATACATATATCCACTCTTTTTTAGATTGTTTTCCCATATAGGTCATTGTAGAGTACTGAGTAGTGTTCCCTGCGCTATACAGTAGGTCTTTATTAGTTATGTTTTATAGATGGTGTGTATTTGTCAACCCCGATCTCCCAGTTTATCCCTCCACCATCTCTTTCCCCCTGGAAGGTCACACTTTCTTAAAGGCCTCCTGTCCAGCTCCACTTTGGGGAGCTCACTTAGCAATATTGTTGTTGTTTAGTTGCTAAGTCGTATCCTGCTCTTTGTGACACCACAAACTGTAGCCCACTGGGTTCCTTGGTCCATGGGTTTTTCCAGGCAAGAATACTGCTGTGGGTTGCCATTCCCTTCTGCAGGGAATATTCTCAGGCCAGGGATCAAACCCACATCTCCTGTGACGGCAAGTGATTCTTTACCACTGAGCCACCTGGGAAGCCCTCACTTGGCAATACTGACTCTCTTTTGATTTTCCTTTCATGCTGGTAAATGCCAAACACAAACTATGGAAACACAGTGCCTGCCTGCAAAGAGTTCTCATCTTGTGGGGAAGATCATATGCAAAAGCAGGCAAAAACAAAACTATAGCGAGATAATTCTGTGGGTGACTAATTAGCATGTGAATGGCACCAAACTTTTGTCTAGTCAGGGAAGACTTCCTGGAGGAGGAGAGTCTTCCACTTGAGCCTTCAAGGGTGAGTAAGACTTGAAGTGGGGAAGAGGTCAGCATGTGGTCTTGCGCTGAGTGGGGAGCCTTAATGGGAATAGGGAGGTCGGCTAGACTGGTTGAAAGGTCCTGGAAGGGAATGAAAGGGAATAAAGCTGGAAGAGTGGGTTGGGGACAGATTGTGGAGGTTTCTGAGGACCCAGAGGAGAGCCTCGAAGTGTGCTTTATGCACTGATGTCTTATGAAGGCTCAGGGCTAGGGTAGGTGGGCAGGAAAGGAGTGGCAAGATAAAGACAGCTCTTAAAGAAGATTAACATGAGGCAGCCTGTTAAGCTGCAGAAAGAATGAGAGTGAAATCGAAGGGCCTGCAGGGGCACGCAGAGGGAACTTTGAACATTTCCTCTGTGGCAGGCGCTAAGCACTTAGCATATATTATGACATGTCATCCTCCCAAGAGCCCTGAGAGATTTGTATCATTAGCCTCTCTGTTCCACAGATGACTAAAGCAAGGTTGAGGAATCTCCCCCCAAGGTGACCTGGCTTAAAACCAGCAGAGCTTGGTCCTCGCTTCAGCAACACACGTGCTAAAATCGAAACAATACGGAGAAGATGAGCATGGCCCCTGCGCAAGGATGACATGCAAACTGGCGAAGTGCTCCATAGCTTAAACAAACAAGCAAAAATTAAAAACATACAAACAGAAATGAACAGAGCTCAGATTTGAACCCGCACAGCCCACCCCCCGAGCTCACTTTCTAACCCCTATGCTATGTCACTGTTATACCGATGACCTAGAAAAATCCAGACTGACTAAGTCTGAGACAATCACCTCATCTGGCATATCCGGCAAGGTGGAGTGTGGAGAAAAGTATTTAGGACTTTGCTCAGGAAGATGCCTGAGTATTCAGGACACCCAATGCCTCTAAACAAAGAGTTGGGAATTGTCACGTAAGTTAGCTTATGATTGCTTTTGATTGCTTGCTTGTTTCGCCATGCCACTTGGCTTGTGGGATGTTGGTTCCCCAACCAGAGACTGAACCCAAGCCACAGTGGTGAAGGCATCAAAAGCATCGAGTCCCAACCGCAGGACCACCAGGGAATTCCCAGCTTTGGGTTGTAATGGCAGAGGCTGACATCAAACTTTTGATTGCCGAGGCATCCACTTCAAAGACACCCATCTCTGACAAGCACGTTGCGGGCTACAAAATCAGATAAAGGGTCAGGCCACTCCACCCGTGGAGTTCCCCTTTCAGAAAGCTCCGGGTAACCTAGCTCACTGGCCACTTGAGTGACCCCAATTTTCCCTTCCCTGCTTCATGTATTTCTTTTGCGTTTTAAGTTTACCCAAAAAGAGTGAACCCATGGAATCCCAGGCACCTCACCCTCACCCGGATAGAGGCAGAACCCCAAGTCTGAGCTCGCTCTCTGGGGCCTTGGTGTGTAGCCACTGCAGTGCCGTGCACCCTCCAGGACCGTGAATAGCAAACCTTGTCTCTTCAAGGCTCCCTGATGGTTGCGGCCAAGGTGCACAGTAAGAGTCACAATGGCTGGTCCAGCCTCGACACTGGCTTCAACTGGGGAAGACTCAGTGGTGCTCCCAGGAGGAGTACAACCCAGGGGTGTGCCTGCAGGCGCTCCTAGCTCAGAGTATCAACAGACTGAGAGACACGAAACAGAGATACAGACCCAGAACTGGAGAAGTATGGAGGGTCTCATGCCTGGATTGTGGCTGGAGCCTTTAGTAATGGGTACTTGGTGGAGACTATTTTTCCAGCCCCATGGAAGCCAGGGAGACAGGCTCCATCAGAGAAATAACACCAACATTACCAAGACTAAGCATGTCCCCTGAAAGGGTGGGTTTCCCAGGTGGCTCAGAGGTAAAGAACCTGCCTGCCAAGGCAGGAGCCACAGGAGACCCAGGTTCAATCCCAGAGTGGGGAAGATCCTCTGGAGGAGGAAACGGTAACCCACTCCACTATTCTAGCCAGGATGCTCCGATGGACACAGGACCCTGGCGAGCTACAGTCTGTGGGGCCCCAGAGAGTCAGACACAATTGAAGCAACTGAGCATTTTCCTTGAAATGGAGGAGATGGACCCCTTCCTGCCACACCTGAAGTCCAGGTACACCTGAAGGCTTAGGGGTAGGGTGGGGAGGAAGTACATCTAAAGGACGTGGAAATTTTCCCTCCAGCCCTTTGGGTGTGCCTGGCGATGCAAACTACAGATTTAGTTTGTGAATCTGATTGGGCCAAGCCCTAAAGGGATTTCATCAGAAGCAGGCAGAATCCTGTCTGAAGGAGCAACCGCCTATGGTATAACAGCTGGCAGGCAGCAAGCATCCTGTGAGGCTGGCCAAATGCTGTGATGGGCATGGAACCACTGCAGGAGGAGAAGGGAGTGTATATGTGGGAGAGAAATAGCAGGTGTCAGGCCATCATGAGCGGAGTTCGGAAATGAGGTCAATGACAAAGCAACCTTTGTACCTCATGAGAATGCAGGGAAACCTGCCAAATACACAGATCTACGCTGTTTAGCGTTCAGAGGCTGGAAGGTTGGAATCCAGGGTGGAGTCAGTTGTTTAGAGAAGAGACCTTTGCAACAGGGACAGAAGAGAGGGGCGCTGGTGATGTGGTAATGGTGACGGTGGCTCTAAGTGAGGCTTTGACAAGTGCAAGAACCGGTCACGGATTCGCAGAGGATCCTTACAAGGAGCCTTCCCGCTGTGGAACTGGGCCATCTCTTGAAGAGATCACAGGTGAAAGGAAGAAGAAACCTGTCCTGTTGAGCTGAATCAGGTAAGGACATCTTGGTTAGGAGAGGCAGAGATTATTTTGGTGCTTGGCTGTGCTTGTTATGCCCAAGGTCCCGATCCCCAGAACTGAGAGAATAAGACATCCACGGCAATGCAAACGCAAAAAAGGGAATTTATTTCTAGCTCGAGCCAGAGCCCTGGCCACATCCAACACAGTGGAATAGACTCAGAGCCCCAAGCCCTGGATTACAGTAGTATTTATAGGTTTAAGACAAAGACAGGGAATTGGCAAGGTTGGATTGGTTACAAGGGTTTCTTTGCATCTACTAATTGGCTAGATTTTCACACGCACGGGCTTTCTTAGGAGATATCTATCCTCGTCCCGAACGGCACAGACCAGGCTACGGGGAGCATGCTGACAGGCTGAGTCCTCCCGTCGTGGGTAATTAATTTTGATTCCGCCCGGGCAGTGTCTCAGCTGTTTCCGGGATGCCTGCTCCAGCCTATTTTAGTCATGGCCTCTATCAGGCCTCAACATTTTCCCCTTGCCCTTTGATCATGGAGAGGAATCCTCCTCTCCATTCACTGCCTGTATTGTTGTCTTAATACCATTACCTGAACTGTACTGACACGTTCTCTTACAAAGGTTATTAATCTGTTTGAAATACATGGGCTGAAGGTAAGAATGAGTAGGAGTATAATGAGCGGTCCGAGCAAGGTAGAAATTAGTGTTGTTAGCCAAGGAGATTGATGGAACCAGGACTCGAACCATCCCCGCTGGGCTTCTCGCTCTCTCTTGGGCAGTGCTAATCCTTCTCTCACTTTTGCCATAGACTTTCTCACCACCCCAGTGTGGTCTGCATAGAAGCAACATTCCTCTCCTAAGGCCGCACATAATCTGCCTTGTTGCAGGAAGATCAAATCTAGGCCCCTCCTGTTCTGCAAAACCACTTCTGATAGTGAAGTAAGGGACTTCTCAAGGTGGCTGATTGAGCTTTCTAATCTTTTGATATCAGGATCAATGGCTGCTCTTAGGCTAGAATAGTGTTGATTCTGCATTTTTAAAAAGGATATCCTAGTTCCGGCCCCGGCTGCCCCTGACCCCAGTAGGACTGTGAGGGTTAAGGCTGAGACTGGCTCTCTCTTAGATCGGTGTGAAGCTTCTAGTTTTGGGAGGATTTTATTATTGGAGTGATAGAACAGTCGGGGGACTAATAGTACCAATGCACAGAAATCTTTGGAATTATTTAACACCTGCCTGTGAACACAAGGGGCTAAGCCTGTGGAGCAGGCCCACCAATTGTCCTGGGGAGGCACCTGGTACTTGTTTGTCACTGTAGAATTTATAGACTTGCAGAGATGTTGATAGGTTTGGGGGACATTTCCTATGCAAAGGCCCCGCCCGGTTACTTGTTGGAGGGTTAATCTGGTGTTTCCTTTCTGCTGCCATCGGCAAGCTGCGTGGTTTTTGGTTGGACTGTAACTTTCTGGGACAGCTATACCTTCATAATAAGGGGGTTTGATGTCATAACATAACCAGCAACTGCTAGTCAGATCCAGGCGTATGGAATTTAGAACCCGATAGGAGCTGATTATCATATTAAATAATGGGTCCTGCTCATCTTTAATGCTAGGTCCCATACGGCTAACTGGAGGGGAGTTGCTTGTATTAGTAATGTAGGGCCCAGGAGGCGTTTGGGTGGGTACTCGGGCGGGGGTGTGTGCAGGCTGAATGGGAGCGTGGGTAGCCTCTCGTGGCACTAGAACTGAATTGGGCCCTATGCCCCGAGTTGGACCGATCTGTATGGGTCCTACTTTTAACCTGACAGTGAATAGCAATCCACTGTTATATCCTGACTGATATAACCAAAGGCCCCAGGATTGTCCGGCTTCCCAACCGGGGAACCTCTTCCCTTCAGTTGAGAATTTGAGCCTTACCAGGTTGCAAAGAAAATTCATACAAGGCCCAGTTATGAGGGACCCCCTTCTATGTCCCCCAGTTAGCCCAGCGGGCCCCGGAAGGCGACCCAAGGTAATCAAGTCCCCACAAATAGGGGGCTCCCAATGGACTGTCCCCATTGACTCACATCCCCAATTGGTGCAATAAAACTCATTAGCACCCCCGCATTTATTGACGGTCGCCTGGTCCCGTCTTCCTCCGGGGCACACATAGAAGGGTGTTTTCCACAAGCTTGTCCATTGGATGAAGTGGCTGCACCCAGGCCCTGAGTTAGTGGGGGGTCGAGTATTACACCTATTAATGCCAGCCCCACATTCAGGCTTGCCAGGTATCTTTACCTCCCAGTCGCCGATGTCCCATGCTCCCGTGGCCAAAAGACAGAGGTCGAACTCCAAGTCCAGCCACTAGGTGTTTTGGGGATGAATGGCCGAGGTAGAGTTAATTACTTCTCCCGTAGTTGTGCTCAGAATCATCCAGGTCAGGTTCATTGGTTGATGAGAGTTAGCGCTGACGGTCCCAGGGTCCAGGAAGGTGACTATTATCAGAAGAGTCAGGTTGATCCGTCCGAGACCAGCTGCTGGGCGAGTTTCAGTTTTAAGGGATTGGAGGGATGCAGTATTGGCTTCCATTCTCTTTGGGCCCTCTCTTGTTCTTCGGGGGTGGCCCGCCGTGTGTGGCTACAGTGTATCCAGGGTCCAATTCCGTCCACCTTCAGGGCAGTAGGGGTGGTAAGGAGAACAACATAAGGGCCCTTCCATCTTGGTTCCAAGGTCTTTGACTGATGTCTCTTGACCCAAACCCAATCCCCTGGTCCTATATCATGGGACGGGATTGTCCCTTCATTCTGGCTCTCATAAATTTTGCATATCAGTGACCAGATATGTTTATGCACCTTACTCAAAGCTAGCATCTCCTGTTGGAAGGCACGTAATGAAAGAGGTGGTTTACTCTTTCCTTCAGACACTGGACAAATGGGATGTGGACTTCCATATACAATTTCAAAGGGAGTCAGACCTAGTTTATAGGGGGTATTCCACGCCCAAAAAAGCGCGAAGGGAAGGAGGGTCACCCAGTCCCTGCCAGTCTCAATTGCCAGTTTTGTTAAAGTTTCTTTTAGGGTCCGATTCACTCTTTCTACCTGTGCTGAGCTCTGGGGACTGTACTCGCAACGTAACTTCCATTTGGTCCCCAGGGCTGAGGCCAGTCCCTGAACAATTTTACTCACAAATGCAGGTCCATTGTCAGAGCCGATAGATACCCGCAGCCCAAACCTAGGTATAATCTCTTCTAGGAGCTTCTTAGCTACTACTATCGCTGTCTCCTTTTTAGTGGGGTAAGCTTCTACCCACCCGGAAAACGTATCAACCAAAACTAGCAGGTAACGATACCCATACTTGCCTGGTCTTACCTCAGTGAAATCTATCTCCCAATGATGTCCTGGCCTTTCCCCCGATATCTTACACCTGCGTGCTGTCCTTTTCCCGGTCTCATCATCTGGCAGGCCTTGCAGGTGCGGACTATATCCTGGATGGTTTTCTTCTGTTAGGGAAACCGCAGCTGTGCCGATTGTAGGAGTGTCAAAGTCTTTTTCTCTCCCAAATGGGTGGTTTGATGTAAATGGGTACAGAGATGTTTGCCCAGGTCGGCAGGGAGCAACAGGTTGTCATCTTGGTCCCGATACCATCCGTTTTTGCCAACAGGACCGGTGGTATTATCTAGCACCCAGCATAAATCAGGGGGAGTATATGGGGCTTGGGGGAAGTGTTCCCATCCCTGGCGGGGGCAATCCCACAGTCAGTACATGGGCTTCGTGGTCTCCAGCAGCTGCCTCACGGGCTGCTGCATCGGCAGCACGGTTCCCTTGGGCCCAGGCATCCTCTCCTTTCTGGTGTCCTGGGACATGCACTATGGATACCGCCTGGGGCAAGTGGACCACTGCCAGGAGTCTGCGAATCTCAGGCAAATTTTTAATCTCTTTCCCCTCTGCCATCAGAAGCCCCCGCTCTTTATATATGGGGCCTTGAACGTGCACAGTGCCGAATGCATATCGGCTGTCAGTATAAATCGTGGCTCTTCTTCCTCTTGCCCTCTCTAGCGCTTGTATCACAGCTATCAGTTCTGCTTTTTGGGCGGATGTTCCAGGGGGCAAGGCCTCAGCCCAGATGACCCTCCCAGTGCCGTCTACTATGGCTACCCCTGCTTTTCTCTGTCCATCCTTTATATAACTGCACCCATCTGTGAACCATATCAGCTCACTGTTTTCTAATGGCAAGTCGCTGAGGTCTTTCCGTATGACGGTTACCTCAACTAACACTTCAACACAGTCATGGAGGGGCCCGTCCTCCTCTGGGATGGGCAGCAGAGTGGCAGGGTTTAGAAAACAAGGTGTTTGAAAGTGTATCCGGGGAGCATCCAGCAGCAGGGCCTGGTAATGGGTTAAGCGAGCATTAGAAATCCATTTACCTGGTGGCTGTTTGACGATTCCCTCTATGGCATGAGGAGTGTAGCCCAGGAGACGCTGTCCATAAGTCAGCTTGTCAGCATCATGGACAAGGAGAGCAGCAGCCGTAATGATACGGAGACAGGGCGGCCATCCCGTAGCCACTGGGTCCTGTTGTTTAGAGAGATATGCCACAGGCCGTCTCCACGGTCCCCATTGCTGCATCAGGACTCCCTTCCCTACTCCCTGCTTTTCATCCACAAGCAGTTGAAACGTCTTAGCCGGGTCCAGAAGTGCAAGGGCTGGGGCTTCCAGTAACGCCTGTTGAAGTTCCTGAAATGCCCACCTCATTGGCTCAGTCCAAGTCCAGTCTCTATTTTCTCTGCTTCCTTCATATAGAGGTCGGGCCTTTTTAGCAAACCCCATAATCCATAGCCTGCCTTACCCAACCGTCCCTAAAAACTCGCTCACCTGCCGGGGAGTCGCTGGCTCGGGGATCCATAGAATAGTCTCTTTCATAGCCTGAGTCAACCATCTCTGCCCCTGTTTTATTTTATATCCCAAATAAATGACTTCCTGTCTAGCAATTTGGGCCTTCTTCGCACTTTTCCGGTACCCCAGTGTCCCCAAAGTCTGGAGGAGATCGCCTGTGGCCTTTAGGCATACCTCCTTAGTCGTAGCGGTCAGCATGAGGTCATCCACATACTGTAACAGAATGACTTCGGGGTGGCTGGTTCGATACTCACAGAGATCTTCACCCAGAGCCTCACTGAACAAAGTCGGCGAGTTTTTGAACCCTTGTAGGAGGTGAGTCCAGGTCAGCTGCCCACAGTTTGGCCGTCCTCGTCAGCCCATTCAAATGCGAAGATTTCCTGGCTCTGGGGGGCCAAAGGCAAGCTGAAAAAGGCATCTTTCAAGTCTAAAATTGTATACCAGACATAGTCTGGTGGCAAGCTGCTCAGGAGGGTATATGGGTTAGGGACAGTGGGATGAATGTCACTCACCCATTTGTTGACTTCACGAAGATCTTGGACTGGTCTAAAGTCTGTTCCCCTGGGCTTTTTCACAGGCAACAAGGGAATATTCCATGGGGACCGGCACTCTTTGAGAATTCCTGCCTTTAGGAGGAGCTGGATGTGTGGCATAACTCCTTGCCAGGCCTCCTGGCTCATGGGATACTGTTTCACCCTCACAGGAGTAGCATTTGCTTTTTTTTTTTTTTTTTTTTTAATTTTAGTTTTTTATTTTTTAAATTTTAAAATCTTTAATTCTTACATGCATTCCCAAACATGAACCCCCCTCCCACCTCCCTCCCCATAACAACTTTCTGGGTCATCCCCATGCACCAGCCCCAAGCATGCTGCATCCTGCGTCAGACATAGACTGGCGATTCAATTCACATGATAGTATACATGTTAGAATGTCATTCTCCCAAATCATCCCACCCTCTCCCTCTCCCTCTGAGTCCAAAAGTCCGTTATACACATCTGTGTCTCTTTCCCTGTCTTGCATACAGGGTCGTCATTGCCATCTTCCTATATTCCATATATATGTGTTAGTATACTGTATTGGTGTTTTTCTTTCTGGCTTACTTCACTCTGTATAATCGGCTCCAGTTTCATCCATCTCATCAGAACTGATTCAAATGAATTCTTTTTAACGGCTGAGTAATACTCCATTGTGTATAAGTACCACAGCTTTCTTATCCATTCATCTGATGATGGACATCTAGGTTGTTTCCATGTCCTGGCTATTATAAACAGTGCTGCAATGAACATTGGGGTACATGTGTCTCTTTCAATTCTGGTTTCCTCAGTGTGTATGCCCAGCAGTGGGATTGCTGGGTCATAAGGTAGTTCTATTTGCAATTTTTTAAGGAATCTCCACACCGTTCTCCATAGTGGCTGTACTAGTTTGCATTCCCACCAACAGTGTAGGAGGGTTCCCTTTTCTCCACACCCTCTCCAGCATTTATTGCTTGCAGATTTTTGGATCGCAGCCATTCTGACTGGTGTGAAGTGGTACCTCATTGTGGTTTTGATTTGCATTTCTCTAATAATGAGTGATGTTGAGCATCTTTTCATGTGTTTGTTAGCCATCCGTATGTCTTCTTTGGAGAAATGTCTATTTAGTTCTTTGGCCCATTTTTTGATTGGGTCGTTTATTTTTCTGGAATTGAGCTGCATAAGTTGCTTGTATATTTTTGAGATTAGTTGTTTGTCAGTTGCTTCATTTGCTATTATTTTCTCCCATTCAGAAGGCTGTCTTTTCACCTTGCTTATAGTTTCCTTTGTTGTGCAGAAGCTTTTCAACAACAATGGGAGGTCTTTGTTTAGCCAGTCCTACTCCCGCTATCTCTGCCCAGGCCAGAGGGTATTTCTGAACCCACTGTCGCATAGCAGGATCCACAGCTGCAGGGGGCTTTGGTGAATATAGTCTCTATTCATCTCTCAGTGCCAGGGATAAAACATGAATTGGTTGTCCAAGCCCGTCTGTGACTGATATTCCCCCAGAGTCAAAGTGAATTTGCACATTGACTTTGGCCAATAGGTCTTTTCCTAATAAAGGGGCTGGACATTCTGGGATCACCAGAAATGAGTGGGACACCTGTTGGGCTCCCAAGTCCACTTTTTGTTTAGTAGTGCAGTAATATCTCTTTGTCCCGGTGGCTCCCTGGACCAAGCTAGTCTTTTTGGACATCGGCCCAAATTTTTGATTGAGAACTGAGTATTGGGCTCCCGTATCCACCATGAAGCTGATCAGTTTCCCCTCCACATTAATAGTTACCCAGGACTCGGGGAGAGGTGCCGGGCCCTGACCCCCCTAATCACTATCTTCCCCTGCATATAAGACGTGGGTCCCTGAGGAAGATTCCTCCTTTCTTACAGTCTTTCTCTTCAGATCTCTTTTGGGGCACTCATTTTTCCAGTGTCCCTGCTCTTTGCAGTAAGGGCATTGGTCTCTCTTTAGGGCAGGTCTAGCTGGTTTTTCCTTTCCTCCCGACCGGGTGTCTTTAGTTCCCGAAGCCCTGTTCTCGTCCCCGCCAAAAGGATCTGAGCCAGCTCTTTCTGATTTCTCCAGTTTTCTTCAGCCCTATATTCCCTTTCCTCCCGTCTGATCCGTTCCTCCCTCTCCTCAGGGGTCTCTCTGTTATTAAACACTTTCTCAGCTGCCCTCACCAGATCCTATATTGACAATTCCCCCAGCCCTTCTATCTTCTGTAACTTTCTCCTGATATCTGGAGCTGCCTGGTTCACAAAAGCTAACAGAACTGCTGCGTGTGACACATCAGCCTGTGGGTCCATGGGCATATACTGCCTAAAGGCTTCCATTAACCTCTCTAAGAAGGCTGCCGGGCTCTCGTTCTGCTCCTGTCTTATCAGATTCATCTTTTATAAATTCTTGGGTTTTCTGGCGGCTGCCCTAAGGCCGGCCATGAGAGTCTGGCGGTACACTCGGAGACGCTCCCTACCTTCTGCCCATTCAAAGTCCCAGTTCGGCTGCATGGAAGGAAACTCTTCTTCCACTAGGTAAGGCTGCATGGTTGGTCTCCCATCCGCTCCGGGAACATGTTTCTGTGCCTCTGACAGAATTTGCTCCCATTCCTCCGTGGTGAAAAGCACCTGTAACAGCTGCTGACAATCATCCCAAGTAGGATTGTGAGCATACAGGATAGTGTCTAAAAGATCAATAAGGCCTTGGGGTTTTTCAGGAAAAGAGGGGTTTTGAGCTTTCCAGGTATATAAGTCACTGGTAGAGAAAGGCCAATATTGATAATTCCGTTCCCCGACCGGATTTGCCGGCCCGACCCGGACAGGAAGCGCTCGAACGGTGGAGGAAGGGGCCTCTCGGCTCCCGTAGTCAGAAGAGTTTCCGCCCCCTCGGGTCCTTCAGCGAGTTCCCTGGGCTGGCCCCACCTCCTGCTGCAGAGCTGAAGGTTCTGAGTTCCCCCTTTGTTCTCCCGACGACACCTGAGGTACCTGGGGGAGCAAGGGTGGTGGGATATATGGGGGAGGCGAGATTTCAGTGTCTAAATCAATCAGGTTAGGTTATAGAGAAGATTCCTGGAGTATTGGTTTCTTCCGGCTCTCCTGTGCCTCACGGTCTTCTTCCTTGGGGGCCTCCACGACCAGGACCTGTGGAACAGAAGCTCTGGGGGGATTGTGAATAAAGGGTTTCAGCCAGACGGGAGGGTCTTCTACTAGATTTTCCCAGACCAGGATGTAGGGAGCTTGGTCTGGATGGCCCCGAGGGTCAGGAGCCATTATTCTTTCTTTAACAGCCCGCATGACCGACAGGCCGAAAGTTCCCTCTGGTGGCCAGCCGACCTGAAATGTCGGCCACTCAGATGAGCATAAAGTTTTTAGCTTGCTCTTCTTTACTAGCACCGATAGATTCTGAGCCTTGGACTTAAAATCGGAAAAATGGTCAGTCATTACGGATAGTGGTGTAGAATAACTCTGACCCATGACGGCAACACCCACAGTAAGCACACAAAAAGCAAGCACGGCGCCGGCTCACAGAGACAAGCGACAGACAGTAGACGAACAGGTATCGGCCGAAAACACTGAACTAGGTTTATCCCGGGTTGCTGTTGTCCTGTTCCCCAAAGTTACCTTACCGAAGGGCATCCACTGCCCACCAGACTCAGGATCGGGAGAAACGTTTTCCCCTGTTCCTTTACAGAACGGCTCACAGAACCAGCTGCCTTCCAGCTCAAATGCTGGGCCTCGGACTTATGCTGGCCAGGTGACTCTTTTGCCCCCTGACCTGATGCCAGCATCCAGATATATTTCCTCCTAGTGAGGCTTCCCTTATGCCTGGAAGGTGTTGCTCTTCTCAGTCAAGGGATCCCGGACGAGCCCCCAAATGTTATGCCCAAGGTCCCGATCCCCAGAACTGAGAGAACAAGACATCCAAGGCAATGCAAAGGCAAAAAGGGAATTTATTGCTAGCTTGAGCCAGGGCCCTGGCTGCATCCAACACAGTGGAATAGAGTCAGAGCCCCGAGCCCTGGATTACAGTAGTATTTATAGGTTTAGGACAAAGACAGGGAATTGGTAAGGTTGGATTGGTTACAAGTGTTTCTTTGCATCTACTAATTGGCTAGATTTTCACACGCGCGGGCTTTCTTAAGAGATATCTATCCTCGTCCCGACTGGCACAGACCAGGCTACGGGGAGCATGCTGACAGGCTGAGTCCTCCCGTCTGGGGTAATTAATTTTGATTCCACCCGGGCAGTGTCTCAGCTGTTTCTGGAATGCTTGGTCCAGCCCATTTTAGTCATGGCCTCTATCAGGCCTCAACAGTGCTGTGTAACAAGCAAGCCCAAAATCTCAGTGACTTGACACCTGAAAGTTTATTTCTTACTCATACAAAGTCCAACCCTGGGGGAGGACTCTATCCCACATATTCACTCATGGACCTGCCATCTGGGATGTCACCAGTTCCTAAATAAAGTCAAGAAAGTGCAAGTCTCCTGAGCTTCCAGTGGGAAGTGACATCACATTGCCTAGTCAGAACTAGTCATGTGGTATCACCAAATGCAAGGGGAGCTAGGAGAGGCCGAGGAGCAGACGGAAGGTCTGGTGAGCAGCCCTGTCCCCGCGGCACTTAGCAGAGCCTGGCATTTGTCATTCAGAGAAAGCTCTTGACCCTTGGAGAGCACTAACTGAAAGCTAAAGGAGTGATTTTCCTGAAAATTCTTCAAGGCGTGGAGGGTTAGCCTTGTTGCCTGGAAAGCTCTTGACCTTTGGAGAGCACTAACTGAAAGCTAAAGAAGTTATTTTCCTGAAAATTCTTCAAAGGCGTGGAGGGTTAGCCTTGTTGCCTGGACACCACTCCTCCAGGCAAGCTTCACACACCTGGTGGGGGGTATGGGTGGGGATGAACACTCTCCCCCAGATACAAGTGCACATGACGGAATCCAGGATGCCAGGAGCATGGGCACCAAGGTCCCCAGAGGAGTGCTGCCAGGCTTCTCAGGGCAGAGGCAGAGCCTGGCACCAGTGGAAGATGTGCACGTGGGTGACGCCTCATGAGAGTCCCCACTTGGCTGCATTGTGACCGGGGGACTATTTCAGGAGACTCAGATCCTTCATAATGTGTGTGCAGGACAAGAGCTGAGAAAGTGACCTCCTGTTGAGTCAATAAGGCTGGTGACACGCCAATCACCTTTGCCTGTATGGCACACAGGGAAACAAATTTGAGGAAGTTCACCGACTTTTCAAGGTCACCTGGTTAATGAATGGCAGAGCCTATTGATCCCCTGGCAGGATTTGAAAGCATGAGATTTACTGCTTGGAAGGCATGAGATGCTCCTGGGAAAGATGGTGAGCTGGAGCCAGGATCCTGGGTCCTGGTAGAGGCCTCGCCATGGCTCTGCTAAGTGGCTTTGGGCACATTTCCTATCTCAGGGCCTTGGAAACCTGGCATTAGAACTTGGCCTGCTTTCTCCTCTTGTAGGCCTTCTTGACAAGCTCCTTCACAGGTGGGGGTGTCACTGGACCACTGGGAATAGAAGGATGCTACTGCATTAGAGCCTGGTGGGGCCCGTCCACTGTTCCAGCCTGGCCAGCCCCCTGAAGCCACCAGCCTCGGCCCTGATGTGGGACAGTAGAGGTCAGGGGTCTGAGGCAGCCCGGGCTGCCCCTGCCCTGGGGCATCGTGTCCACGCCAGTATGTCCCTGCCTGGCTGTAGCCCAGACCCCCATCCTGAGTCCTGACAAACAGCCTGATGAATGAGGGCAGGGAGGCAGCTAGTACATGAGGAGAGTTGAGCCCAGGGTAGGCAGAGAAGAGTCAGGAGGGAGTTTGTGGCCAGGTCTCAAGAGTTCTGAGTCCTCTACAGAGGATCAGTCTAGAGCCAACACTGGCCTTCTCTGTCCTTGTCACTGAGCTCCCCCAGAAACTGGACCTCCAACTTTCATCCTGGGATGCAGCTCTCCTCTCCAGTGCCCAGTTGGCTCAGCAGTTCAGAATTCACTGCAATGCAGGAGACACAACAGATTCAGGTTCGACCCTGGGTCTGGGAGATCCCTTGGAAAAGGAAATGGCAATCCATTCCAGTATTCTTGCCTGGGAAATCCCATGGACAGGGGAGCCTGGTGGGTGACAGTCCATGGGATCACAAAGGGTCAGACAAAACCGAGCTACTCAGCGCGCACACACACACTCCAGCACCCACGCCTCCCCTCCATTCCTTTCCATCCCTGGCCTGGGACTTCCCCGGTGGTCCAGTGGTTTAGACTGCGCTTCTGATGCAAGGGGCATGGGCTCAACCCCTGGTTGGGGAAGATCCCACATGTCGCGTGGCATGGCCCTCCCCAAAAAGAAATCCACCTCCCATCACTGACCTGCATCTTCCCAGTCCTGAGCACAAGTCTATCCTTGGCAGTAAGCCTCCCTCACGCCTGGCACCGGGCACTGTCAGCTTTGTGGTGACCCCTGACATTCAGCACCTCCCAAGTCCAACAGTGAGTGTCTCCCTGCCCCTATCCTTACTCTATCTCCCTCACGTTACCTTGCCCTTGACTCTGGACCCTCCCTGTCCTACCCTCTTACCACTCTGCAATCTCGGCTCCCCTGGTCAGATTCATCCAGAAGGTCCTGGATGAACTGACATTCCAGAATGGGCTCATTCAACTACACGTCCCAGGCTCCTGAGTCCCTGCATATATACCCTTTCCCTTCCACCCCACATTCCTCCTTCTCCTGTGTCCCTCACCTTGACTCAGCCCATGGAGCCACCGAAATTTCAGAAGATTCCAGCACCCAGCAGGGCTATGTTCACCAGGCTGCCGGGGTTACCTTTCTGGACAATGTGCTATAACTCCCATCCCCCACAGAGATAGAAGGGTAACTGCCTCCAAGGATTATGATGCCCAAGGTGTATCTTTCTCCTTGTGCATTTTTTTCACTTCTCAGTCTGAAATACCACTGTGGACAGCGAACAACTGAGCATCCAATCTCAGGCTCCCTTCTCTATGTCTGGGCACAGAGAGAGAAGAAGACGGAGGGACAAATTGATAGAGTAGCGTTAACCTACATACGCTACTGTGTGATAGCTGGTGGGAAGCTGCTGTATAACAGGGAGATCAGCTTGGTGTTCTGTGATGACCTTGAGGGGTGGGATAGGGGTGGGGGTGGGAGGGAGGTTCAAGAAGGAGGGGATATATGTATACATATAGCTTATTCACTGCGCTGCATTGTACAGCATAAATGGACCCAACATTGTAAAGCAATTGCATTCCAATTTAAAAAAAATTGTTGGGTCAAAGTAGATTAAAAGAAAAAAATTAGGAAACACTTTGGGATGACTGAAAAAAGTCTCAGGTTCCATTCTTGGGTCAGTTTTCATCTTAGACTCCACCTGCCCCCATGTTTCAGGGTTCCTCCTCTGAGCTGATCCCCTGCCTCCATCTCTGCCTTCAGTTGCGTGTGCCCTACCCCATTCTCACAGCCACTAATGGAAACGGAAATGCTTCTCTAGTAAAGAAAAGTCAGCACCGCTGACCAAGGAAGTTCCCTTTCCGCTTTCTAACATCAAACACTGAGATCTTTATTTCCAACGCTTCCCTTACTGTGGAGGCCTAGAGATCCGAGACCACTAACAGCACTGCTAACAGTGTATTAAAGAGCAAAGACGTTACTTTGCCAACAAAGGTCTGTATAGTCAAAGCTATGGTTTTTCCGATAGTCATATGGATGTGAGAGTTGGATGATAAAGAAGCCTGAGCACCAAAGAATTGATGCTTTCTAACTGTGCTGTTGGAGAAGACCCTTGAGAGTCCCTTGGACTGCAAGGAGACCCAACCAGTCCATCCTAAAGGAAATAAACCCTGAATATTCATTGGAAGGACTGATGCTGAAGCTGAAGCTCCCACACTTTCGCCACCTGATGTGAAGAGCTGACTCATTAGAAAAGACCCTGATGCTGGGAAAGATTGAAGGCAGGAGGAGAAGGGGACAACAGAGGATGAGATGGTTGGATGTCATCATTGACTCAATGACATGAGTTTGAGCAAACTCTGGGAGATGGTGAAGGACAGGGAAGCCTGGTGTGCTGCAGCCTATGGGGTCGAAAAACAGTCAGACATGACTGAACGACTGAACAACAGCTGGGCCCTGAAAATACTTCACCACATGGAATCACAGGCTTCCGCTGTCACCTGATAAGCTGGAGAATGGTTTCTCTTTGTTTTCAGTACATTTTTTTTTTTCCTTTGGGAACCGACGTTCACTTTCTCTGAGTGCCAATAAGCCTCATATTTGCTAACTGAAGGGTGGAGAATGTTCGCAGAATTTTTGAGTGATTTCCAGCTCTGATGATCTGAGATTTGCCTGTAAATCATGAAAGTGAGCCTGAGGCCAAGGAGACATTAGGCTTTCAGGAAATCGAGACTATAAACTTGACTTTCAGGCCAATAAGCAGAGGTTCTCAGCAGTGAGCAGACCAGGCTGACTTCTTTAAAAAAACCACACTGGGAGATGAACAGGAAGAAAAGAAAAGAAATATTCACTGAATACCACTTATATGCCAAAGGATATTCAGGGGTGTACATGTATTATCCCATAGCTTTTTTAAACACTGAGATTTTATTCACACATTAGTGTGAATAAAACTGTACAGTTCAGTGGTTTTAGTATATTTATAAAGTTGCTCAACAATTACCATTATTTAATTCCTAAATGTTTTTGTCCCTCCAAAAAATCACTCCACATTCAATAATACATACACTCTCTGTTCCCAGCTCTTGGCAACCACTGATCTATTTTCTGTCTCTATTAGTTTTTCCCTTCTGGACATTTCACATGCAATCTGGGGCATTTTGTAATGGGCTTCTTTCACTCAGCATAATATTTTCCAGATTTATCTATGCTGTAACAGCTATCAGTACTTTATTCCTTTTTATGGCTAAATAATAACTATTAAATGGATAGACTACATTTTGTTTCCTCAGTGGATGGACATTTGGTTTGTTTCTACTTTCTGGCTAATGTGAGTAATGAATCTATCAACATTTGTGTACAAGTTTCTATTTTGAAACATACGTTTTCAATTCTCTTGGTTAGTTTCCCTGAGTATAAAACTGCAGGGTAATATGTTAACTCTATGTCTGATTTTTGAGAAACTGGCAAACTGTTTTCAATAGTAGCTGCACCATTTTAGCAGCAATATATGAAGGTTCCGGTTTCTCCGTATTCTCATCAACGCTGGCAGTCATCCGCCTTTTTGATTATGGCCATCCTTGTGTGTCCAAAATGATGGATCATTTTGGTTTTGATTTGCATTTCTCTAATGACTAATGGTGTTGAGCTTGTTTTAATGAGCTCATTGAATTGTTATATGTTTCTTTTTACATCTTTGAAGGTCATGCTCTTCTAATCCGTCCTGCCAAACTCAGCCTTTTACAGTGTTCAATCCATCTGCATTTAATGTAATTACTGATGAGACAGGATTTAAATATGCCATGTTGTTATTTGTTTTATATATGTTTTCTATCTTTTTTATTCTATTCCTCCACACTTTCTTTTAAGTGGATATTTTCTAGTGCACCTTTCTTGTCTTTTTTTTTTTTCTTTTCACTATTCTTTTAAACATTTATTTTCTGCCAGGCTCTTCTGTTCATGCGATTCCCCAGGCAAGAATACTGGAGTGGGCTGCCATTCCCTTCTCCAGGGGATCTTCCTGACCCAGGGATTGAACCCAGGCCACCTGCATTGCAGGCAGATTCTTCACTGTCTGAGCCACGGCTCCAATATACTTTCTTTTCTGTTAAAAGGATATTTTTTTAGTGCACCATTCAAATTTCTTTGTCTTCTCTTTCACTATCCTTTTAAAATTTTATTTTCTTAGTACATGTTGAACATTGAAATGAACATTTTAATTTACAACAGACTAAGTTTGGATTAATATTAAGTTCAGTAGTATGCAAAATATGGTTTCTATGTAGCTTCATTCTTTATTCCCCCTTTTTCCTATTATTGTCACAAAAATCACATCTACATACATTATATATTTATCAACACTAATTTATTGTCAATCACTTTGAATAGTTTGTCTTTTAGATCATACAGGAGAAAAATAGAAATGAAAATTACAAACAAAACACAATAATACGAAAAATTAAAAAACAAACAAACTCACAAATACCTATTGTCTTTTCTATTGACCCATGCAGTTACTTTTGCTGGGGCTCTTTATTTTGCCGTGTGAATTCTAGTTTCTGTTCAGTGTCTTATTTCAGCCAGAGAGACCCTCCTTAGTATTTCTTGTAAGATAGATTTGCTAGCAGCAATACCTCTCAGCTTTTATTTATCTGAGAATGTCTTAATTTCTCTTCCACTTTTGAAGGGTAGTTTTGTCCAGTGTAGAACTGGTTGATAGTTTTTATTTCAGCTCTTTGAATAAATCATACCACTACTTCTGGCCTATGTAGTTTTTGATGACAAATCAACTGTTAATCCTACTGAGGATCTTTAGTATGTGATGAATTAATGTCCCTCTTGCTGTTTTCAAATTATCTTATTGTCTTTGGATTTTGATAGATTGGTTAAGAGTACCTTTAAATTTATCTGCAGTACCTCATTAAATTTATCTGCAGTTTGTTGAGATTATTGGACATGTAGATTAATGATTTTCATCAAATTTGGGGGTTTTCAGGCCATTGTTTATTCAAATATTTCTTCTCTCTCTCTTTGAAAGTCCCATTAAGCATATGTTGATACATTCTTTGCTGTCCCATAACTTTCAAAGGGAAAAGTTTCTTCACTTTTTGACCTACTGTTTGAGACCCCAGGGACTATACAGTCCATGGAATTCTCCAGGCCAGAACACTGGAGTGGGTAGCCATTCCCTTCTCCAGGGGATCTTCCCAACTCAGGGATCGAACTCAGGTCTCCCATGTTGCAGGAGGATTCCTTACCAGCTGAACCACCAGGAAAGCCCCACAAGTCTCAAAGTTTTGTTTATTTTTTTCTTTTTTTCATTCTGTTCCTCAGACTGGCAAATTTCAAATATACCTACTTTATATTTCCTGATTCTTTTACTTCCTGTTTGCTCAGTGCCTGAAGATTAGGCAGAGGTGAGCGTTTAGGGTCTTCTGAGGTCTTTCCCGAGCACGTGCACAGTTCTAAGCATACGTATGACCTTCTAGATTCTGCATAGTTTTATGAGGTATTGATAATCCCTCTCAGTCATCTGAACACTGATGACTGAACACTTAACATTTGGTTAAGTGGTTTACACAAGATGTTCATCAAGCAGTGTGAGGCACTAGATTCAAACCCGAAGCCATACTCTTTCCTGCAACTTCCATGGGTGGTATTCTTCCATGCTCACTGGGAATCCTGGTTTAAACTAGCATAGAAGCCCTCCCTACCAAGTTTGAGAATAAAACTCCTCGTCGGTGGCAGGCACCTGGAAGAAGGTAGTTAAAGTCAAAACTGATTCTACGGAATCTCAAGAATGGAGGAAGGAAGGCTTGGGCCATATATGATAAGCAGGGGGCAATTACCTTTGCATAATTGGGAAGGGAATTACAGAATTAAGGATGAGGGAAACTTCAAGGACATCGCTAGTGACTCCAGCCCATTTTATTTTAATATTTACTTATTTATTTGGCTGTGTTAGGTCTTGGTTGCTCCACGCGGCATCTTTATTGCAGTAGGCTGGCTCTTGAGTTGTGGCTCATGGGCTTAGCTGCCCCATGCATGGCCTGTGGGATCCCGTTTCCCCAACTAGGGATCAAACCCGCATCCCCTGCATTGAAAGGTGAATTCTCAACCGCTGGACCACCAGGGAAATCCTCCAGCCCATTTTAAAAGCCATCATCTGTCAGACCCTCACTACAGATACCTGACCCCATGACAAGCACTTGAGCTATAGTAGGTCTGTGAAACAGCACAAGGGATCTTAAAGTGGCATAGGATTCCAGAGTCTAAGGCCTTTATTTCTAGGATCAACCGAACTGTCTTTATTGAGTCCCTTCCATCTGTCAAGTCCCATCCTTGACAGATGGTCACCTTCAGTGACGGGGGACTCACTACCTTTCAGGGCAACGCATTCCATCTCCAGGCTCCTCTGCTTCTCAGACTAACAGCCCAGCTCAGCAGGGCAGCGTCTTCAGCGTCTAGAGGTTTAGTTCTTGACCTCACCCTTCTGATCTGTGTGACTTTGCCAAGTCACTTCCTCTATCTGAACCTGTTTGCTCATCTGAAATATGGAGACAGGAATGCCCGCTTGGCAAGGCTGTTGGAGGACAGATAACTAAGCAATTCAGCATACTTGGCGGAAGGGCTCAGTAGCAGCAGTTACTGCTTAAGTTCTTCCGTATGAGGGACTGAAGTCTGTGTCTTGGCCCTTTCCACCCACTCTTCCTAAATCTATTTGTTCAGTTCACTCTCTCATTCCCCCAGCTCATACTTTCAGACCATCATAGACAGCAATTACTTTGCTTCTTTTTCTTTATGCTGAGTTTCTCTACTACTGAAACTGCTACCCAGACATACAGTCTTGGCTCCTTCCATCACCCTCTTTCCTCTCCTCAAAAGATAAGACCTACTATCCCTCACACTCACAGTGGAGGAAGGTCTAAAGGCTCTGCTGACAAGCAGAGAAAGAAAAGTGAGTCTCTCACCCCTCATTCCAAAGCCTATTCCTCTAGCCTATTCCAAGGCACCTTCACTTTTCTACTACTTTCTACTATCCAAGTCCTGTTGTTTGCGCTTAAATCTGTGAAGTACAAGGTCAGTATCTTTCCCATCCCTGTTAAAATACGCCTTGTTAGAGTTAGCATATGTCCCAGGCTGTTGGGGTCCTGATTTTTCACATCTACCTCAAAGCCTATTAATAGGCAAATAGGGTGGGAATAAATCCGAGTATATCAGCTGAGTTCTCCCCAGTCTCTCCATAGCCTTCCACTCACCAACTGCAGATGTCCTGGGTAGATGAGCAACCAAGGCTATTTCAACAAGACACAAGATGGGGAGATGCTGAATTTAAGTCCACGAGTACACATTGGTCACCTTGTATGTAGCAGGCACTTGCAGACCCCCAGCTCATGTGACCCTCAAAACAGCCCTCAGCAGAGGACATCAGAAACCCATCAACAGATGGGAGTCCATGAAGTCAAGTGAAAGTGAAGTCACCCAGTCATGTCTGACTCTTTGCGACCCCATGGACTGTAGCCTACCAGGCTCCTCTGTCCATGGGATTTTCCAGGCAAGAATACTGGAGTGGGTTTCCATTTCCTTCTCCAGGGGATCTTCCCGACCCAGGGATCAAGCCCGGGTCTCCCACATTGTAGGCAGACGCTTTACCATCTGAGTTACCAGGGAAGCCCATGAAGCTAAGGGATGGGCAAAAAAAAAAATCACACAGCTATAGGGCTGGGGCACACATCTGGGTTTATGTGACTGCAGAAGCTATATTCTTTTCCCTATATTGTCCATGGTCCTCATTTTGCTAATGGGGTTTATGAGTATTTTCCAAACTTCAAAGTGAGTAGGAATCAACTGGAAAATTTGTTAAAAATAAGCTCCACCCTCACTCCCCAAATTTTAATTCACCAGGTCCAAGGTGAGGTCTGGACACTGATTGGCACACACACGCTACTGCATATGAAATAGACAACTAAGAAGGACCTACCACACAGCACAGGGAATCTGCTCAGTACTCTGTAAGGGCTTATGTCGGAAAGGAATCTTTAAAACAGTGGATATATGTATACGCATAACTGATTCACTATGCTGGACAGCAGGAACTAACACAACATTATAAGCTAACTACACTCCAATAAAAAAAAAAAGTGCTAGGTAATTCTGTGGCTAGCGGTTCACATACAGCAGCCTGTCCTGTCTCCCCAGCTTTTTCATTTTCATTTACCACTCAGTCGTGTCTGACTTTTTGCAGCCCCAAGGACGATCGCTGGCCAAGCTCTTCTGTCCATGGAATTTTTCCAGGCAAGAATACTGGAGTGGATTGTCATTTCCTACTCCAGGGGATCTTCCTGACCCAGGGATCCCACCTGTGTTTCTTACCTTGCCTGCGTTGGCAGGTGAGATCTTTACCACCACTGCCACAATACTGGTTCTCAAAGCCAATTCTCTAGCACTGCCTTGTGGCACTTAGGGCTTCCTTAGACTCAGATGGTGAAGAATCTGCCTGCAATGCAGGGGAGCCGGGTTTGATCCCTGGGTCGGGAAGTTCCCTTGGAGAAGGAAACAGCAACACACTGCAGTATTCTTGCCTGGGAAATCCCATGGACAGAAGAGCCTGGCAGGCTACAGTCCATGGGGTCGCAATGGACTTGTGGCATTTGGGTTGCTTCCTGCCCTGGGGTCAGCACGAATTTTGGAGCCAGCCAGCCTCTCCTGGAGGGGGATAGAGGGACCGTCAGAACCCTCCTCAGTCACTCTCTCTTGTTTCTTCCATGGGGTTTTTCTGCCTGGACTCTAAACACTGCCTCTTTCTGTGATTCTTTGATTCGCTCTCCAGATCTGGCCAGAGAAAGCGGGAAAACCCAGGCATGGATGTCGCAATAGCATATTATTTAACATGACTGGAGTGCTCTCTGCGCCCTGACATCGCCCACAATAGAAAATGAGACATTCCTGGGCCTCCTGCCAGGCCCTGTCCTCAACCCCGAGCATTTACGCGAGAAACAAGCGGCTCTTTGCCCTCCCTGGCCCAACTAGCTGCTTCCTTCTCACCCCTGCCCCACAGCACCAAGATGCTGAGGCTTCAAACGTTAGCATTTCAAGAAGGTTGCTTCATAGGCTGGCATCTCGTGCACTTCCCTATCCTCACCTGCTATCTTGCAGGCTTGTTCCTCAAAGGAACCCCTTTTGGTCACAAGATAAAAAGAGAAAACTGCTTCTTCCTTCCTTTCTGGATATGAGTAATGATTGACTTTTTCTCGTGGTCTCTGTGTAGTGACGGTTTCTGAGGAAAGCATCTAAATTTATTAAGCTCCTGAGCTTTCGACTGAATCCTGTGTTCTCTCTATGGCAGAAAAATTTCAGAGGGACTGGGTTAAAATGCCTGTGTGACTCTGAACAAGGTACCTAGCCCCTCTGAGATCCATTTCCTTTATCAGTAAAACCCATGTTTTACCAGGAGTCTGGTCTCTTGGTTAAGGGAACTGAAGGAACTGGTAGTTCAAAGGGCTCAGCAAAGTTGCTGGTGCGCAGTAGGGGCTCTGCGTACCCTTGTTCATTGTCATTGTTCTGTACGTCTTGCTGCGCAGTGAGGTCCCCAGAGAAGCAGCATCTACATCACCTGATAGCCTGTTAGAAATGCAAGATTTCAGGCTTCCCAGGTGGCTCAGGGTCAGGGTTAGGGTTAGGGTTAGGGTTAAGGTAAAGAATCCACCTGCCAATGCAGGAGACACAGGTTTGATCCCTGGTCGGGGAAGATCCCACATGCTACAGAGCAACTAAGCCCACGTGCCACCATTATTGAATCAGGGCTCTCGGGCCCGGGAAGCACAGCTCCTGAGTCCATGCACCACAAATATTGAAGCTTGCAAGACCTAGAGTCCGTGTTCCACAACACCAGAAGTCCTCACAATGAGAAGCCCGAGCACCGCAAACAGAGAGCATCCCCCACTCGAGGCAACAAGAGCAAAGCCTGTGCAGCGACAAAGACCCAAAACAATCAAAAATAAATAAATAACATTATTTTTTGATAAATGCAAGATCTTATGCCCCACCTCCGACCTATTCAATCAGAATTTGCATTTTAACATTATTTTCCTGGGGATTCGAGTTGTGTTAAACTTTGAGAAGCAGTGCTGAACTCATTATGCAACAAGGTGGAGAGGCTGGGAGTGGGTACAGCAACAGCTTTCTATCCAACTCTTTCTTTTTTTTTTTTTTTTTTGGACTGCTCACCATCCCTCCCAAAGCATGCCTAATTCATCTTGCATCTTCCTGGGGTAGTGATCTCACTTAAAAAGAACTGTGGTCTCATCCCTCTCTTGTGAATTGAGCACTTCCTGTTGCCTAAAAGATAAAGGACTCAACTGCCTGGAATGGCATCCGAGAACTTTCCCAGTCTTGCTCTGGCCATCAGGGACAATGTCCGCCCTTTTCCACAGGCAGTCCTCATTTGCAGGTCTCAACGTTTAATTCCAGAAATGATCGCTTCCCCAAGGGGCACTGTCCTTTCATCAACTTTTCCAGCTTAGACTCTAGCTCTACTTTCTGGAATGTTCTCTGTCTCCCAAACCCTGCTCAGCCTTTAAGGCTCAGCTTCATTACCATTGTCACAATACGTACAGATCAAGCTCTTGATGAGCGTCTCAGTGTCAAGAACTTGGCTTCTTCCTTGGCCCACTAACAACTCCCCAGATCTCTTCAGATAAGGTACCTGAAGTTTAAATTTTGGGTATTCCCATCAAGCCTATCTGGGTAGAGGAGATGATAAAAGTCTCAACTTTAGCGAATCGTTATGAGGATTCTTTGGGTTTATTGTGTTTATCACAGTGACTGTAAATGAGCAACAGAATTCAGCCAGACTCACTATTGTCAATGTAAATCCCATAAAGAGCAGCCCCTATGTTTGCGCCATTCACCAGTTTCATCCCAATATCTGGTCCAGTTTCTGATACATAGCATATTCTCAAGTAAATATTTGGTAAATAAATGAATGCCTAAGAAGTGTTACAGAAGTCATAAAGCGCTGTGCAAATAAAAGCTTACTATATTGTTTGGTTTTATTTTAAAAATCAGAGTTTAGATGCCTTGAGGGAGAAACTGAGATCATAAATCTATTACTATTGCAATTGCTGACTTATCACTGACTGCCAGCCCCATGGGAGCCAGCTGTGACTTCCTCAGACATGATTCAAAGAATATATGCTGTGGGTTTTTTCTCCCATTATTTCAACATTTGTCCAGGCTGTTTACCATCACCATAACAACCTGCACCCCCATACCTAATAACATAATTTTGAGCCACACTTTTCTCTGGAGCTTTTGGCATCACCAAATAGGCTGTAAAAGCTCCAACACTCAGTCCATGTTCACCTTCTAGGAGTCTATGTCTATCCATGATTACCCATCAATCTCGGGACTTCCCCCAGAAATCCAGTGGTTAAGACTCCATGCTTCCACTGGAGGGGATGTGAGTTGATCTCTGATCAGGGAACTAACATCCCACATGGCCACAGTGGCCAAAAAGGAAAAAAAAGATCAACTCTCAATCTCAAAAATACGCAAAAGACTGAAAACAAACTTATGCCAAAAGGGACTGGGAAGAGGAATAAATCAGGAATTGGGGATTAGCATCTATGAGCTAATATATACAAAGTAGATAACCAAGAAGGGCCTACTGTATAGCACAGGGAATTATAGGCAATATTTTGTAATAACCTATAAGGAAAAAACCTATATATATCAGAGTCTTGTATGTACATATATATATAGGCTTCCCTGAATGACTCAGCAGGTGAAAGCATCCGCCTACAGTGCAGGAGACACAGGTTCGATTCCTGGGTTGGGAAGACCCCTTAGAGAAGGAAATGGCAACCCACTCCAGTATTCTTGCCTGAAAAATCCCATGGACAGAGGAGTCTAGTGGGGAACAGTCTGAAGGACAGCGAAGAGTCGGATAAGACTGCGTGACTAAACACACACACACACATGTATATGGACCGTTTTGCTGTACACCTGAAACTAACTGCTGCTGCTGCCAAGTTGCTTCAGTCATGTCCGGCTCTGTGTGACCCCATAGACGGCAGCCCACCAGGCTCCCCCGTCCCTGGGACTTTCCAGGCAAGAACACTGGAGTGGGGTGCCATTGCCTTCTCCACTGAAACTAACGCAACATCGTAACCCAACTATGCTTCAACTTTTAAAATGCCCAGAAGAGATATCTTTTCTAATGAGAGGTCCTGGTAGGACACAGTCCAAACACCTGGCTATGAGATCTAGGAGAAGGCGAGCTCCAAAATGGAGATCTTAATTAGGAGGTAAGGACCACAGAAAAGGTCCATTAGGTCATGGGGCCTGCACTTGCCCAGCATGACTGTTATGACCTGCTTTCCAGGCCCTCTGAGCTGACTCTCAGCCCTCACACTCTGCCTTCATTGAAAGAAAGTGTTAGTCACTCAGTCGTGTCTGACTCTTTGCAACCTCTTGGACTGTAGCCCACCAGGCTCCTCTGTCCATGGGATACTCCAGGCAAGAATACTGGAGTGGGTTGCCGTTTTCTCCTCCAGGGGCTTTCTGACCCAGGGATCGAACCCAGGTCTCCTGCATTAGAGGCAGATTCTTTATGATCTGAGCCACTATGTCTCTTTCAAATGCAGATACTCAGGCTAAAGAGGTTGGAGATGACCTCTAAGCTACACTTCATTAAATGGCAGGACTGTCTTCAGTTCCTGTTAAATGGTGGATTCTGAGTCAATAGATTTATGCTTGGGCCTGAGATTCTGCATTCTTAATAATACAGGTAATTATTCATTTATAACTAATAAACTAATATTTATTATTAGGTAATAAAAAGTTTCTTGGTCTGTGGGCCACAGTTTGAGTAGGGCTACTCCGTCTCTGAACTATGGATCCCATCATTCTGGAACCTTAGAAATCCAGTCCTCAGGGTGGGAGGTGGGAGGGGGGTCCATGTTTGGGAACTCATGTACACCTGTGGTGGATTCATGTTAATGTATAGCAAAACCAATATGGTATTGTAAAGTAAAATAAAGTAAAAATAAAAATTAAAAAAAAAAAAAGAAATCCAGGCCTCAACTGTATACTTAACATATTTTTTCTTATCAGGTTGTCAGTTACATCTCTATAGAGCTGGAAAAGATCGATTATACATATGGAAAAATACATTAGAACTATGGAAAGTTTAATTCAAATTAGCAATTGACACCACAAAATAATAGATATTGAGTATTTTGGGGTTGTTTTTCAACTTTTTTTTTCTTTTTTCCTCATCGTGTGGCATGTGGGATCTTAGTTTTCCAACCAGGCATTGATCCTATGCCCTCTGTAATGGAAGCACAGAGTTTCTTAACCACTGGACCACCAGGAAAGTCTATTTACTGAGTATTTAGGATGTAGAATAAAAGAGGAGTTCTAATTACAGAGCACACTGAATATTTACTATCTTAGTTTTTGAGATTTCTTAGTCCTTTTCATGGAGAAGGCAATGGCACCTCACTCCAGTCCTCTTGCCTGGAAAATCCCGTGGGTGAGGAGCCTGGTAGGCTGCAGTCCGTGGGGTTGCTAAGAGTGCGATATGACTGAGCGACTTCACTTTCACTTTTCACTTTCATGCATTGGAGAAGGAAATGGCAACCCACTCCAGTGTTCTTGCCTGGAGACTCCGAGGGATGGGGGAGCCTGGTGGGCTGCCGTCTTTGGGGTCGCACAGAGTTGGACACGGCTGCAGCAACTTAGCAGCAGCAGCAGTCCTTTTCATAAAAATAGAGTTTTGTTTTGTTTTTTCAAACACAGCTTTACAGTATTTTGTTTGTTATTCTTAAGTTCTTCTCTCTCTCTTTTTTTAAAGTCTGCAGTGGAGCTGGAAATCTGTATTTTTATAATAATAATTGTTGTTATATTTGGGAGGGGTCACTGCAGGGCATGTGAGATCTGAGTTCCCTGACCAGAGGTTGAACCTGTGCCCTCTGCGATGTGAGAGTGGAGTCTTAACCACTGGACCACAGAGGAATTCCCAATTATCCTTCTCTTTTAATGCTGTTTTACTGCTAATATTGTGTTCATAATCTAAGGGATCTTTCTTTAGATAGCAAGTAAGATGAATGATGGCTTGGCTACCTGTCAGTAAAGTTGATGATGGTATACTAAAACAATAACAAAACATTTGTTGCGTATTTATTAGGGGTCAGGCACAATGCTAAGTAAGTTACAAGAATTAATCTCATTGAATCCTCAAAATAACCTCATGTAAAAACTGTTATCAATTTCCACTGTAATAATAAGAAAATTGAGGCCAAGTAAAGTTAAGTAAACTTTCTCCTATTTCCTTGGGCTGGAAAACAATTTTTTTAAACTTAAAAAAAAACAAAGAAATTCAAGAAACTCAAGAAAGTATTTTACTTTAAAAAATTCAGAACATACAAGAAATTCAAACACTCTGTGGACATCTGCCCAATCACCACAGACCCTTTTAAGAAACATTAATATACATTTTAAATTAACAAAACAATCTTGCTGTCTTTGTGGACAGATGGCCAGAATTACACATTTTGGAAGAGTAGCATACAATTATGGTAGGATCAGGCTTCCAAAAGCTGCCCCTGTTCTGAACTGAACCAATTTAAAACAAGACAGAAGAGCCAGAAATGCCTAATGTGGCTTGAGTGAGTGTTAGTCACTCAGTCGTGTCTGACTCCTTGAGACTCCATGGGAGCCCACCAGGCTCCTCTGTCCATGGGATTCTCCAGGCAAGAATACTAGAGTGGGTTGCCATTCTCTTCTCCAGGGGATCTTCCTGACCCAGGGATTGAACCTGGGTCTCCTGTATTTCAGGCAGATTCTTTACTGTGCGACCCACCAGGGAACACGGGTCTAATCTGACTTCTAGGGGCCAAACCAATCTTTTCGGCATTTGCTTATCTGGGTCTACAACGCTGTTTGACTGCTTATTTTTCATTTGACACTTTATATTAAAATAAGCAACATCTTACCTACAGTTTAAAATAGACTAAACCTTCTTTCACAGATATGTTGAACTTGGATTGGGACAGCTACCAAGCAGAATTAGAAAAAGAAATAGATATTTGAAAAGCATTACTTTAGCAAGTTATGCCGATACTCCAAATGTTAACATATTTCATTTTGTGTAGACAATTATACTCACTGGTTATCACCTGTAGTCCCATCAGCAAAGCCTTTAAGTCCTGGGAAACTACCACAGCTCATGGTAGTGAATGCAAGTTTTCCAAAATTCTAAATTTCACTCCATTTTCCCCAGTTTTACTGAGATATAATTGATAGATAGTGGCTTCCCTGGCGGCTCAGATGGTAAAGAATCTGCCTGTAATGCAGGAAACTCAGGTTCGATCTCTGAGTAGGGAAGATCCCTTGGAGAAGGGAATGGCAACCCAATATTGCTCTCCAAAATGGCAACTCCAATATTCTTGCCTTAAGAATTCCATGGACAGAGGAACCTGGTGGGCTACAGTCCATGGTGTTGCAAAGAGTCAGACACGACTGAATGACTAATAAACAATTGATATATAACCTTGTAATAGTTTAAGTTGTACAAAATAATGATTTTGTATATGCATATATTGTGAAATGATTACCACAAAATCTAGCTAACATCCATCACCTCACATAGTCACAAATAATTTTTTTGCTCATGATGAGAACTTTTAAGATCTACTCTTTCAGCAAATTTCAAGTATATCAGACAGTATCGCTGATGATACCCATCACTTCAGTTCAGTTCAGTTCAGTCACTCAGACGTGTCCGACTCTTTGCAACCCCATGGACTGCAGCATACCAGGCTTCCTTGTCCATCACCAGCTCCCAGAGCTTGCTCAAACTCATGTCCATCGAGTTGGTGATACCATCCAACCATCCCCTTCTCCTCCTGCCTACAGTCTTTCCCAGCATCAGGGTCTTTTCCAATGAGTCAGTTCTTTGCATCAGATGGACAAAGTACTGGAGTTTCAGCTACAGCATCAGTCCTTCCAATGAATATTCAGGACTGATTTCCTTTAGGATGGCCTGGTTGGATCTCCTTGCAGTCCAAGGGACTCTCAAGAGTTTTCTCCAACATCACAGTTCAAAAGGATCAGTTCCTCAATGCTCAGCTTTCTTTATGCTCCAACTCTCACATCCATACATGACCACTGGAAAAACCATAGCTTTGACTAGATGGACATTCGTCAGCAAAGTAATGTCTCTGCTTTTGAATATGCTATCTAGGTTGGTCACAACTTTTCTTCCAAGGAGTAGGTGTTCTTTTAATTTCATGGCTGCAGTCACCATCTGCAGTGATTTTTGAGCTCAAGAAAATAAAGTCTCTCACTGTTTCCATTGTTTCTCCATCTATTTGCCATGGAATGATGGGACTGGATGCCATGATCTTAGTTTTTTGACTGTTGAGTTTTAAACCAGCTTTTTCACTCTCCTCTTTCACTTTCATTAAGAAGCTCTTTAGTTCCTCTTCACTTCTGCCATAAGGGTGGTGTCATCTGCTTATCTGAGGTTATTGGTATTTCTCCCAGCAATCTTGATTCCAGTTTGTGCTTCAACAAGCCCAGCATTTCACATGATGTACTCTGCATATAAGTTAAATAAGCAGGGTGACAATACAGCCTTGTATCCCTTTCCCCATTTGGGACCAGTCTGTTGTTCCATGTCCAGTTCTAACTGTTGCTTCTTGACCTGCATACAGATTTCTCAGGAGGCAGGCCAGGTGGTCTGGTATTTCCATCTCTTGAAGAATTTTCCACAGTATGTTGTGATCCACATAGTTAAAGGCTTTGGCATAGTCAATAAAGCAGAAGTAGATGTTTTTTCTGGAACTCTCTTCCTTTTTCGATGATCCAACGAATGTTGGCAATTTGATCTCTGGTTTCTCTGCCTTTTCTGAATCCAGCTTGAACATCTGGAAGTTCATGGTTCACATACTGTTGAAGTCTGGGTTGGAGAATTTTGAGCATTACTTTGCCAGCGTGTGAGATGAGTGCCATTGTACGGTAGTTTGAGCATTCTTTGGCATTGCCTTTCTTTGGGATTGGAATGAAAACTGACCTTTTCCAGTCCTGTGGCCACTGTTGAGTTTTCCAAATTTGCTGGCATCTTGAGTGCAGCACTTTCACAGCATCATCTTTTAGGATTTGCAGTACCTCAATTGGAATTCCTACCCCTACATCCCCATAAATCATCAATCTTAATCTTTTAATAATTATTTACTTATTTGTTGGCTGCCTTGAGTGTCCACTGCTGCGTGCAGGCTCTCTGTAGTTGTGGTGAGTGGGGGCTACCCTTCATTTCAGTGTGCCGGCTTCTCATTGCAGTGGCTTCTCTTGTTGCACTGCACAGACTCTAGAGTATGGGCTCAACAGCTGTGATTGCTGTTGCTTGGCCACTCAGCTATGTGCAACTCTCTGTGACCCCACCAGGGGAGGGACTGCAGCCCACCAGGCTCCTCTTTCCATGGGATTTTCCAGGTAAGAATACTGGAGTGGGTTGCCATTTCCAGACCCAGGGACTGAACCCCCATCTCCCGTGTCTCCTGCACGGTAGGCAGGGTTCTTTTCCTGGGACACAGCCTTGGTTGCTCTGTGGCACATGAGATCTTCCCTGGACCAGGGATCGAACCTGTGTCCTCTGGATTGCTAGGCAGATTCTTAACCACTGAACCAACAGGGAAGTCCCAGTCTTATCAATCTTATAATTTTGTGCCTTTTGACCAGGGGCAGTTAGAGACATTTTGACATTTGTTGCATAGCTACTATATGTCAGTCTGGGTATTAGGCACTTCAGCCAGCTTATTTGTGGTTATATGTTTGCATCCTCACTTTACAGAGGAAGAACCTGAGTCCCAGAGAGATGCCTTTCAGTCCATGAGCTACAGAAGTGTGGGACTGAGTGGCAGCTGCTATGGCTGCTGTCAAAACCCACCCTCCCAACAACCCTGGGACGCAAGCTTGTGTTCGCTCTCTGTGTCTGCATTTCTGCCGCTACAAGTCAGTCTCCAGGATCCGAAAGTGGATTAGTACCCACTTTCTATAACCCACACAAGTGATGGGCGTGTCTCAACAAACTGGGCTCCATCCATCTTTGTTAGAGTTATGGACAATGCTCACAGTAAACACAGACTTATATCCCCACGCAAGGTCATGACTGAGAACTTGCCGAGTTCTCTTTCCTTTCTGGGCACACAGGTGGATTCTATTTCCCAGACCCCTGTGTGGGGCCACAGGACTAGCTCTGGCTGATTGGATGTGAGTGGAAGTGAGGCAGTGACCTGTTTGCTGTGGCTCACCCCCGACTTCATTTCCTTATCTGTGGAATGGACACAGAAGACTCAGCAAAGGACCCTAACATCGGAGGAAACAGCAGAGCCACTAAACGAGTGTCCCAGAATGACAAGGTGAAATAGAGAACTCTCCCCAGTGACCTGTACTGTGGCATGAAAAACAAACCTTCATCCTATTCAGTCATTGACGCTGCAGGGCCGTTTGGTGCAAAGCTCTCCTTCCCTGATGAATGCAAAGATCTAACAGATCTCGATAGGAGGAGCCCAGAAATCTGCACTTTTAGAAAGCCTGAAGCTGATTCGGAAAAACTGGAATTTCAGAAAAGGGTCAGGTCCAAGACACAGGGTCGAAATGTATTCGTGTGGCCCAAAGAGTTATATAAAAGGCAACAAATAGCAATAATGTTTTCACATCATCCATGACCCTCGTGTTGACACCAACCCCCCACCCCCACCCCCCACACATATCCTTTCCCATCTCCTGGAAAATTGAAATCTCAGCCCGCCCTTTGTTTTTTTTTTGGCTTGTGGGATTTTAGGTCCCTGACCAGGGCTTCCAGTGAGAGCCTGGAATCCTAACCACTGGGCCACCAGGGAATTCCCTTAGATGACCCTTTAGAGACTGTCCTGGTAACATGTCTTTCCTTGCTGATGTAAAAACTTATTTCTGGAAAATGAGTTCAGTCTCATAGTACTCTAATAAGATGATTGAAAACAGAAGTCACAGACCTTGATGCAGATCAAGTAAGCACCTAATCTATCAAAACTGCAAAGCTAAGTCGTCTGTACTTTCTTGTCTATCGTCTTGTCTGTCACTTTGGAGCCAGGGACCAAGCCCTGGGGCGGTGTCGGGGTGGGGGTTAAGTGAAAGTAAATGCTAACAAGCCCAGATTGTAGAGAGTAGGAAAGTGTATAGGGGTCTGGAAGTTGTATTTCAGTGGCCAACAGATGCTTGGAAGCAAATACCTGCCAACCCAAAGGACTGGCTTCCAAGTGACCCTTGTGTTTCTGCCTCCTGCGGGACTCTAGGACCACGGTATTGTGGTGGTTCCCTCCTCCCTCCACACACATCACACACTTAGAACCTCCACCCCCGCCCCTCACCCCAGGCAGAGTGGCCCCTTCTCTCTGCGTTTTTGGCTGGCCTGGCTGCCAGCGGGGTTGAGGATTGTGGGCGGAGAGCAGTTACTGTTAATGAGAAATCTGTCTTCCTTGTCATCTTCAAGGAACCTGTAAGGGGCTACTCTTCTGTTAGTTACTCACTGTTTCTCTTAGTTATGAGTGAATGGCTACTCTGGTGAGTCACCCTTTTTCCAGAACTTCCTGAGACTAGCAGACTCTGGCCAGGAGAGGACAGGAGGTGGGAAAGGGATGGTCCTAAAGTCTCAGCATCAACTGGCCGGAACAGTCTGTGGATGGGGCAGCCCCGAGGTTACTTTCAAAGCCGAGGCAGGAAATCTATTGTACCCGGTGCTCTGGACTGGAAGAAATTGGCCCCCTTCCCATTCTGACGCCAAAGGAATCTGTCTTCAAAGTCACAAGAAGGATGATTCCCCGCTCCTGACTCACAAGCACATATCTGTCTTAAACCCCTATCTGTTCCCAGGTAGATGGAGTACAGTGGGTCTTCCTGGCTCAAAAGGAAATTGACAGATCCCAAGGTAAACCGCTCTAACACAGCAAAGCAGGACCAGTCTCCAAGGTCTGAAAATTCAGAACTGAAGTTGGAAAATCTGGATGCTGTATGTTACACCGTTTCTCTGCAGCTGCTATAATGTGGGAATACAACAGGTTGTTGGGGATCCACAGACCCTGACTTACTCATCACTGTAACGCCAAGGGCGTAGTAGGCACTCAGTAAACTACTTGCCAAATGAGTGCGTGAGTGAATGAAACACTCAGTGTCAAGAGATCAGTTTTCTGCAGGCTTTTTATAAAAACCCAACTCGTTTAAGTCATGTCTGACTCTGTTCAACCCTATGGACTGCAGCCTGCCAGGCTCCTCTGTCCATGGGATTCTCCAGCCAAGAACACTGGAGTGGGTTGCTGTTTCCTCCTCCAGGGGATCTTCTTGACCCCAGGATCAAACCCGCATCTCTTACATCTAACCTGCTTTGGCAGGCGGGTTCTTTGCTACTAGCACCACCTGGGAAGCCATCATGAAGAACTACCGGTATCTCCAATATGTAAGAAGATATAGGAACTAAATCACATGAATGCTGAAGGCCCCTAAAGGCCACCCCAGTTTCAGCTAAGTGCATGACTCATGAGTGTCAAAAGGGGTTATGCCCTACAGACCCAATGATCTGGTTTGAGGTTAAATTTATTCCTTGTGACTTGATAATTTTAAGTAGTCTCAAGCATCTAGAACTAAGTCAACCAAGCCACACCCAGCAACTGGGAAAAAATGGAAAAGTAAATAAATTGATATGTGCACTGGATGAAAGGTTGCTGTGGCCTTGGAGCTTATATTATAAAATCAAAAAGAGAAAAAAAATCTAGGATTCCAATTGAAGCCACATTTCTGAGGTTGGGTGTAATAAACAAGCATAAGATAGGGCACTTTACACTTATTCTTCCAGCCTCTGTTTCCAGCGGTAGAGTCTAACTCCTTTCACTAGGTATGTCTCCATCTCCAATACTGAATGTGTTAAAAGAATTATCATCAGTGCTCCTGTGGTTTTGAGGTTCCCATCATTGAAATGGAATTGACATTGGGCTGTATAGGGGTCAGTTAAGGGCCATAGTGTGTCTTGGGAGGAAGGGTGACAGGGCAGGGAGCTGTGGAACATGCATTCAAGCAGTCTTGGGACCACACCTTAAATATGTCACTGATCACAGTACGGGGTTGCAAAGAATTGGACACGACTGAACTGAACAGTATTTTTAACAATAGCAGTACATTTAATATGGGTATCGCAAGGATTAAATGAAATGTCCTACATAACATGCCTCACACCTGAGACACAGGTAAATACATTTTAGTCCTGCTCTCTTCTCTTTGCATCCAAAAGCTTCCACATGTCTGTTTTTCTCTATTCTCTTCATCTTTTATCTAATATTTCACCTCCCTTTCCAGAGGCCAGTACAGTGGTGGATATCTTGTAGATACTCACTAAAGGAAGATTCGATTCAAATGCATCTGATTGAATTCAAGCCAATGAAGCACTGTTCCTGGTGTGTTTTCTCCTCTTGAAGCCTTGTTGCTGATCATGTGTGGTTCAGGTCAGTTCAGTGTTTACAAGCCCTGGTCCAGGGACTCAGAGCATAGAAAATGGTTGGTCCCACCTGGTTACTGACAGTCTGGAGAAGGGTTTAGGGGAGGAAAGAGATGCCCAGGCAGATCTTCTTGGTGTTTTACGTGCCATGACCTTCCTTTCTCCTGCGCTGGGTGTAATTCCCTAGCATGCTTCATCCAGCTCTCTGTATTGACCACTGCACGTGGATAGATTTCCCTACCAAACACATAGAACTCAGCACTTCCCTTGTGCGACCATTCACATCTTGCCTCGGTAATAGGTACTAATGAATTTGTCTTATTCTTTCTCTCATTGTCACCTACAAACACACACACACACACACACACACACACACATGGTAACAGTTGCCCTAAGGCAGATACTTCAGGTATCTGACCCTGGACCTATCTGCCCCTCCCAAACTGTGCAAACTTGTACAGTATCGGTAACAAATACCCTTTCTGAGCCAGCTTCACTTTCATAGTATGCAAACTGGATTTCATGCAGGTATTGGGAGGAGTCAAGAAAATAAATTGCATTCATTTCTTTGCTATCTTATGTATCGTTGCATCTCTCAGCCCTGTACCCAGCCCTGGACCTGAGTCTAACTCATTCACCCTCAGCCCATGGGATAGGGACCCTGCTCTCCGAAAGACCTCCAGCTGGATTGGTGCTGACAGACTCACACTGTCCTAGGAGGGTGCTGTGTCCCCTCCTTGAACCAGAATCCATTCAGCTACCCAACACAGGGGCTGCCCCGGCTGCACGATGCCCTCCCCTTCAGACTGGTCCAGAGACCGCTGGCTCCCAGGACCTGCGGTTCTCTTCTTGCCTCGTAGGCTCCCCTAGCTTCCTGCTCTCCCCCATGGCTTCCCAGCTGACTTAGAGATGTCTTGTTCAGACTTTGGCAGCTTGTTTCCCAGTGTACTGGACACACAGCTAGGATGGCATCAGAGTCTACCTCCACCACCCACTAACTATGAGACTTTGGTTCTCTCTCTCTCTCTTTCACACACACACACACATCCCACCCTGGAACTCTGCTTCCTCCTCTGTAAACAAGCTGGTGCTAACGTTCAAACAGTACTATTTTAGTAAAGCATCATGCTCTTGTTCTACAATCAGATCCCCTTGGGCACATGGCACACTGCTGGCTGGGTTGGGGTTGCCACTAGAAGGATGAAAAATCCAGCAAGGGATGTCCCCTAGGAAGGTCATGGACCAGTGCTGTGGGACTTGATCTTCTTAGGTTATGTATGACGAATGTCCATGACTAGATTCCCTGCAGGGGAAGACCCAAGGGGACAAAGTGAGGCAATACCAGGGCCAGACATATCCACGCACTCATCACCCCAGCCCCCAGAGCGAGCGACTGAGGGGCTAACAGCCTCCCTGAAGGTCCTTGTCCTCAAGAATCACCAAGGATTCTGGAGCCAGGCGACCACAGCCAGTCTGATTCCTCTGCCCAAGCCCTGCCCAGCTTCCCCCGGGGCCCTGTTTCCCAAGGGCCTGGAGGCAGACACAGTTGCACCCCCGCCTGTGGGCCCCTCTGTCTCCATGCACTGCAGGCAGATGCTCCAGAGGCCCTGAGAACCCCCTTGCCTGGCCCCCAGGAACCCCACAGGCAGCAGGAAAAAAAAAATCAAGCAAGCAAGAAAAGAAAGCCTGGAATTTCCTCCCAGACTCTGAAATTGGGAAATTCCCAGTTATGTTGATTGTCTCCATAAGGCAAACAAAACCCCACTGACAGGCCTGTCCTCCCAGGACCGAGGGCAGGTCACTGCCGGGGGTGGGGTGGGGTGGGGGAGGATTGCGACAGTCCCCCTCTCATGCCCCCTCCCCCTGCCCCCCCAGGGAGACAGGAAGCCACCACGGGTACTCTGATGGTCTGGACACTTGTTAGAATCAAAGGAAGGCAGAAATGACCTCCAATCATCAGCAGTCTTTGTCTACATATCCCTGAAAGGGGGCCAGGGGTGACCTCCCAGAATTATGGTAAGTAAGTAAGCGTTAATCGCTCAGCCGTGCCTGACCCTTTGCAACCCCCCACCAGGCTCCTCTGTCCATGAGATTTTCCAAGCAAGAATACTGGAGTGGGTTGCCATTTCCTTCTCCAGGGAATATTCCTGACCCAGGGATCAAACTGGGGTCTCCTGCACTGCAGTCAAATTCTTTTTGTAAAGATAGGGCTCCACATAGTGTGTTAGTTTAAGTCTTTATATCACATTGTTAGTAAATTTTGTTCTTAACACTATTATGGTGGCAGTGAATAAAACAGTACGGAGCAGGAGGTTTGGGGAGTGAGGTTGACTCATTCCCCAAATGAGTGAACTCAGACTCACTGGAGGCAGCAGACTGTCTTACCCACCAAGGAGGCGCAGGCCATGTGAGCAAACAGCCCATGTCTACACCCCTAACCCATGGGGGCTGCCTCCCGGCTCTGCCTCTCCATCGATGGTTAGGCTCTCTTGAGCCTCCACCTCCCCATGTGGTAACCAGGGATGATTAGACTGCCACGTTTAAAGGAGCTGAGGCCTGCCAGGTGCCCACCTCTGTGCCTGGCAGGTGGGGTCCCTACCCTGGACACTGACCCCGTACTCCACTCACTTCTCAACGCACTTTCATCATCTGCTCTGCCCACCATTAGCACATCTCATCTGGTTTTCTGAGAAGTTTCCCTTCTCTTTTGTGAAATGGGCAGCAAATAGAAACGGCCTTGCCCTCCTAAGAGGAAGTCCTCCAGCCCCAGGGCCTTTCCCCAGCTTCACGTGAGGGCCTTTGCTGAGCCCCCAAGAGGGCCTCCAGCAAGGCTTCTCTGTCCCCAAGTTCTCCTTGGGGACAGCAGTCAACTCCCTCTTCCCCAGTCTCCCAGGATCTGCCCAGAGCCGCAGATGGGTAGAATAGAAGTGAGCCAGCTCTTTCTTGGGGCTTCCTCATCACCCACTATCATGTCCTTGGCGCTCTAAGAACACTCGGCCTCAGCCCACTTTCCCCAGAACTCTGTCTGGGCCTTTTGCCCTGGCATGGCTTATACCATCTGGCTGTCCTTGAGCTGCCCTCAGCAAAATGTGTCTGTCTCCCTTGTTAGCTCTCAGCTCCACAGAGCCCCATGGTGTGTTAATAAGTGAAGATCACTCTGTTACATATATATTAATTAAATTAAAAAGGAAAGCTTTCCCTTTTCTATTATCTTTTTAAATTGAAATATAATTGAGTGTATGCGTTAATTTCAGGAGAGGGCAATGGCAACCCACTCCAGTACTCTTGCCTGGAGAGTCCCATGGGCAGAGGAGCCTGGTGGGCTGCAGTCCATGGAGCCACAAAGAGTTGGACACAACTGAGCGACTGAACAACCCCAACAAACTTATAAAACAGACAAGCATACAACAGAACAAAGATTAAACCTCAACTTCACCAAGGTAGGAATTATGCCTGCTTAATGAGTTAATGTAGACCCAGTGTCTGTCTCATGTTAAGTTCTAATTGTATTCATGAATAACAACAATAGATAGCAAGTAATGATGACTTTAAATGTCTAACAGTTATAAAATGTTTCCTTTCAAAGTGAATTTAAGTTAAAAAATTGAGTTATCTCAAAGAAAATCACCAAGTAAATGAAAGATGGTGTTACAAAGACTCGTGAAAAATCACAAAGATAGAATGCCAGAACTGGGGATGTACTTTAGCTGAAAGACACACACAGTGTAGCAGTGAGAATTCTAGACCCTTCAGACCAGGTGATGCGGAAAGTGTCTGGATCCCAGACTTTCTCAACATGCCCTCCAGTCTCAGCTCTGAGGGTGAGTTTCATTTACCCTTAGGATGAATGCCACCTATTTCCCCCTGTCTATTCAGTCATTCAGCAAGTAGATACGTTCAAAAAAAAAAAGACTGAAAGACCCAAATTTGCTGAGCAGAGCATCCCATCCAGTGCCAAGTCAGAGCTCTGGGAGGTGAGGTTGGGAAGAGAAAAGATGGGGTTGGCAGGCAAAGTATCTGGCATTACAGGTTGCCCAGAGAGTTCTGAGTTCATCAATCAGGCGAGACCAGGTCTGAGTGGAGGCGAGCTCTGGGTGACAGTGGTCAGCTGCTTCTCATGCATATGTGACCTGTCTGAGTCAGAGCATTGCACCAAGACAGGTCTACACCAGTGCTGGAGGCCAGACAGTGAGGTCACAGGTGTCACATTCAAATGATGTCATAGAAAGACCACAAGAGTCAGAGTCAGGAGCCCTGAACTCTGACTTAAGTTCTGATTTCTGTTAATTTTAAGACCTTGGGCAAGTCACTTTATACCCCTAGACCTCAACTTTCTCATTTGCAGAAGGGCAGGGACGGGTACTACCTCTTAGCTCCATTAGAAGTGAGATTTAATAAACAACAAGGACTTACTGGATAGCACAGGAAACTATTTTCAGTATCTTGTGATAATCTGTAACAGAAAAGAATCTGAAAAAGAATATATATATATATATATATATATATATATATATCCCAATTATTTTGCCATACACCTGGAATTAACACAATATTGTCAATCAACCATACTTCAGTGGTTAAGAATCCTCCTGCCAATGCAGGGGGCACAGATTTGATCCCTAGTCTGGAAACTAAGATCCCACATGCCACAGGGCAGCTAAGCCTTCACAACAACTACTGAGCCCATGCTCTAGAGCCACAACTACTGAAAACTGTGAGCCCTACAACCTATGTTTCACATCAAGAGATGCTGTTTCAGTGAGACGCCTGTGCACCGCACCTAGAGAATAGGTTGCCACTAGAGAAAGCCCTTGTGCAGCAATGAAGACCCAGTGCAGCCAAATAAATAAATAAATAATGAAATTATTAAAAAGACAAAACAAGCAAACAAAAAAAAGGTAGCCTTGAGCTTCGTGAGGGTAGGAACCATGCCTGCTTAAGGAGCTCATGTAGATCCAGTGTCTGTCCCTGGTGGCTCAGACAGTAAAGAATCTGCCTGCAGTGCAGGAGACATGGGTTCAATCCCTGGGTTGGGAAGAAAATGGCAACCCACTCCAATATTCTTGCCTGGAGAGTTCGATGGACAGAGGCTATAGTCCATGGAGTTGCAAAGAGCCGGACGTGACTGAGCCACTAACAGTGTCTGTCCCATGTAAGTTCTAATCATCTTCATGAATTAACATGTAAGCTGTCCAGCAGAAACATCCTACCTGTTGAAGGGTCTTAAAAATGGTAGGTCTAATGATGCAATCATTCTTTTTAGAACCAGCGATTTTCTGCATTGAGGATGGATCCATGGCAGAACAACAATGAAGGAAGCCAGTTGGTTAAGTGGTTCCCCATGGATTCCAAGAGACTTAAATATGGACAGGTGCCTGGGTCCCAGTTCTGAGGTACTGCAAAACACCTGTGTCCTAAGCTCTTCCAAGCTCCAGCTTTGCCAGTTTGCCCCTGAGTTAAGAGAAGCAGAAATGTTTTGGGCTGAATCTCTGAGCATAAAGCAGAGAGAAATGGCAACTGGCAAGAGAGAAAGGTCAAACAGTTTATTATTCTCTGGAAACCTGCCCAAGGACCTATACTAGAGGCAAAACTACAGGACAGCGTGTGGACTTTCCCAGTTACAATGACTAAGCTGCTCCTGCTTTCTGCAGCATCTGTGGGCTTGAAAGAGACCCATTTGTTCTCCAGAAAAACAGACCCAGACACATTCCTGCCTTCTGAGCTCCAGCCACCCACAAGGGTGGACCAAGTGGATTGCATTTTGCAAGCTGCTTTGGAGCAGAAAGGATAAATAGCTTCTTTCTTTGAAATGTCTCCTGTGCTCATTCAACAGAACACGATTAAGCATCTTCTTGGTCTAGGTGAATGGGGATCCAGGATCTCAGAGATAAATGAGGGAGACAGGTGAGATCAATAGTGCAATAGAGTACATGAACCCTTGTGCGGCATGAACAGAGATGCTGTAGAAATGTAGAAGAAAGGCCTCTTTTCCAGCCTTGGCTTCCAGGAGGAAGGAGCCTCTGAGCTGGGTTTTGCAGGATGAGTGATGACCAAAACTCAGCCTCTGTACACCCACACTGAATGGAATCTTGAAGACAGAGGTTTGGGCAAAGTAGAAAAGAATAGCTTTATTGCTTTGCCTGGAAAGGGGGGCACAGTGCACTTATAGACCTCAAAACTGTGAGTCCCAGCCTGGAGGGATTTTGTGAGGAGTTTTATAGCAATGGTTCAAAGGCAGGGTTGCTGGTAAGGAACAGGGTGTGTTGAAGCCTCTACTCCTTTCATCTGGCTTCAGGTGTTCTCTTGAAGAGCTTCTCTAGTCCCTTCAGTCTGGAATGAAGAATGCTAGTATCTTCAGTTTGTTGTGGGTATTTCTTCCCTGGTGGCTCAGATGGTAAAGAATCCGCCTGCAATGCAGGAGATCTGGGTTCAGTCTCTGCGTCAGGAAGATCCTCTGGAGAAGGGAATGGCAACCCACTCCAATATTCTTGCCCGGGAAATCCCATGGACAGAAGAGCCTGACAGGCCACAGTCCACAGTGTCACAGGGGTCAGAAGTGAGTGACTGACGCAGTTCTGTAAAGAGTTCCAAGATTTTGTTATCTGTGTATCCCTTGGAGTGGAACCAGAACCCAACCCCAAGGCCACCCTATTGTTTCTTGGCTGCTCCTCCCTTGTCTCTGCATCCCTTCTCTTCCCTGATTGGCAACTGTTCAAATCTGCCCTTTGGAACTCAGGGAAGGTCATGGAGGCTGGAGTCTATTCCCTACAAGAAACAGGGGGACATGGAAATGTTTCTCTGCCCAGGAGTCCCTCAGGGTCCTTCTGAGTTTCATGAGTAGAAGTTGGTTTGTTAATAAAGAAGAGTGAGGTCCTCCAGGGAAAGGAAACAGCTTATACAAAGACCCAGAAGTCTGCCTTTGGTGGAGAGAAAGGAAAGACGCAGTCCCTGCAAAATGCTTGGCCTTTCTGGCCCTGTAATAATCATGGTGCCGGAGGTAACAGAGGAGAAATAAAGCAAGAGGGAGCTAGAAGGAGGGGCCAAGCCGTCCCCAAACTCCAGGAGCGCACATGGAGAGACTTGGAGTTTATCCTGAGGACAGGTGGGAACCAGAAAGGATTCTCAGCAGGAAAGAGACACAATGGGACGGGCATTTCAGGCTTTTGGCATCAGGGTGGAGGACGGATTAGAGGTGTGAGATTGTGGGTTGAGAGCCCAACTGGGAGCCTTGCAGTATCCAGGAAAAGTATTTTAAGAACCCAAAGAAGAACAATGTCGATGATGATGACGAGGGAAGAGCTGGACTTGGAGTGTAATGAAGATTGAAGTGCCCAAGGTGACTTCTAGTTTTCTCTTCAATCTGCTGAACCTCAGTTGAACTCCTTGAACTCATGTGTCAATTCCTGGCATCCTGAGCAGCTAGCATAATGCCTTGCACACAATGTGTGAGTACATGCTCAGTCGCTCAGTCACGTCCAGCTCTCCTTGGACTGTCCAGGGAAAAATACTGGAATGGATTGCCATGTCCTACTCCAGGGGATCTTCCGACCCAGGGATTGAACATGTGTCTCCTGCACTGGCAGGCTGATTCTATCACTTCGCCACCAGGGAAGCCCTTGCACAGAATAGATCTTTGATAAAGTGTTGCAGGTGGTGGTGGTGAGGGTGGATGAGTGAGTGGGGAGCGAGTGAATGAATGAATAAATAAAATCTTTCACTTTGCCCCTCTCAAGGTCACTGCTAATCTAATCAATGATGGTATCACTTCTTGCCTTATTTTCCTGCTAGGGACAGTGGACACCTTAGAAAGATGAGGGTGAGAGGACACTTCAGTCAGTTAGGATGAGAAAGCCCCTAACTTCTCTCAGAAAAGCCCAACTGGAGTCAGTGGAGAGAGAGAGCTCTGGGCAGGAAGCTGGGTCCTGGTCATTGGCCTGACCTTGGCCATCTGCCCATGGGGCTTCCGGGGCCTAGATGGGGAGTTCTCCATGGGTCTTGGGCCTGAGTATTGGGGGATAGGCCAGACAGTGGGAGGTGACCTGAATTTGCGCACCAGTCAGTTAATCACTGAATTTCAGTGCGGGTGAATTTATAAGACTGCTGCAGAGGACTAAAGAGGCAGCGTTGCTGAAGGTGTTTATTGACATTCAGTCTCCAGATCACGTCCGACTCTTTGTGACCCCTTGGACTGCAGCATACCAGGCTTCCCTGCCCTTCACTACCTCACAGAATTTGCTCAGATTCATATCCATTGAGTCCGTGATGCTATCTAACCATCTCATCGTTTGCCGCCACCTTTTCCTTTTGCCCTTTGTCTTTCCCAGCATCAGGGTCTTTTCTGGTGAGTTGGGTCTTCGCATCAAATGGCCAAAGTATTGAAGCTTCAGCATCAGTCTTTCCGATGAATATTCAGGGTTGATTTCTTTTAGGATTGACTGGTTTGATCTCCTTACTGTCCAAGGAACTGGAGTCTTCTCCAATTCCACAATTTGAAGGTGTTTATTATGATGAACTTAATTATTATGAGTTTCTATGTGAGAGCAACATAGCAAAAAAGCCCAGATTTAGAGCTTTGGTTCTGTTGTTTTCTATCTACATGGCCCTGGCTAAGGTGTTTAACTTCTCTGAATCTTAAGTTCTCAGCTGTAAAATGAGAAAATAGAGCTTTTCTAGAGCAGGATGGCAAAAGGCCAGAAATGAGATACGTTGTGCAAAAGAACTTGCACGCTTGCTCAGTCGTGTCCTTCTCTCTGCAACCCCATGGACTCTAGCCTGCCAACTCCTCTGTCCTTGGGATTTTCCAGACAAGAATACTAGAGTGAGTTACCATTTCCTCTCCAAGGGATCTTCCCCACCCAGGAATCCAAACTGCATCTCTAATGTCCCCTGCATTGGCAGGCAGGTTCTTTACCACTGAGCCACCTGGGAAGCTCTGCAAATGAGCTTAATCAACTAAAACGCAGCCTACCTCTAAGGGATCGTAATTTTGATTAGAATAATCAGAATGGGAAGGGTAACTTGAAGATGGCTCATCTTTGCGAACAGATCCTTTGGTGGCCTTGCAGAGTTCTCCCTTTTGTGAGCACGAAGAGGTGTCCCCGCAGCTTTGAGACAGGCGTGGGAATGACCGACAGCCCCTGCCTCCACATCCTTCATCAAGGCTTCAAAGAGCTGAAACCATGTCTTCAAAGAGCTTCTGTGGCCCGTGTGTGAGCACGTGATAGGACCCCCTCCAGGCAACTTATTCAAGTCTAAAGGTATGAAGTAGAAATGACTGCAAGTGATTTATCTGGAATCCATGCTTAAAGAGCTTGCAAGTCATTCACCAGAGGCCCCTGGGATGCCAAGAGCCTTGTGGTAAGGAAAGACTTCTTCCCAGAAAAAGTTATCAGAGACCTAAGTTTCAGCCCAAACCCTGATCACTAGTTTGCAATGTGAGCAAGCCACTGCTTTCTCAGTGCTTCAGGAGCCTCAATCTGCAAAATGTGGCATGGTGGTGCCTTCCCATCAGCTTCCCTGGTGGCCCAGATGGTAAAGAAATTGCCCACAATGCAGGAGACCTGGGTCAGGAAGATGACCTGGAGAAAGGAATAGCCACCCACTCCAGTATTCTTGCCTGGAGAATTCCATGGACAGAGGAGCCTGGCAGGCTACAGTCCACAGGGTCGCAAAGAGTCGGACACAACTGAGCAACCAGCACTAACTAACATACCATTTTCAATGTAGGCATGCAATGCTCGTGTCAATCCGCCTCTTTCCTGTGGCTGTACCCACTGATTCAGGGATGGTCTCTTGAGCTGATAGGGTGTTAGAGCTGATCTCTGGTCAACTTAAGTAAAGGTCACTAGCAAAGGTTGAGGATCTAGAGCCAGAGTTGCCTTTTGATTTCTGCAAGGACTCAGCTAAGAAATGCAGAAGCCCCCAACAAGGCGGCTGCTTATTTAGCAAGATGCAAATAATGGGGAAGAAAAGGACTTTACTTTTCCTAGAAGGTCTAAAAACAGATATCGCTCCTGGAAAAGTCAGCATCATCTTTCTAAATGGGATGTCTGACGTCACTGAAACTGCCATTTGAGATGATGACACATCTGAAGGACATGAAAAATGAGATGAGAGAAAGAAAAATGCAGAACTTGGAAAAACAACTGTAAGAAAATTCGAGCTGCGGAAGCTGATGACCAGAAAGGGAACCACGGTCTTGATGTTTGGCCCAGAGCAGTGAAGATAAGAATTACATTGCAAAATATATCCGAGAAATGCAAGTAAAGAGGATGTGGTTTTGGCCAACATGTGAGAGCAGACCCTACTGTAGACCACGCTACTTTCAAATTTGGGTATCCAGACGTACTTTCTTGCCAAGATGCCCGGCAAAGCAGTACTATTGGAGAGTCCCAAGCTGGGCTGGTTTTAGATGCAGAAGACCTGCTTTCCAATCCCTCTCCCACCACCTTCTTGCACTTGACTTCACAGGTCGTGTGACCTCCCTATACAATGGCATGGTGGTACCTGATCTGCTCATTCTTACAAGTATCAAGTGAAATGATCTGACTGTGGGGCTTGTGGGTAGGAAACCCAGCAACCATGGGGAATTTCCAGAACTGAGATATATCCTCCTCTGGCAGCTGCCTCGGAAGTGAAGAAGTAAAGGGACAGATGAAACTCTGAATTACGAAGGATTTCAAAGACTGATCATTTCCCTTCTGTCCATGAGGGCCCACAGTAGCCAAACACTCAGCCAAGGTAATAAAGTGAGCCAGTGGTTGGTGGTAAGGAGAGGGGAGGCAGGGGTGGGGTGGTGTAGACAGGGATGAGTGTACTGGGTGGATGCCCAGTGTAGCTCAGACCAAATCAAAATGTAGTCAAAACACAGATTAGGTTTTTTTCGGATTTTGACTCTTTCATTGAGCTGAGATCTTACTATTCCCGGGCTCTCCATTCATTCAGCAAATATGTGCCTAATGTAGAGTTCCTGTCCAGCATAGACTAGGCACTTAGTTCCGTGCTTCATCGCTCAGTCATGTCCTCCTCTTTGTGACCACATGGACTGTGGCCTGCCATGCTCTTCTGTCCATGGAATTTTCCACTCAACAATACTGGAGTAAGTTGCCATTTCCTACTCCAGGGGATCTTCCTGACCCAGAGATTGAACCCTCATCTCCTGCATTGGCAGGTAGATTCTTTACCGCTGAGCCACCAAGGAAACCCAGGCATTTAATTACTGCTTGTTGAATGAATGAATGAACAAGTGAGTGAATCCTGGGCTCTGTTCTAAGTGCTAAAGATAAAGTCGAAGAAGAATAGGTAGATCTTGCCTATCCTTGCTCAGAGCCCAGTGCAGAAGACAAACACATCAATAACCTTTAATATACAGGGCCCAACCCAGAGTTGTACAAAGGAAAGTGTAATGTTTTAAAGGGATAGTGCATCTTAAGGAATCTGGAAAGACTTCTTGAAGATGGAGCAACTACCTTTACAGGCAAAGGAAATAATACATTCAAGGGCTATGTTCTGGGAAAGATGAGCCAATTGGTGTCACCACATCCAACAAAGGTCCGTATAGTCAAAATTATCATTTTTCCAGTAGCTATATATGGACTTCCCTGGTGGCTCAGACAGTAAAGCGTCTGCCTACAATGCAGGAGACCTGGGTTTGATCCCTGAGTTGGGAAGATCCCCTGGAGAAGGAAATGGCAGCCCACTCCAGTATTCTTGCCTGGAAAATCCCATGGACGGAGGATCCTGGTAGGCTATAGTCCATGGGGTCGCAAAGAGTCAGACACGACTGAGCGACTTGACTTTCTTTACTTTCTTTTTTTCTATGTATGGATGTGAGGGTTGGATCATAAAGAAAGCTGAGCACCAAAGAATTGATGCTTTTGTACTGTGGTGTTGGAGAAGGCTCTTGAGAGTCCCTTGGACAGTAAGGAGATCAAACCAGTCCATCCTAAAGGAAATAAGTCCTGAATATTCATTGGAAGGACTGATGCTGAAGCTGAAGCTCCAACACTTTGGCCACCTGGTTCAAAAAGCTAACTCTTTGGAAAAGACCCTGATTCTGGGAAAGACTGAAGGCACGAGGAGAAGGGGAAAACAGAGGATGAGAGGTTGGATGGCATCACCGACTTGATGGACATGAGTTTGAGCGTGCTCTGGGAGTTGATGATGGACAGGGAAGCCTGGTGTGCTGCAGTCCATGGGGTTGCAAAGAGTTGAATGTGACTGAGCGACTGAACTGAACTGACACCCCAGGGTATTTGAAAGGATTGACGCATGAGATGTGGCCATTCTAGGCCATCAAGTAGACATGCAGAGCTGCTGAAATATTTTTAGCAAATCAGATTGGTAGTTTGGGATAGATACTTCTGACATCAGTACAAAGGATGGACTTGATGGTAGATTCTCTTGAAAGGAAATCACATTAAACTCTTTTAATAGAACTCAGACGAAGGCAGGGTTATTTGGGACAAGAGAAGGTGAATGCAAGAGATGCTTCAGAAGAGCAACAGATGACGTGCAATGGAATATGACTCGGTCATAAAAAAGAATGAAAGTTTGCCATTTGCAGCAATGGGACGGAATGGGAGATTATCACACTAGGTGGAGTAAGTCAAAAAGAGAAAGACAAATAGCATATGATATCACTTACATGTGGAACCTAAAATATGACAAAATGAACCTATTTTTGAAACAGAAAAAGACTCACAGACATACAGCATAGACTTGAGATTACCAAGGGAGAAGGGAGTGAAGGACAGATTGACCGGGAGTTCGGGATTTAACAGACGCAAACTATGTACATAGAATAGATAAACAGCAAGGTCTTACTATACAACACAGGAAACTATGTTCAATTCCCTGAGATAACCCATAATGGAAAAGAATATAAAAAGAATGTATATATCTGTATAAGGGAGCCTCTTTGCTGTATAGCAGAAATTAACACAGTCATGTCCAACTCTGCATCCCCAGGGACTGTAGTCCAGCAGGCTCCTCTGTGCTAGGAATTTTCCAGGCAAGGATGCTGGAGTGGGTTGCCATTTCTTTTCGACCCAGGGATCAAACCCGTGTCTCTTGTGTCTCCTGCATTGGCAGGCAGATTCTTAACCACTACCACTATCTAGACCCCCAGTACAAAGTTGTAAATCAACTATATTTCAGGAGCAAAATTTTAAAAGGAATTTTAAAAAGAAGTGCAACAGGTGGATCTTAGTGACCAACTGGATGTGAAATGATATGAAAAGGGAAAAACCTAAGGAAACCTAAGGATGGTCTTTGCCCTCTGGCCTGGCCACCTGGCTGCATGGGCATGGGAAAGCTTGGCAGGGGAAGCAGATTGGAGAATACATGGTGGTTCTGGGGACTGTGGATCAGGATGGATCTGCAGGCCTTCTGCTCAGCATGGCTCTCAAGAGAGTAGTCGCTCACACACAGAAATGGCAGCAAGGGATGGTTTGGGGAACTGTTGAACCCGTTCTCAAAAATTCTCCGTAGGCTCCCTGCCTGAAGCCATCTCAAATGAATAAACTAAGGGAAAAGGCTGTCCATCTTATAGAAACACAGCCTCAACACTGGTCCTTTACCCCCATCTGCCAACCAAACTGACTCCCCAAGGTAGGGCTTCTGCATCTGCCACAGGGGCTTATTCCATCTTGGTTGAAAAAAGGCAAAGGAAAAAAGAAGAGAGGAAGGGAAAGGAGAGAGGCAGGGATGGGAAGATGAATTTGTTGAAGCTGAGCGGCATCCAGGTAAATGCCAAGTGGGTGGGAAGAAACATAAGTCCAGAGTTTATCTAAAGACTAATTAGCATGATTATGAAACATAAATATGGGAGTCCATGGGAAAAAGAGTCCAGACCCCGGGTGATAGATTCCATTCTAACAGGAGCCAGGCAGATGGGATAAGTGAGTGAAGGAAGCGAGCAATAGATAAGAGAGATTGTGGAGCGGTGAGAAAGGGACTCTTCGGTGAATCTGTGAACATAGGCTTTATCCAAAGGCACTGCTGCCTCTCTGCTCTCATGGATCGTGGCCATGTGAGGATGCAGGCTCAGTGCTACCAATTCTGATTTTACCAAGACAGAGCATATATCCAGTTTTTTTTTTTTTTAATGAGAAACCTGTTCTGCTTTAAACATTAGCAATTAATTCCATTCTTTTGAATCATGGTATAAGACAGACAGAACGAATCTCCAGCCCAGAACAAGGAGAGGGACCAGCAGGCTGCAAACTCTCATGGAGAGTGAGAATAGACCTATGACTCCTTAGAGAAGAACAGGACTTAGGGATGAACGAGAGGAAACGCCAGTGAAAGCAGTGTCCAAAAAGAAGAAGCAGAGAGAGGCACGAGATGAACAGAGCCCCAGACATGAAAGGAGGGCAGGATTTCCTGAAAGAGGGAGTGATAGACAGTGATTTCACAATGGATCAGAGTGGTGAAGAATTCCTTTAAGTGAGGAGGTTGCTGCTGAGACTCTAAGAAGTGCAGTTGAGTAACAGATGTAGAAAGTAAAAGGCAACAGTTCAGGGATGAATTGTAGGGTCTTCCCTGATAGAAGACTCTGCGTCCACTGCAGGGGCACAGGTTCGATCCCTGGTTGGAGAGCTAAGATCCTGCATCCCATATGATGTGGCAAAAAAAAAAAAATCTTTTTTGAGGAATTAATTGTAGAATTCACTGAGAATGTGAGGCCACAAGTGGAGACTAATCATTCAATCATTTTACTATCAATAGAAAGAAAGGGAAGGAAGAATTTGAGGGAAGATGGACTTGAAATAAGTTTTTTTTTTTTTTAAACAATCAAGAAGACTTGAGTGTGTTGGTTGGAAAGAAGGAAGAGATTAGAAAGAGGGAGATCAAAAAGGCATGGAAATAATGGAGGATGCCAAGTTCTGGAAAAGGCTTCAGGAGATTAAGGATATGGATTGATCAGTGATCCTCAACCACAGGGACCAGCTTGTCTTCTGAAGCAGGAGGGAAAAGGTACCATGACATGAAGAGGGAATTGAGTATTGATAGGGGCACTGAGGCTGGCATTGGGGGCATTCTCATGTCACAGGCTATGCTTGTACTGAGGAGGGTGTCTCCTGAGAGCGCTGAGGTTGCGGCAAGAGATGTCAGAGAATGGTGAAGATTTGAAAGCCATCGTGGAGCATGGCAGAAAGAAATAACTAGGCGTACATAAAAGCATTGCTGGCATAGCCATCGAGGAAAGCAAGATTTTCAGCAAACCCTGACCACCTGGGAGTGGCTGGGAATTGGGGATGTGACCGGATCACCTGGGTCTGGGCACTGGGTGGTAGAAATGAGAGACCTGGTATGCTGGCGAGAGTGTAACCAACCCCAGGCTGGGCTGGGGAGGAAAGGAAGCCAGGTAAGGGGCCACGGGACGAGGAGGAGCTGACACAGTGATACAGAGTGGCTGAAGGGGAAGGAAGTGGAAGACTGTGGTCAAAGAAATGGATTACTCAGTTTAGGGCCACGAAATGGAGAAGTTCAGGGAGATGACGAGTCCAGAGAGTAGTCATGGGGCGGGGTCCTGAAATGAACGGGCAGCGAAGTCATTTGAAGAGGGACCCAGGGCATGTTAGAGAACATCCCTGTTAGCTGGTTTCCATCCCCTAACCTTTTCTTTCCCTTCCACCTGCTCACCAAGCCTTCCACTTACAGCGAATGGAGGTGATCTCGAGAGGTGAGCTACAGGATGACGGGAAGGGAAAACAACCCGGAGAAGGATGGTAGTGTTGCAGCATAAAGAAGAACGACCTTGGAGGGGAGCCCTGTAAAGTTTAATCCCAGCACGCCTATTTCTCAGACCCCTTGTCTTCGAGCCAGTCAGCTTCTAAGCCTCGGTTGCCTCATCTGTGGAAGGGGGATGATAATCCCTGTCTCACCCACAGTGCTCTTGCTAATCACACAGTTGAATGAATCGTAAAGCACACAGCATGAACCGCACACAAGTTCTAGAAGGCATTCAGCAGATATTTAAGATTAATGTTTACCACTGCCACGAAACCAAAACCATACAAGGGAAAAGCAGGTCACGAATTTGGAATATAAGTGCAGCCTACTTGCATGGGAGTGGGGAAAAGAGAGGGGCACGTGGTGGGCTGGAGCAGTGAGCTGTCAGCAGTAATGAACTAGGTGTGTCTGGAACTAACATAGTCTTTTTCATCATCTCAAGGCAAGAACAGTTCATGTCTCTTTTACTATGTTCAGTTAATCCCTAGAGCCCAAGTTGTCCAAATTGGGAGGAAAAGTAATTGTTCACGCTTAGATGCCCCTTCCCAGTCTCCCCATATCGCCCGAGAACTGTAGAGACCTATTCAGGGCAGCTGATAAGTCCAGCTGCTAAATTTTACACGAAGTGAGAGCTGGGTGATCTGACTCACCAATCAGTGGCCAGGGCTCTTGTCTGCCATTGATTTCATCCCTGCACCAAGGGGTAACTGTGGACCGCTGATCCTCCACCACCCAGAGGGGTTCCCAGCTCCTTGCTCTAAGGATGCCACCTCTATTCTTGACCACGGTGCAACATCATCAGTTTAAATTCACAGATTTGACCACTGTCCCCAAAGCGTGGTTACTGCATCCATAGCATCGGGGAGGATGGTCCAGGTGGTCTCCCCACCTCAGCCCTGACCCCCTGAATTCTCAGTCTGAGTTTGGAACTTGGGTCACCGATCCATTTGGAACCTCTCCAGACTCAAAGGGTCTCAAAATTTTGAACTGAAAAGAAAGGGTCTCAATTCCTCTCCTCTTAGGAGGTCTCTCAGTCCTTATGCAAATGTCTGTTTGGTCCATTTGCTCCGTGTCCGGCTCTGCATCACCAGGGGTCTTTGGAGGGGCAGCCTTTCTCTTCGGCCACCAAAGCTTCTTTCCTTCCTTCCTCCAGGGCAAGAAGTGCCTATTTACAATGAGTGCCTCAGTAAAATTTCGCTAAACAAAGAAATGTTTCTTCCAGAGAAAAAATAGCTGGCAGTCTCACTGGAAAATGTTAAGATCCATGACCAGGCACTTCCCACAACACACCACACACACACACACACACACACACACACACACGGCTTGCCTGCAATGATTTATAAATTCTCTAAAAGCCTGGCAAACTTTTTTCCCCCTAATTTAATTAAAGCAGAGCAGGGATTTTCAATCTGGGATCTCTATGCTACCTTCTAGCTCTAATTATTTCCCCCTAATTCATTCATTATTACATATTTGTTAAATCCCTATTGCTGAGTGCTGATGCTGGGGATACAGGACAAAAATGCCTGCCCTCCTGCACGCCTGCCATTCCCACCCCACTATAAACAGCTCCAAGGAAAACAATGTAAAGTTTGCTTGCTACCCTGCTTATATTTTTGAGCAATCACTAAGCTACAGAGCTGGGTTATTTCCTAATGCTTTGTTTTAAGGTCCTCTAATCTAAGCCAGAAGAGTTGTCTGTGCTTTGCAGAACAATTACCTTCCAACTTTTCTCTCTCCCTCAGACAGATACCCTCAGCATCTGCATTCAGACTTTTTCTCAGACTCCAGTTTACAGCAGGGGTCTGTAGGATCTAATGTCTGATGATCTGAGGAGGAGCTGATGTAGTAATAATAGAAGTAAAGTGTACAATAAATGTAATGAGCTTGAATCATCCTGAAACCATCCTCCCCCCACCCCAACCCGTCCATGGCACAAAAGCTGTTCCTCGTGCCATTAAGCTGGGGGACCTCTGATTTACAGTAAATGCAGGAACAGCTTTTGAGTGTAGTCAGTGATTTGCAACCTGGGGCTCCACCAGTGAGCCAGGGAAACTATTAACAAAGAAAGAGGGTTTTTTTTTTTTTTTTTTGGCAACTGAAGTTTCTCTTTTTCGGCATGCAATGTTTTGCAACCAGAAGGGAGAATCAGCTCATCCCCAAAGAGGGTTTTAGGGGGCCCTGAAAGATACCACTTGGTAGCAGCCCAGGCACTGTTCCCCTAGCCCTACCACTATCTCTTCCCCAAATAGAAGTGGGGAACTTGGTAAACCAAAATTCTTGCTTCTCATTTCCCTGTCTGATACTCAGCCCATAATTCAGGTATCTGGGAGAAATGATTTGAGATTCATGGATTTGTTCATCGGTTCAAATAATATTTATTGAGAACCCACTATATGAAAGATACCATATAGGTGCTGGGCAAGGGCCTTGAAGCAGGATGTAGCATGGAGAGTTCTAGAAGCAGAGAAGGAGTCTGGGGCCAACAGGAGGTTACAGACAGAAAAGGGCCTGTCAGAAGGTGAACTTCCAGGGACTTCCCTGGTGGCACAGTGGTTAAAGAATTTGCCTGCCAATGGAGGGGATCTGGGCTCGAACCCTGGTCCAGGAAGATCCCACATGCCACGGAGCAACTAAGCTTCTGAGTCTGTGTACTGCAGCTACCGAAGCCCTCAGTCCTAGGGCCTGTGCCCTGCAGCTCTGCAATGAGAAGCCTGGGCACCGCAGTCAAGAGTAGCCCCCGCTCTCAGCAACTAGAGAACACCCGTGCGCAGCAGCAAAGACCAGGGCAGCCAAAAATAAATAAGAAATAAATAAACTTCAGAGGAAAAAAGAAAAAGAATGTGAACTTCTGATGAGGACCTGATACCCTCACTAAACGGGGGGACTGGTCTTCTCTGACCCTCAGTTTTATCAGCCCCTGAAGCGCTCTCTCTGTCCACAGGTGGACAAAAAAACAGCAGTGAAAAAGAGCCTGGGAAGTCAAGACCTGACCATGTGATATAGATGCCAAATCCACTTTCATAGCAAGAAATAAGGGTGGAGGTTCTGGGACTTCCCCTGCAGTCCAGTGGTTAAGAATCCACACTTTCACTGCAGGGGATGCAGGTTCAAGCCCTGGTCAGGGAACTAAAATCCCACATGCTCTGCACTGGAGGCTGCCTGGGCTTGTACCCAGAGACTGTCTAGAGGCTGTAGCTTGCTCAGGCCCTCAGAATGACACAGCTTTTTACACTTTGCTTGCAAAACACTGTTGGATTATTATTTCATCCGAGTCTCATGACAACGTTAGAAACACTGTCTTACTAATCATTGTCTTACTTACACTGCAGAAGAGGCCAGAGAGGTCAAGTGACTTGGGCAAGGCCACACACCTAGAGAGCAGCAAGGCCCCATCTGGCTCTAATGGTTCCATGATTCAAGTTTCCCTCTTCTTTATCCCTTCTCTTCTCTTACGATTTCTCTCTTCGTTTTTTTTTTTTTCCCCCTGACTGTGCCTTTTTCTCCTGTTCTTACCACCCAGTCTGTCCAGCATAGACTCTACTCCACAAACCCTGCACTTCTGTCCAGGCTTGCCCACGGTTGGAGGGTAAGGGAAGAATGGATTGGGAGTTTGGGGTTAGCAGATGAAAACCATTAAACAGAGACTGGATAAACAACAAGGTCCTACTGTATAGTACAGGGAACTAGATTCAACATTCTGTGATAAACCATACTGGGAAAGAAAACCAAATAATACACATGTATAACTGAATCACTTTGCTGTACAGCAGAAACTAACACAACATCATGAATCAATTATACTTCAATTTCAAAAGAGGGCAGTGGCCGAGAGGAGCAACCCCACGTCCAAGGTCAGGAGGGGCGGCAGTAAGGAGATCCCCCTCGTCCAAGATAAGGAGCAGCGGCTGTGCTTTGCTGGAGTAGCCGTGAAGAGATACCCCATGACCAAGGTAAGAGAAACCCAAGTAAGACAGTAGGTGTTGCGAGAGGGCATCAGAGGGCAGACACACTGAAACCATAATCACAGAAAACTAGCCAATCTGATCACACGGACCACAGCCTTGTCTAACTCAATGAACTAAGCCATGCCAGGTGGGGCCACCCAAGACAGACGGGTCATGGTGGAGAGGTCTGACAGAATGAGGTCCACTGGAGAAGGGAATGGCAAACCACTTCAGGATTCTTGCCTTGAGAACCCCACGAACAGCATGAAAAGGCAAAATGATAGGACACTGAAAGAGGAACTCCCCACGTCGGTAAGTGCCCAACATGCTACTAGAGATCAGTGGAGAGATAACTCCAGAAAGAATGAAGGGATGGAGCCAAAGCAAAAACAATACCCAGTTGTGGATGTGACTGGAGATAGAAGCAAGATCTGATGTTGTAAAGAGCAATATTGCATAGGAATCTGGAATGTTAGGTCCATGAATCAAGGCAAATTGGAAGAGGTCAAACAGGAGATGGCAAGAGTGAATGTCAACATTCGAGGAATCAGCAAACTAAAATGGACTGGAATGGATGAATTTAACTCAGATGACCATTATATCTACTACTGCAGGCAGGAATCCCTTAGAAGAAATGGAGTAGCCATCATAGTCAACAAAAGAGTCCAAAATGGAGTACTTGGATGCAATCTCAAAAACAACAGAATGATCTCTGTTCATTTCCAAGGCAAACCGTACAATATCACAGTAATATAAGCCTATGCCTCAACCAGTAACACTGAAGAAGCTGAAGTTGAACGGTTCTATGAAGACCTACAAGACCTTTTAGAACTAACACACCAAAAAGATGTTCTTTTCATTATAGGGGAAGTCAAGAAACACCAGGGGTAACAGGCAAATTTGGCCTTGAAGTACAAAATGAAGCAGGGCAAAAGCTAATAGAGTTCTGCCAAGAGAAAGCACTGGTCATAGCAAACACCCTCTTCCAACAACACAAGGGAAGACTCTACACATGGACATCACCAGATGGTCAACGCCAAAATCAGATTGATTATATTCTTTGCAGCCAAAGATGGAGAAGCTCTATACAGTCAGCAAAAACAAGACTGGGAGCTGAATGTGGCTCAGATCATGAACTCCTTATTGCCAAATTCAGACTGAAATTGAAGAAAGTGGAGAAAACCAGTAGATCATTCAGGTATGACCTAAATCAAATCCCTTATAACTATACAGTGGAAGTGAGAAATAGATTTAAGGGACTAGATCTGACAGACAGAGTGCCTGATGAACTATGGAATGAGGTTAGCAACATTGTACAGGAGACAGGAATCAAGACCATCCCAAGAAAAAGAAATTCAAAAAAGCAAACTGGCTGTCTGAGGAGGCCTTACAAATAGCTGTGAAAAGAAGAGAAGTGAAAAGCAAACGAGAAAAGGAAAGATATAAGCATCTGAATGCAGAGTTCCAAAGAATAGCAAAGAGAGATAAGAAAGCCTTCCTCAGTGATCAATGCAAAGAAATAGAGGAAAACAACAGAATGGGAAAGACTAGAGATCTCTTCAAGAAAATTAGAGATATCAAGGGAACATTTCATGCAAAGATGGGCTCAATAAAGGACAGAAATGGTATGGAACTAACAGAAGCAGAAGATATTAGGAAGAGGTGGCAAGAATACACAGAAGAACTGTACAAAAAAGATCTTCATGACCCAGATAATCACGATAGTGTGATCACTCACCTGGAGCCAGACATCCTGGAATGTGAAATCAAGTGGGCCTTAGGAAGCATCACTACAAACAAAGCTAGTAGAGGCGATGGAATTTCAGTGGAGCTCTTTCAAATCCTAAAAGATGATGCTGTGAAAGTGCTGCACTCAATATGCCAGCAAATTTGGAAAACTCAGCAGTGGCCACAGGACTGGAAAAGGTCAGTTTTCATTCCAATCCCAAAGAAAGGCAATGCCAAAGAATGCTCAAACTACCGCACAATTGCACTCACACGCTAGTAAAGTAATGCTCAAAATTCTCCAAGCCAGGCTTTAGCACTACATGAACTATGAACTTCCAGATATTCAAGATGGTTTTAGAAAAGGCAGAGGAACCAGAGATCAAATTGCCAACATTTGTTGGATAATCGAAAAAGCAAGAGAGTGCCAGGAAAACATCTATTTCTGCTTTATTGACTATACCAAAGCCTTTGACTCTGTGGATCACAATAAACTGTGGAAAATTCTTCAAGAGATGAACATATCGGACCACCTGCCCTGCCTCTTGAGAAACCTGTTAGTGGGTCAGGAAGCAACAGTTAGAACTGGACATGGAACAACAGACTAGTTCCAAATAGGAAAAGGGGTACATCAAGGCTGTATATTGTCACCCTGCTTATTTAACTTATATGCAGAGTACACCATGAGAAACGTTTGGCTAGAGGAAGCACAAGCTGGAATCAAGATTGCCAGGAGAAATATCAGTAATCTCAGATATGCAGATGATACCACCCTTATGGCAGGAAGTGAAGAGGAACTAAAAAGCCTCCTGATGAAAGTGAAAGAGGAGAGTGAAAAAGTTGACTTAAAGCTCAACATTCAGAAATCTAAGATAATGCATCTGGTCCCATCACTTCATGGCAAGTAAATGGGGAAATGATGGAAACAGTGGCTGAGTTTATTTTTCTGGGCTCCCAAATTACTGCAGATGGTGATTGCGGCCATGAAATTAAAAGATGCTTACTCCTTGGAAGGAAAGTTATGATCAACCTAGACAGCATATTAAAAAGCAGAGACATTACTTTGCCAACAAAGGTCGATCTAGTCAAGGCTACGGTTTTTCTAGTGGTCATGTATGGATGTGAGAGTTGGACTATAAAGAAAGCTGAGAGCCAAAAAATTGGTGCTTTTGAAATGTGATGTTGGAGAAGACTCTTGAGAGTCCCTTGGACTGCAAGGAGATCCAACCAGTCCATCCTAAAGGAGATTGAACCTGAGTGTTCATTGGTAGGACTGATTTTGAAGCTGCAACTCCAATACTTGGGCCACCTGATGTGAAGAGAGGACTCATTTGTAGAGACCCTGATGCTGGGAAAGATTGAGAGCAAGAGAGGGGGACGACAGAGAATGAGATGGTTGGATGGCACCACCAAATCAATGGACATGGGTTTGGGTGGACTCCAGGAGTTGGTGATGGACAGGGAGGCCTGGCATGCTGCAGTTCACGGGGTCACAAAGGGTCGGACACGAATGAGTGACTGAACTGAACTGAACTGAGGGCTGACCCTGAAGACAGTGTAAGTGACAAACCCCCAACCACCCTCAGGGCTTGCCTGAGACCCCACTCCCTCCCCCAGCCACCCTGGGTTGGGTCACTGCAGGTGGATTTTTCCCTTTCTTTTCCCATAAGCTATCTCCTCCTAACACCCTCCCAAATATCCTTGGTTCTTTCATGCATATGAACCTGGGGCAGTCCACAAAGCACACAGGAAATGTTCGGATGCTGAACCTTGGGGTGAACGCTGCTTTGGTTTACTTTTATACCCAGCCCACCTTACCGTAGAGGCTCAGTCATCCCTTCTGGAAAGCAAGTTGCATGTTGGGCTCACTTTTCCCATCCTCCACCCCCAGCCCACTACCTGGTGCTCTGCATAGAATAGATGCTAACTGTTTGCATGTCCTAACAAGGAGCCAGTGCGGCATCTGAGAGGTGGTGCTACACTGAGAGTCCAGATGTGGACAAATTCCCACAAACTTTGCCATGTCACTTTGGGCCTGTCACAGCCTCTTTCTTGGCCTCAGTTTCTCCATCTGTGAAACAGGAAGCTGATCTGTAAGGTTCTGTTTTTATCTGACATTCTGTGCAAGAATAAAGAATGGGGTCCCGTGGCTAAGACTCAGTGCTCCTAATGCAGGGAACCCGGGGTTCAATCCCTGGTCAGGAAACTAGATCCCACATGCCACAACTAAGACCTGGCATAGCCAAATAAATAAATATTTAAACAAAGAATTAAAGAATGAATTTCTCATCCTTGAAAGGCAAGGAATCTCAGAGTCGGGGTCTTGGCAACATAAGCACTGATCTCCCTAAAGCTCAGAGCTAATGTGGAGCAGCTAAAGAAGCCTGGGGAGGTATCTAGAAAGTACGTAAGGGGCACAAAACTTCCTGTGCATCTCACTCAAAGGCCTGAGCTGGAGGAGCATCGCAAGCAGAGGGAAGCGTGCCCCTGCTAGGGGCAGAGGGGAAAGCAAGCAAACTGGGGAAGGGACCAGGCAAGGGTTAGATGCTGGCTTCAGATATTTCTAGAAAGCTCACTCTTTATTCCTCTTTCCTTTACCCCTGACCCTGAGTGGGAGTCTGAGCCTATGATCAAGGTCCACGCAGAGGATCCTGGGTGGGAGGTGGGGATGTCAGCCCACTGGGAGGAAGGAAGGAAGGATTATTCACCATGAGGAACTTTTCCATTCCTCATCTGTGCGTTGTTGAGGAGGGGGTCCCAGGGGAACTGGGGATTCTGGAAAACAGCAAAACCTTGACTCTGCCTCCTCCCCACACCCCCTGCTCCCCAGCCTTTCCCTTGTATGCCCTCAAGCAGGGGGCCAAGCCAGACCTTGCGCTGGGATGTTCCCAGCACAGCCCCACGTGAGACGTCTCTGGCTGGCTTCAAGCCCAGCATCTGGAATGCAAGCTCCAGCCAAGTGCCTTCTTTTCCAAGGAATCTGGGAACTTCCAAAGCTATCTCAGAGTGGAAATTTTCACTCATTTCTCCCACACAGTGACTGACCATCCGGCTGGGAAGAACAGCTATTCTTGACAGAGCAGAAGTGAAAGGGAGATGGCCACCACCTTCCAGAAGACTTTCTCTTCTGATTCATAATTTCACCTTTGATCCTGCTTACTGCCTGACACTTGCAGTGACCCAGTCACTTTCCAAAAATGGTGATGCCTTCCTGAAGTAGTGACACAGCTTCAAATACTCAGAAATCTGTCTGAAAACTCAGGGGGGGAAAAAAACACACAGAAAACCTCTCTGAGTGACCATGTGCAAACAGAGGCCAGCTTGACCTGTCTCTGCCCGTAGCAAGAATCTGATCTTCTTACACAAAAGTGAGGAGATTTACTACAGAATGTCTACAGGGCCTTTGGTTAGGGGACAAGGCATGATAATAGCCTGGCAGAATCAGGAGAAAGCAGTCTCAAGATCTCAACACCTTTATTTATTTATTGAGCTATCGTAGTCCAATTCAGCTTTCTAAAAACTTTTTATTTTATATTGGAGTAGAGCCTTGGTTTCTAAGGCGAACCATTCAACATCACAGAAATCCAAGTCTATGCCCCAACCCCTAATGCCAAAGAAACTGAAGCTGACTGGTTTTATGAAGACCTATCCCATGGATGGAGGAGCCTGGTAGGCTGCAGTCCATGGGGTCACTAAGGGTCGGACACGACTGAGCGACTTCACTTTCACTTTTCACTTTTATGCATTGGAGAAGGAAATGGCAACCCACTCCAGTGTTCTTGCCTGGAGAATCCCAGGGACAGGGAAGCCTGGTGGGCTGCTGTTTATGGGGTCGCACAGAGTCGGGCACGACTGAGGCGACTTAGCAGCAGCAGCAGCAGCAGCAGCATAAGACCTTCTAGTGTGTGTTAGTGTTAGTCGCTCAGTCATGTCTGACTCTTTGCAACCCTATGGACTGTAGCCAGCCAGGCTCCTCTGTTCATGGAATTCTCCAGGTAAGAATACTGGATTGGGTTTCCATTCTCTTTTCCAGGGGTCTTCCAGACCCAGGGATCAAGCCCAGGTCTCCTGAATTACAGGCAGATTCTTTACTGTCTGAGCTACCAGGGAAGACTGACCTTTTAGAACTAACACCAGGAAAAAGATGTCCTTTTCATAACAGGGGATTAGAATGGAAAACTAGGAAGTCAAGAGATACTTGGAGTAACAGGCAAGTTTGGCCTTGGGGTACAAAATGAAGCAGGGCAAAGGCTAAGAGAATTTTGTCAAAAGAACACATTGGCCATAGCAAACATCCATTTCCAACAAGCCAAGAAATGACTCTACACATGGACAACAGAAGATCAATACCAAAATCAAATTGATTATATTCTCTACAGCCGAAGATGGAGAAGATCTATAGTCAGAAACACAAGACCTGGAGCTGACTGTGGCTTACATGATAAGCTCCTTATTGCAAAATTCAGGCTTAAATTGAAGAAAGTAGGTAAAGTCACTAGGCTATCTGGGTATGGTCTGAATCAAATACATTATGATTATACAGTGTAGCTGAAGAATAGATTCAAAGGATTAGATCTGCTAGACAGAGTGCCTGAAGAACTACAGGCAGAAATTCATAACACTGTACAGGAAAGGGTGACCAAAAGCATCACCAATGAAAAGAAAAGCAAGAAAGCAAAGTGGTTGTCTGAGGTGGCTTAACAAATAGAAAGACAAGAGAGAAAGAGACCCCTAATTGAATGCAGGGTTACAGAGAATAGCAAAGAGATAAGAAGGCCTTCCTAAAAGAACAATGTAAAGAAACAGTGGAAAACAATAGAATGGGAAAGACTAGAGATCTCTCCAAGAAAATTGCAGATACCAAGGGAATATTCATGCGAGGATGGGCACAATAAAGAACAGAAATGGTATGGACCTAACAGAAGCAGAGGAGATTAGGAAGAGGTGGCAAGAATACACTATACAAAAAAGGTCTATAGTGACCAGGATAACCACAATGGTATGGTCACTCACCTAGAGCCAAACATCCTGGAGTGTGAAGTCAAGTGGGCCTTAGGAAGCATTACTATGAACAAAGCTAGTGGAGGTGATGGAATTCCAGCTGAGCCATTTCAAATGCTAAAAGGTGATGCTGTTAAAGTGCTTCACTCAATATGTCAGCAAATTTAGAAAACTCAGCATGGCCACAGGACTGGAAAAGGTCAGTTTTCATTCCAATCCCAAAGAAGTGCAGTGCCCAAGAATGTTCAATGTACCACACAATTGCACTCATTTCACATGCTAGTGAGGTTATGCTCAAAATTTGTCAGCCTAAGCTTCAGCAGTATGTGAACTGAGAACTTTCAGATTTACAAGCTGGATTTAGACAAGGCAGAGGAGCCAGAGATCAAATTGCCAACATCCATTGGATCATAGACGAAGCAAAGGAGTTCTAGAAAAGCATCTACTTCTGCTTCATTGATTACACTAAAGTCTTTGACTGTGGATCACAACAAACTGTGGAAAATTCTTAAGGAGGTGGGAATACCACCTTACCCGTCTCCTGAGAAACCTGTATGCAGGTCAAGAAGCAATAGTTAGAACTGGACATGGAACAACAGACAGGTTCCAAATTGGAAAAGGGGTATGTTAAGGTTGTATATTGTCACCCTGCTTATTTAACTTATACGCAGAGTACATCATGCGAAATGCTGAGCTGGATGAAGCACAAGCTGGAATCAAGATTTCCGGGAGAAATATCAACAAGAAATATCAGTCAATATCAATATCAGATACGCTAACTATACACTCTAACGGCAGAAAGTGAAGAGGAACTAAAGAACCTCTTGATGAGGCTGAAAAAGAAGAGTAAAAAAGCTGGCTTGAAGCTCAACATTCAAAAATGAAGATCCTGACATCCAGTCCCATCACTTCATGGAAAATAGAAGGGGAAAATACGGAAGCAGTGACAGATTTCATTTTCTTGGGCTCCAAAATCACTGAGGATGGTGACTATATCCATGAAATTAGAAGACACTTGCTCCTTGCAAGGAAAGTTATGATGAACCTAGAGAGTATATTAAAATCAGAGAGGCCATTCCAGATTCTTGGGTGTAATTCTAAAAGGCAGGACAAAAAAAAACAGATTAACTTGTGCACTTCTTTGCTTCCACTCCTCTTGGAAGCCCTATTTGCCTTCTGTCTGACTCTAACTCCCTCCCATGGTGCCCCCAACTTAGGTTGAAATCTCTGTTTGGCTCAGTGCCAGTGACTCAGTCCATTCTTACTGAACGAATCAAGTGTTTTCAGGAAGGGAGACTATGTGTAACTTCAGGCATGTATTCCCAGACCATCTCTTAGATTCTCTAGGAAACCAATATCCATCCTGAGACATTAAGCCCAGTGCCAGGAAGTAGGGATTCTGGTATCCAAGTGTCCTGGGTGAGAATCTCAGCCCCACCTGCTACTACCTGTGAGATCCTAGACAAAGCTAGTTAACTTCCATTTCAACATAAAGCAAGTTGGGTTTTTTGGAGGACCAATGAGACAATGTCGCGAGTCACCCCAGCACAGGGTCTGGCTCCTGGGAAACACTCAATGATGTCAGCTACTCCTCTTTGCCATTACTGACCATTAACTAGGGACCAGACACAGTCATTTGTTCAATAGAACCCATTTCTTATTATGAATACAGTTATCCACTGCTATATTTATTACATGGATAACCAACAAAGACCTTCTGAATAGCACAGGAAACTCTGATCATTGTTATGGGGCAACCTGGATGGGAGGGGAGTTTGGGGGAGAATGGATATATGTATCTGTATGACTGAGTCTCCTTGCTGTCCACCTGAAACTATCACAACATTGTTAATCAGCTATACTCCAATATAAAATAAAAAGTTTAAAAAACAAACAAAAACAAATGCAGTGATTGGCAGACAGTTCTTCCCCAAAGTCCCATGTGTTGCAAAGACATTGTCTCAAAGACTCTTTGAGAAAGAAGGATCAGTAGGGCCTTCCATGCCCACTGGGCAAAGCCAAGCAAGCTCAGAATCGTGAGGCAGTGGAATCGGGGGAGTCGAGGCCTGAATCCGAGGCTTGGCTCAGCCACCAGCACGCCTCAAGGAATTCTGTCATATTTGTGAAAGAAAAGAGTTCAATGAAATGAACACTAAGGTCTTTTAGGTGTTATGATGGATTCTGGGGTTTCTGAGGAAGTCTAAAGTGGAGTTGCAGCATGAAGGCAGCCGTCCTAATTCCGGGAAGACTGTTCTTTGACTCACGCCTTCTCCTTGGGAATCCTAAAGAAGCTGGGATAACAGTTGCCATAGCCGAGGACACGCCTCTTGTCTTGTCTTGTCTGACTGCCGTGCTAACCACGGGCTCCAGATTCCTGTAATAACTTAACCGCAAGGAATGTCCTCAACTCCCTTTCAGATGTCTGTTGATTCTGCAGAGACTGAAGCCAGAGGGCATCCAGATAGATGACCAGGCAGCCAGCTGGAGAATGTGCCCCTTCTTCTCGAAGTGTGTCCTAGTCGTGGCAGCACAGACACTGGGCTTTGTTTGGGGGAACTTGAACAGGTTCCTTAACTCCTCTGTACCTTGGCTTTCTGACTATAAAATGGAAATGAACAGTACCTAATGGATGGGGTTGGAGTACTGAATATTCCCAGTTCAGAGGTAGGTACTGCGTGAGTATTACATCAACATGATCTAGATGGCTTCTTCCACATGTTAAATCTGATGGTTCTATTAATAGAATTCAGTTTTATAGTTTAAAAAAAAACCCTATAGTTCTACTAAGCTTCCCTTGTACCTCCATCCTATAGATTAAAGAGCAAACAGATTTAATACGCTGTTGGGTGCCTGCCAAGACTTCAGGACTCCTCCTTGGCTTGAAGGTCCCTGGGCTGTTGTTTGAGGGTGGACCAGTCATTTGCTCAATAGAACCCATTTCTTATTATGCATATAGTGATCCACTGCTATATTTATTAAATGGATAACCAACAAGGACTTCTCAATAGCACAGGGAACTCTGCTCAGTGTTTTTTGGCAGCCTGACTGGGAAGCGAGTTTGGGGGAGAATGCTTTCTTTCAGCATCCTTGTGACTTCTGTTTCTCTGGCTTCCTTTCTTTTCTGCAGAGTTTTCACTTCAGAAAAAGGGGAATCTTAAGAATAAACCGTTTGGTTTACTCTGCAGTCTCTGGATATAACTGCACCCTGCCCCTCACCCTTTTGATCTCAGCTGCAAATGGAAAATTGCAGAGTCCTGACCCACCTTCCTCTCCTACTTCCTGGAAATGTCCCGCTGCTTCACTTGCTCAGCACATTTAACATTCTGCTTCGGCACTCATTAAGGAGGATGCCGCCCCGGATGCCGCCCCTGGGCCAGTCTCACTCCCACGGCTCCACCCTCTCGGTGGGTGATTTCAATAAAAGGCAGGCCAAGCCACTGGAGGAGCAGAGGGGCCAATCCAGAGGCCAACAGCTCCCACGCTGAAGCTTGAATCCTCTCGCTGCAACATGAAGTTCTCCGCTGCTCTCCTCTGCCTGCTACTCACAGTAGCTGCCTTCAGCACCGAGGTGCTCGCTCAGCCAGGTGAGCCCCCTTCTCCTTCCCTCTGAAGCTCATTGCCCCCTCTCTGGGTCATGATGGGCCAGCGGAGCAGAAGGGTACCTGCACTCTCACTTTCACTACAAGATCAGGAAAGTCTGAGAGGCATAGGAGTGAGCTTGATCACACAGCTGCTCTTGGACGGTGCCTGGATGAGAATTCCAGATGTAGACCTCAAATCCAGCTCCTTCCAGGATTCCGGCTCTGGAAACCTGAGCCCAGTGCAGTTACTGCCCTGGCTCATTTCAGCAGCATTTGAGGACTGGGACATAAGGAGAGGGGCTCTCTGGCAGGGTATATCCAGATACTATGGAGGCCAGAGGAGAAGATCTGAAATCTGGACTCCAGAGACTCAGTTTTGCAGAGGCAGTGGGTATCAGGGAAACTCACAACAAAGCATCCATTCCTTCTTACCTAAAGGGGACCCTTAGCTAACTTTGATAGCTTGGATTATTTGCTCCTACTAACAGAATTTCCCCAAATTATCTAGTTTTAACAAAGCTCCCTTCCCTCAGCTCATTGCCAGTGCTACATGCCCATTTTAGGGCTTAGGAAACTGAGTCCATCTGATACTGTAGCTTTGAAGCACAAGCTGAAATATTAGGATTTAAGGGGTTCTCCCTGCACACCTGACTCCCTTTTGCCTTCTCCTTACTTCTCTTTTCTGCTCTGATTGAGATTGGAAAGAACCTAGTCCGTTCTAAAATGCTTTTTCTTTGTGGTTCTCTTTCCAGATGCAATTAACTCCCAAATCGCCTGCTGCTATAAATTCAATAAGAAGATCCCCATACAGAGGCTGACAAACTATAGAAGAGTCACCACCAGCAAGTGTCCCAAAGAAGCTGTGATGTAAGTTGAGCACACCAGCCCTGCATGGTCCAGTTCTTCCTCAGGGTGCAAGGGGCAAGGCTCACATGATCTAACCCAATATCCGAAAGTGCCCCACATCGTCACGCTCCCTCTGTGTGCTCATTCAGACCATCCTAGTTCCTTTAGCCTGAAGTCAGGATGGTTTCAGCGGGGACATCTATATGATCAACTTGCCACGGGCTCCCTCCTTCCACCTGCTTTCCTCCTTGAGTTCCCATGGCAGCTTCGGGGCAGATGGGCTACATTCATAGGCTGAGATTTCAATGGAACTCCATCTAACCTTATCCCCTCTCTCTCCTCTGCAGTTTCAAGACCATCCTGGGCAAAGAGTTTTGTGCAGACCCCAACCTGAAATGGGTCCAGGACGCCATAAACCATCTCAACAAGAAAAACCAAACTCCGAAGCCTTGAGCCCTCACTCCACAACCCAAGAATCTAAAGACAATCTGTGTTCTTCTGGCTTCCCCTAACTGCCCTCTGATATTACCTTATTATAATTTTAAAGAGTATAACTTTATTGATGTGAACATGATGCCTCAAGTAATGTTAATATTATTTAAGTTATTGATGCTTTCAGTTCATCTTCCGTGACTACTAGTGTTTTTTTGTTTTTGTTTTTTTTTGGTTGTTCATTTGTTTTCATGGAGATTTGGGCAAATTGCTTTCCTCTGTGAATCTCAATTCTGTCCCTGGAATGGTGGAAGTGTCCTCGCAAGAATGATTAATGCAAGAACTTTTGGTTTTACATTCTAAGTCATTGTTAAAACTGCTATTGTGGAAATATATATTGTGTAACTATTGAAAATATACATATATATATTTTTGTACAAAACCTGACTGTTGGCATTTTCTTGAAGGAAACTTATAAAACCGAGTATAATCTTGGTTGACGGGGGAGGAGCAGGGTTTCAAAGTGTGAGGCTCATGTTTGGGAAGAATACAAATGTGAACTGGCTGTGGTCTTTTTCACCAGGGGGGCTCATCTGAGGTCCTACATAAGAATTTTTAAGGCAGGACGCAGTCCGGCATTTCATCATTACCACGCCAGTTCCCAACACCATTTGCTCAGATCCCAGGGACCCTGGTCATCTGTTTAGCAGCAGCCAGCTCACCACCATTGTTGTGCTCACAACCCTTGACCCCTGCCCTCACTCTTTCTCACCGTCTATTGCAACTTCCCCCTAACTCGGTTACTTTCTCTGAATTTCTTCCCCTCCTATTAATCCTCCAACCTGGAGTGAAACAGACACGGTAGACATTGGGAAACGACCGTTGATAAGATTAATTAAGAAGATATGACTCAAACTCTGTCTTCCAATCCAGGGGCTGTGAGTTCAATCCTTAGTTGGGGAGCTAATAGCCCACACACCTCAAGGCCAAAAAATAAAAATAAAAAAATAAAAAACAGAAGCAATGCTGCAACAAATTCAATAAAGACTTCAAAAATGGTCCACATCAAAAAATCTTAAAAAAAGGAAGACATGACTTGAACTTTTCTTCGATGATTGAATGAGACTTTTCTAGAGAAATTTCCAGATCATGAAGAAAAAGAGAGGGAGTTCCCTCGTGGTTCAGTCAATAGGAGCCCATGCTCTCACTGCTGAGGGCCTGGGTTCAATCCCTGGTGGGGAAACTAAAATCCCACAAGCTATGTGGGGGGAAAAGAAATAGAAAAAAAAGGAAAAGAGCGAGAGCAAATACTTAGAGGTAAAAGTGATGTTGGCTTGTCCATCAAAGAGGAAGAAAAACAATTAGATGGGGATTGACGTCCATGCCTTTCAGGTGATGGGGAACATGAGAAATAAAGCCTGAGAAGACAGTTTTAAACATCAAGGTGGCAAGTTAACATCCAATTTCGTAGGTTAAAAGGACATGTTGGGAATGATTGGTTCAGCAAGAAAGGATATGCCTGTGCTCAGAGGTTCAGAGATGAGTTTCAGTAAATGTACCTTATGGGCTTCATGCAGACCTGGACAAGTAGGGTCAAGAGAGAAGTTACTGCTGTGGTTCAGGCAAGAAATGGTGAAGGTCTGAATATGGAGTCCAAGAGGTAACACTGGAAGAATGAGCTGGATAGATTGAAAGGCTGGGTGTTTTAGATGGAGCAGAAGGATCGTGGCTTAAGAGGGGGTCCCTTCTACAACCCACATTTTAAGGGGACAGCTTGTCTGAAACCAGAATGCATTGCTCTCCACCACTATCTCCCAGTCCCAACTCCAGGAGCCTGCAATCATCCAGTTAAATGGATGAGCCTCTTCTTCCCAAGTGTCTACCTAAGATGTCTATTCTCTTGCATGGCATTTGATCTCCTTGTGAGGCGTTTGACCCATGTAGACGCAGACAGCTCCTCCACTAAAGAAAGTGGATATCTTGCCCTACTGAATAAACTCTGCATGGTGAAATTGCAGATTCCCAGGCCACTCTGGTGGGGAGATGGGTGGTGTATCAAGTTAGATCAGGCAGTGCCTTTGGCAGCAGGGAGAACACTGACAGAAGGACACTGGGGTCTTAACCCCAGAACTGGCACTGACTCTCTCACCTAGGGCAGGTTGAATATTCTGAGTCTCCATCAATAAAATGGGGATAATGATATACTGCTTCCCCAGTGGCTCAGTGGCAAAGAACCTGCCTGCCAGTGCAGAAGATGCTGGTTCAGTCCCTGGCCGGGAAGATCCCTTGGAGAAGGAAATGGCAACCCACTCCAGTACTCTTGCTTGGACAATTCCCTGCACAGAGGAGCCTGGTGGGCCACAGTCCATGGTGTTGCAAGAGTCAGACACGACTTAGTGACTAACCGACAAAACAGCAATGATGTGTTATAAGTAGGAACTCAGCAGAACCTCGGTTTCAGGATCCAGGAGTGTGTCTTTTGGAAAGCTTTCATTTCTACCACCTAGAGCAGAATAGAAAGAGGGGATTCTGCTTTCAGACTCCTGAGCCTGTCCCGGAGACCCTGATTCTGGCTGAGGGATTCCATCAAAGCTCCAAGGAACGCTCCCCAAGTGCCCTGGGAGTATATCAGTCAACAGACCTATTAAAGGCACTCGTTGACTCTTGTGCCAGGTCCAGCAGTCTCCCTTGCCCCTCCTTCCTTCCTCCAATCCTCAGCCTTGATCACTCAACTTCCAGTGGATGCCAGGAGGCAAAACCAGAGTGAGTGCAAACAAAGGGGGCATCAGCATCTAGCTTACTGAGCATCCGATCTTCTAATGTCAGGCAGATTTGAGGCGAAGGGTCTGAAACAACAGGAGGCTGAGGGAGGGGCCGTGCATGTGCTCAAGTCCCCAAAATAATCTGTTCACATTTCCTCTTCAAGGCATAACTGTTCACTTACAGAAAACCTTGGGTCCATTTGTTTCAGTGCCAGCGAAGCATGGGATTCCTTGCTCCTTGCATGATGAATCTCTGAGCACAAAGCTCTGGCAAGAGGCCCTGTTTCAGGAGGGAATGCCAAGTGTAGTGAATTCATATCCTGTAGCAGCCAAGGGGTCTGTTCCAGGAAACCTAGGCTTTTCTTATCATTCTCAAAATTCTTCCAACCTCTTCTCATTGCCCCATTCTAAAGCCACTGCTGCATTTTTCAGTGTTTGCTCTAGCAGCACCCCTGGCTACCCAGGTGGCATAGTGATAAAGAACCTTCCTGCCAATGCAGGCACTTGGGTAAGACACTTGGGTTTGATCCCTGAGTCAGGAAGATCCCCTGGAGGACACATTAACCCACTCCAGTATTCTTGCCTGGAGAATCCCCTTAGACAGAGGAGCCTGGTGGGCTATAGTCCATAGGATTGCAAAGAATTGGACAGGACTGAAGCAACTTAGCACACACGATTGCATAGCAGCACCCCACTTCCAGGCAACAAAATCTGTATTTGTTTTTTGTTGCCACTGTAATAAAGTAACTTAAACTTAATGCCTTAAAACAACACAAATGCATTATCTTACAGTGCTGGAGATCAGACATTTAATGTGGGCCCAGAGGGCTTCTAGGGGGCTTCCTTCTAGAGGCTCTAGGGGACAATCGGCTATCGTACCTGTTCCAACTTCTAATATTTATTTATTTATTTTTATTTACATATTAGGCAGCTCTGTCTTGGTTGTCGCAGGTGGGGTCTTTAGTTGCAGCACCTTTTCTAACTTCTAGAGGTTTTCTGCATCCCTTAGCTTCCAACCCCCCTTTCTCCATTCATAGCAACTTTAAGCAGGGGTAAGGATGGAGCTCTATAGGTCAAAGTTCACATATACTGTTGAAATTGTTGTTTAGTTGCTAAGTCACATCCAACTTTTTTGCGACCCCATGAATTGCAGCCCGCCGGGCTCCTCTGTCCATGGAATTTCCCAGGCAAGAACACTGGAGCAGGTTGCTATTTCCTTCCCCAGGGGATCTTCCCGACCCAGGGATGAAATTCTACTGCCTTGGCAGGTGGGTTCTTTACCACTGAGCCACCAGGGTAGCAGAGAAGACAATGGCACCCCACTCCAGCACTCCTGCCTGGAAAATCCCACAGATGGAGGAGCCTTATAGACTGCAGTCCATGGGGTCGTGAAGGGTCGAACACGACTGAGCGGCTTCACTTTCACTTTTCACTTTCATGCATTAGAGAAGGAAATGGCAACCCACTCCAATGTTCTTGCCTGGAGAACCCCAGGGATAGCGGAGCCTCCCTGCAGACGGTGGGTTGCCATCTATGGGGTCGCACAGAGTTGGACACGACTGAAGCGACTTAGCAGCAGCAGCAGCAGCACCAGGGAAGACCAGTATTGATATTAAGATGGTGTTAACCTGAGCTAGGTTCTTACAGATGACAGTAACAACAGTAATCTTCATTGTGCCCACTAACACAATAACTCAAAAATGTATAATAAAAGAAAAAAGGAAATTAAATAGTACACTAGCAACTGTGTAGCACACACACACAAAAATTTTTAAGTAATGGAAAGAAGACTGAAGTCAGGAAGGTGGCCAAATAAGATGTCCTTGCTCATATATCCCCATCAATGAGTTTTGCACCCAGCCATGGACAAAAGGGCCTTTTTGGAGCTGTGAGATCCAGCACCGTATGCCAAGCAACCTGGGAGGAGTCCTGCCCACCCATTCACCCATGCTAGGTCAAAAGCATACAGATCATGGTCCTGACTGAGATCTGCAGTAGCCTGTGAATTGGCACCTCATTTGTGGTTTGAAGCCCTTGGAGAACAGAGACTTAGACAATTACCCACAGATGACAGAGCCTTTGTGGAAGCCAAGTTTGTACTGGAGAAGTCCAGGTTTGCACACCACACGGAACAAAAAATTCAAATTTGGATGTATGGGAGACAGTAAGAGGACCAGTTTCACATTAAGTGCATCATCCTTCCCCCAAAGTGGCACAACTCAGTGCCAAGAGAAACCTTCTTGGCTGATGTGATTACTTCTCCTGGGAGGCTGGTGACTGGCGGGGTGGGAGGGAGGAAGTGAGAGTGAACTTCTCCAGTTTCCCAGCTATGCGGACACTGCTATGGAGACCCACTTCTTTCTTGCTCCACTCAGAGTACTGAGTCCTGAACTGCATGACCAGGGGTTAAGAAGAGATTGGGAAAGCAGCAGGTAGAACTTTGGGGGAGGGACTTCCCTGGTGGTTCAGTGGTTACGGCTTCGACCTTGCAATGCAAGGGGTGCAAGTTCGATCCCTGGTTAGGGAGCTAAGAGCTCAGATGCCTCCCGCCAGAAAAAAAGCAAAAAATAAAGCAGAAGCAACATTGTAACAAAAACTCAATAAAGACTAAAAAAATGGTCCACATCAAAAAATATTTTTAAAAAAAGAATTTAGGGGCGGCATCAGAGGGAGGCAGATCCTAGTGATTGCATTGCAGACCCCAAAGATCTCAGCTGCAAATCCTTCTAAGAGGCTCACATCACCACATGAGCCTTACCCACATCCATACCCAACCTGTGGCTGGTTCCCAATGACGGTCCCTGGAAATGACTAGAGTGAGCTTCGGCAGACACCTAGGGAGCACACTCAATAAAAAACCTGCCTGAGCCTGGGCGCCACCTAGTGAGCACACACAGAAAACCCGCCTGAATCTGTGCGCCAGGCAGAGACCTACCTTGGCTTTAGTTCTGCCCTTGAGAAAGCAAGCCAGGCTGTCAGCACTTGGCCTGGTGTGTTGAAGGCTTGAGAGGAGGCAAGCAAGTTGAAAGATTCTGCCACAAGAGGGAGCTTAAAACATGCAGCAAGCATGTATTTAGACGTTCCGAGACAGCGTCAAAATCCCTAAGTATTTCTCTCCTGAAGTCACTCAGTTACGACCTGAGAGTGTGACTGCTTCTTCAGATTCAAAGAAAGTGGGACTTCCCTGGTGGCCCAGTGGCTAAGACTCGGCGCTTGCAGAGCAGGGGGCCTAGGTACAATCCCTGGCCAGGGAACTAAAGATCCTGAATGCTGCAGGGAAGATCGAAGGTCCCAAGGGCGGCAACTAAGACCTAATGTAGCCAGATAAATAAATAGTCTAAAAAAAAAAAAAAACAACGTTGAAGAAAGTGACACAAGACTTCAAGAAATACGAAAAATCAAGGAAACATGACAGCGTCAAAGGGTCACAATAATTTTCTAGTAACTGACTCCAAAGACGGGGAGATCTAGAATTTCCCTGAAAAAAGAATTTAACATGCCCTTTTTAAGACATCTCAATAAGCTACAAGAATGTCAAGAAAGACAATTCAACAAAATTATGCAAAAAATGCACAACATGAGAAGCTTAACAAAGAGATAGAAACATTTTTTTTTTTTAATTCTGGGTCTGGAGATACAGTGAATGAAATGAAAAATGCAAGAGGTTCCATCAACAGCAGAAAGGACCAAGAAGAATTTGTAAAATAGAAGACAGGACCTTTGAAATTGTTAGAGGAGAAGGAAAAAGAAACAGATTGAAGAATGACTTTGTGGTCTACAGAATAAAGAAACAATCCGTGAGTTACTGAAGTCCTAGAAGGAGAAGAGATGGGGGAATGGGAAAGAAAGCTTATTTAAAGAAATAGTGGCTAAGAACCTCCCAAATCTGTAGAGAGATTTAGATATTCAAGTTGATGAAGTTCATAGGTCCCCAAACAAATTCAAAGAGACCTCCTCCAAGACATATTTAAACAGTCAAAAATCAAAGACAAAGAGAGAATTTTTAAAGGCGCAAGAGAAAAGAAGCTTGCAATTTGAAAAAGCAACACCCATAAGGCTGTCAGTAGATTTCTCACAGCGAAACTAACAATCAGGAGAGTGGGATGTTATCCTCAAAGTGCTCAACAGCAACAGCAACAGCGAAACTGCCAATCAGGCTCAAACAGCAACAGCAACAGCGAAACTGCCAATCAGGCTCAAACAGCAACAGCAGCAGCGAAACTGCCAATCAGGAACACGCTCCCTGGAAAAGTTGTCCTTTAGAAATAAAGAAAGAGAAGGATTTCCCCAGATAAACAACTGAAGGAATCTACTACCACCAGAACTGCCTTAGAAGAATGGCTGAAAGGAGTTCTGGTAAATGGAAACAAAAAGACACAAATTAGTGATATGAAGATATACAACACATAAAGGTAATCGTATAGTCAAATTCAGAATACTCTAGTACTGTAGTATAATTATATATTAATGACTTAACTCTAATACCAATGTTAAAGAACAAAAGTATTAAAATAAATCTACCCACAATAATTTGTTACATACAGAGAGGCTAATTATAGCATAACAAACATAGACAGGGGTTAAGTGAGTAGATGGAGAAGCTCTGTAAAGTCAGCAAAAACAAGATGAGGAGCTGACTGTGGCTCAGATCATGAACTCCTTATTACCAAATTCAGACTTAAATTGAAGAAAGTAGGGAAGACCACTGGCTCATTCAGGTACAACCTAAATCAAATCCCTCAGGATTATACAGTGGAAGTGACAAATAGATTCAAGGGATTAGATCTGATAGACAGAGTACCTGAAGAACTACGGATGGAGGTTCATGACATTGTACAAGAGGCAGTAATCAAGGCCATCCCCAAGAAAAAAGAAATGTAAAATGGCAAAATGGTTGTCTTAGGAGGACTTACAAATAGCTGAGAAAAAGAAGAGAAACTAAAGGCAAAGGAGAAAAGGAAAGATATACCCATTGGAATGCAGAGTTCCAAAGAATAGCAAGGAGAGATGAGAATGCCTTCCTCAGTGATCAATGTAAAAAATAGAGGACAACAATAGAATGGGAAAGACTAGAAATCTCAGCAGTTCCACTGCTGGGCATACACACTGAGGAAACCAGAACTGAAAGAGACACATGTACCCCAGTGTTCATCACAGCACTGTTTATAATAGCCAGGACATGGAAGCAATGTAGATGTCCATTAGCAGACGGATGGATAAGAAAGCTGTGGTACATATACACAATGGAGTATTACTCAGCCATTAAAAAGAATACATTTGAATCAGTTCTAATGAAGTGGATGAAACTGGAGCCTATTATACAGAGTGAAGTAAGCCAGAAAGAAAAACACCAATACTGTATACTAATGCACATATATATAGAATTTAGAAAGACGGTAATGATAACCCTGTATGCGAGAGAGCAAAAGAGACACAGATGTATAGAACAGTCTTTTGGACTCTGTGGGAGAGGCAGAGGGTGGGATGATTTGGAAGAATGGCATTGAAACATGTATAATATCATATAAGAAACGAATCACCAGTCCAGGTTTGATGCAAGATACAGGATGCTTGGGGCTGGTGCACTGGGATGACCCAAAGGGATGGTACGGGGAGGGAGGTGGGAGGGGGGTGCAGGATTGGGAACACGTGTACACCCATGATGGATTCATGTTGATGTATGGCAAAACCAATACAATCTTGTAAAGTAATTAGCCTCTAATTAAAATAAATAAATTTAAATTTAAAAAAAAAGAAAATTAGAGATACCAAGGGAACATTTCATGCAAATATTCATGGGTACAATAAAGGACAGAAATGGTATGGACGTAACAGAAGCAGAAGAGATTAAGAAGAGGTGGCAAGAATACACAGAAGAAATATACAAAAAAGATCTTCATGACCCAGATAACCATGATGGTGGGACCACTCATCTAGAGCCAGATATCCTGGAATGCAAAGTCAAGTGGGCCTTAGGAAACACCACTATGAACAAAGCTAGTGGAGGTGATGGAATTCCAGTTGAGCTATTTCAAATCCTAAAAGATGATGCTGTGAAAGTGCTGCACTCAAGATACCAGCAAATTTGGAAAACTCAGCAGTGGCCACAGGACTGGAAAAGGTCAGTTTTCATCCCAATCCCAAAGAAAGGCAATGCCAAAGAATGTTCAAACTACCATACAGTTGCACTCATCTCACACGCTAGTAAAGTAATGCTCAAAATTCTCCAAACCAAGCTTTAACAGTATGTAAACTGTGAAATTCCAGATGTTCAAACTGGATTTAGAAAAGGCAGAGGAACCAGAGATCAAATTGCCAACATCCATTGGATCATCGAAAAAGCAAGAGAATTCCAGAAAAAACATCTACTTCTGCTCTATTGACTATGCCAAAGCCCTTGATTGTTTGGATCACAATAAACTGTGGAAAATTCTTCAAGAGATGGGAATACCAGACCACCTGGCCTGCCTGTTGAGAAACCTGTATGCAGGTCAGGAAGCAACAATTAGAACTGGACATGGAACAACAGACTGGTTCCAAATTGGGAAAGGAATGCATCAAGGCTGTATATTGTCACCCTGCTTATTTAATTTATATGCAAAGCACATCATGTGAAATGACAGGCTGGATGAAGCACAAGCTGGAATCAAGACTGCTGGGAGAAATATCAATAACTTCAGATATGCAGATGATACCACCCTTATGGCAGAAAGCAAATAGGAACTAAAGAGCCTCTTGATGAAAGTGAAAGAGGAGAGTGAAAAAGTTGGCTTAAAACTCAACATTCAGAAAACTAAGATCATGGCTTCTGGTCCAATCACTTCATGGGAAATAGATGGGGAAATGATGGAAACAGTGAGAGGCTTCATTTTTGAGGGCTTCAAAATCACTGCAGATGGTGACTATAGCCATGAAATTAAAAGACACTTGCTCCTTGGAAGAAAAGCTATGACCAACCTAGACAGCATATTAAAAAGCAGAGACATTACTTTGCCAACAAAGGTCCGTCTAGTCAAAGCTACAGTTTTTCCAGTGGTTATGTATGGATGTGAGAGATGGACTGTAAAGAAAGCTGAGCGCTGAAGAATTGATGCTTTTGAACTGTGGTGTTGGAGAAGCCTCCTGAGAGTCCCATGGACTGCAAGAACATCCAACCAGTCCATCCTAAAGGAGATCAGTCCTTAATATTCATTGGAAGGACTGATGCTGAAGCTGAAACTCCAGTACTTTGTCCACCTGATGCAAAGAACTGACTGATTGGAAAAGACTCTGATTCTGGGAAAGAAAGAAGGTGGGAGGAGAAGGGGACAAAGGAGGATGAAATGGTTGGATGGCATCACCAACTGAAATGGAGGTGAGTCTGAATAAGCTCTGGAAGTTGGTGATAGACAGGGAAGCCTGGCATGCTGCAGTCCAGAGAGATCACAAAGAGTCGGGCATGACTGAGTGGCTGAACTGAAGTAAGTAGAGTTTTGGTATGCAACCAAAGTTGTTATCAGTGCAAATAGACTATTATATCTATGAGTTGTATTATGTGAGCTTCAAGGTAACCACAAAGCAAAAAACTACATAAAAGCTGATACCTAAAAGATAAAGAGAAGGTAATCAAAACTCACCACTTTGAAAAAGTACCAGTTCACAAAGGCAATGAGAGAGGGAGAAAGGAACCAGGCAACCACAAAATAATCAAGAAACAATAAGATGGCAGTTTAAGTCTTTTCCTACCAATTATTACTCTCAATGTGAATGGATTAAATTCTCCACAAAAAGCACAGTGTGACTGAATGGATTGCAAAGACAGGACCTCACTACATGCTTCCTACAATAAATTTACCTCAGTTTTAAGGTCACACACAGGCTCAAAGTGAAGGGATGGAAACAGATATTTCATGCAAGTGGAAATCAAAAGAATAGAAGTAGCTATACTCTCCCAGGTGGCGCTGGTGGTAAGGAAGACAAAATAGACATTCAGCCGAAAACTGGAAGAGACAAGGAAGGTCATTGTATGACGACCAAGGTGTCAATTCATCAAGGGAACGCAACAATTATAAGTTCATGTGCACCCAACATTGAAACAATTAAATATTCATGTTCAGCAAATACTAATAGATCTAAAAGGAAAAATAGACAACAATACAATAATAGTAGGGTACTTAAATACATCATTTTCACAAATAGATAGGTTTTCCAGAGAGAAGATCAATAAGAAAATTTTAGACTTGAGCTATACTTTAGGTGAAATACACCTGACAGCCAAACAGAACATTTCGCTCGACAGAAGAAGAACACACATTCTTCTCAATCATACACAAAACATCTTCCAAGACAGATCGTATGATAGATAACAAAATAAGTCTCAATAAATGTATGAAAATTGAAATCATGGCAAGTATCTTTTCTGAACACAATGGTATAAAGCCATAAATAAATAACAGGGGAAAGAGTGGAAAATTCACAAATGTGAAAATCAAACAAACCCTCCTAAACAATGGGTAAATGAAGAATCAAAAGGAAAGTCAAAAGATATCTTGAAACAAGTGAAAATGGAAACTAAAACTTATAAGATGCAGCAAAATATTCTAAGAGGGAAGTTTATAGTGATTAATGTCTTCAACAGAAAAAAAAAAGATCTCAAATAAACAATCTAACTGTACACTTTAAGAAACTAGAAAAAAGAGGAACAAACTCGGCCCAAAACTAGCAGAAAGAAGGAAATAACAAATATCAGAACAGAAATAAATTAAATTGAGTCCAGAAAAACAACAGAAAAGATCAACAAAACTAAGAGCTGTTTTTTTTAAAGATAATCAAAACTTGACAGTTTGCTACACTAACCAAGATAAAGAGGAACAGAAGGCTCAAATAAATAAAATCAGAAATTAAAAAGAAAACATTACAACAATACCACAGAAATGTGAAGGATTATAGGGGACTACATTAACAATTTACACCAACAAATTAAATAACACAAAGTAACGGGTAAACAAGAAACATGCAACCTACAAAAAAACAAATTATGAAGAAACAGAAAATCTGAACAGACCAATAATAAGTAAGGAGATTGAATCAGCAATCAAAAATCTTCTAACAAAGAAAGGTCCAGGGCTAGACGGTTTCCCTGATGATTTTTATCGAACATTTAAGGAAAAATGTTTGATCAAACATTTAAGGAAAAAATGTTTATCAAAGCATTTACAAAAATGTTTTGTAAACTCTTCCAAAAAACCAAAAAGGAGGAAACATGCTAAAACTGATTTTATGAGGCCAGCATTACTTTAATATCAAAGCTGGATAAAAATATTACAAGAAAAAAAGACAACAAGCCCATGCTCCTGATAAATATAGATGCGAAAATTCTCAATAAAATATCCCAAGCTGAATTCAAGAGCACGTTAAAAGGATTTTATACCACTATCAAGTGGGATTTAACCATGTAAGGGTGACTCAACATACACAAATCAATAAATATGATGAACCATGTTAATAGAATGAAAGCTAAAAATCATACAATTCTCTCAATAGATGTAGAAAAAGCATTTGATGAAATACAGAATCCTTTCATGATAAAAACTCTCAACAAATGGGATATTAAAGGAATATACTTCAACATAATAAACACTGTAAATGACATGTCCAGAGTGAACATCACACTCAGCAGTATAAGGTTAATAGCTGAAACAATGGTCTTAAGGCATGCTTGCAAATTATTTAACATGCCTTACACTTAGATATGTGGCCTGTGTTCTCTTCCCTTGCACCTGGGAGCCTAAAAGGAAAATGGGGAAATTCCTTGCATCTCCTTGACCTTGGTACCCCTATTTCCTTCCTTTTTCTACAGAAAGTGTTTTATTTCCAAAAAGCAGAAGCTTTAATATCAGCCAGAGGTCACATCTTGTGGTCTGACTGGGTGTAGCTCCCACCTTCCCTAGCACCCCTGACCTGAGAATAAAAACAGGCCAGCGTCAAGTCACACTTTTCTCTTTAATTTCTCAACAGCCTTCTCAGGACAGGGTGATGGCTCAGCAGATTTATTACTCCATCTAGTGATTCATTCACAAAGATTAGGGCCTCTCAACCACTAACTGATTCCTTATTCTCATCTGTTCTCTATAAAAGACATGCAGAGCCATTAGAGGAACAGAGAGGCTGAGACCAACTCAGAAACCAGCAGCTGCCATGGTGAAGCTCAAGTCTTCACCCTCCAACAGAGCCCTTCTGGGTCAGCCGCCTTCAGCACCCAGGTGCTTGCTCAGCCATGCAAACACCCCTCTTCTTCCTTCTGAAGCACACCACCCCCTCTCTGGGGCACGATGAGCCATCAGAGCAGAAGGGTACTCACAGTCTCACTTTAACAACTGCTTTTACAAGATCAAGAAAAGTCTGAGATGGGAAAGGAGTGAGCCTGATTGCACAGCTGCTCCTACACAGAGCCTGGATGAGAATTCCAGCTGCGAACATAAAATTCAGCTCCTCCCAGTACAGTTCAGTTCAGTCACTCAGTCGTGTCCGACTCTTTGCGACCCCATGGACTGCAGCACGCCAGGCTTCCCTGTCCATCACCAACTCCCAGAGTTTACTCAATTTCATATCCACTCAGTCAGTGATGCCATCCAACCATCTCATCCTCTGTCATCCCCTTCTCCTCCTGCCTTCAATCTTTCCCAACATCAGAGTCTTTTCAAATGAGTCAGCTCTTTGCATCAGGTGGCCAAAGTATTGGAGTTTCACCTCCAGCATCAGTCCTTCCAAAGAATATTCAGGACTGATTTCCTTTAGGATGGACTGGTTGGATCTCCTTGCAGTCCAAGGGACTCTCACAAGTCTTCTCCAGCACCACTGTTCAAAAACATCAATTCTTCAGCACTCAGCTTTCTTTATAGTCCAACTCTCACATCCATACATGACTACTGGAAAAACCATAGCTTTGACTAGATGGACCTTTGTTGGCAAAGTAATGTCTCTGCTTTTTAATATGCTGTCTAGGTTGGTCATAGCTTTTCTTCCAAGGAGTAAGCGTCTTTTAATTTCATGGCTGCAGTCACCATCTGCAGTGATTTTGGAGCCCCCCAAAATGAAGCCTCTCACTGTTTCCATCATTTCCCCATCTATTTGCCATGAAGTGGTGGGACTAGAAGCCATGATCTTAGTTTTCGGAATGTTGAGTTTTAAGCCAACTTTTTCACTCCCCTCTTCCACTTTCATCAAGAGGCTCTTTAGTTCCTATTTGCTTTCTGCCATAAGGGTGGTATCATCTGCATATCTGAAGTTATTGATATTTCTCCCAGCAGTCTTGATTCCAGCTTGTGCTTCATCCAGCCTGTCATTTCACATGATGTGCTTTGCATATAAATTAAATAAGCAGGGTGACAATATACAGCCTTGATGCATTCCTTTCCCAATTTGGAACCAGTCTGTTGTTCCATGTCCAGTTCTAATTGTTGCTTCCTGACCTGCATACAGGTTTCTCAACAGGCAGGCCAGGTGGTCTGGTATTCCCATCTCTTTCAGAATTTTCTAGTTTGCCATGATCCACATAGTCAAAGGCTTTGGTATAGTCAATAAAGCAGAAATAGATGTTTTTTTGGAACTCTCTGGCTTTTTCTATAATCCAACGGATGTCGGCAATTTGATCTCTGGTTCATCTGCCTTTTCTAAATCCAGCTTGAACATCTGTAAGTTCACGTACTATTGAAGCCTGGCTTGGAGAATTTCGAGCATTACTTTGCTAGCATGTGAGATGACTGCAATTGTGCGGTAGTTTGAGCATTCTTTGGCATTGCCTTTCTTTGGGATTGGAATGAAAACTGACCTTTTCCAGTCCTGTGACCACTGCTGAGTTTTCCAAATTTGCTGGCATCTTGAGTGCAGCACTTTCACAGCATCATCTTTTAGGATTTGAAAGAGCTCAACTGGAATTCCATCACCTCCTCTAGCTTTGTCCACAGTGGTGTTTCTTAAGACACTTGACTTTGCATTCCAGGATGTCTGGCTCTAGGTGAGTGATCACACCACTGTGATTATCTGGGTCGTGAAGATCTTTTTTGTATAGTTCTTCTGTGTATTCTTGTCACCTCTTCTTAATATCTTCTGATTCTGTGAGGTTCATACCATTTCTGTCCTTTATTGTGCTCATGAATATTTGCATGAAATATCCCCTTGGTATCTCTAATTTTTTTTGAAGAGATCTCTAGTCTTTCTCAGTCTGTTGTTTTCCTCTATTTCTTTGCATTGATCACTGAGGAAGGCTTTCTCATCTCTCCTTGCTCTTCTTTGTAATTCTGCATTCGTACACCAGCTTGGGAAACATGAGCTCATACTACTGTGGCTCCTCTCAGCAGTATTTGGGGACCAAAATATCAAAGAGGGGACCTCTAACAGTCAGTGTGCAGAATACTTCCAGATATGTTGGAGGGCAGTGGTGGAGAGCAGAATCTGAACTTCAGAGATACAGCTTCTGCAGAGGCAGTGGGTATCAAGAAAACTCGTGATGGAGCAGAGATTGGCTGGAGTCTAATAGGCGACCCAAAGCTGAGAGCCCCTGGCCCTGAAGAATTGTAATGTTCTATTTGTTCCTCCAAGCATGTCAGCCCAGAGTTGTCATCAGTTTTTCTCCCACTTTATAGTCCATGCAAGTGAGACCAAAAGTTTAGGAACATCTGAAAGGGCAGAGTCACTGGATTTAGGATGAGCAATTTCCCTTTTCTTTGACTTCTCCTTCTATGATTTTCTATACTTTATAAGCAGAAAGATCACACCCTAAATCACCTTTCTTTTGTTGTTTTACTGCAGAAGGAATTAATTGTTCAACCGCCTGCTGCTCTACACTCACCAATAAGAAGATCCCTATCCAGAAGCTGGAGACCTACCCAAAGAATTACCAGCAGTCAGTGTCCCTGGGAAGCTGTGATGTGAGTGGACCATGACTGCTCACACTCAGCCCTTGGTCCTGAGTTCTTCTCCTGTGCAGTGAACAGGGTTCTTATCAAACTGAGTTGGAGATGCTTCAAACCATCTCTAATCCAATCCTTCCTTAGCGGCTCAGACAGTAAAAAAAATCTGCCTGCAATGCAGGAGACCCAGGTTTGACCCAGGGTCAAGAAGATCCCCTGAGATGGGGATGGCTACCCGTTCCCGTATTCTTGCGCTGGAGAATTCCATGGACAGAGGAGGCTGACAGGCTACAGTTCATGGGGTATCAAAGAGTTGGACACGACTGAGTTTCTGATCTGATCTGAACCCAAGCCTAGAAATTTTCCCATGGGAAAACAGAATTCAAGAAAATAAAGGGACTTCCTCTACCCAGACCCTGTCCAGTCATCGGCTCAGCTCTCAGTTCCTTCATGCAGAGCCATGGTGGCTTCCCCTGGGCTGGCAAAAGCAGCTGCTTCTCCTGAGGCCCCTTCTTCCTCTTCCATCGCTGGGGCAGCCCCAGCACCCTGACTATTGGACCAGGCATGTTTCCTATACGGTAGCGACACTCCCAGGCTGAACACACAAGGTTCTCCATCTAACTGTGCCCTCCTATCCCCCACAGCTTCAAGGCCAAATTGGTCAAGGAGGCCTGTGCTGACCTCGAGCAAAAGTGTGTCCAGGATGCCAGGACAAGAAAATGCAAACTCTAAAGCTTTGATACTCAAGCCTGCACTGAAGCAAAGCTGACATCTGAGAAACAATTAATAGCTCCTATTCTTCCCCAAAGAATAGTCTAATCTAGTCAAATTTATGGTTTTTCCAGTAGTCATGAATGGATATGAGAGTTGGACTATAAAGAAAGGTGAACACCAAAGAATTGATGCTTTTGTACTGCTGTATTGGAGAAGACTCCTGAGAGTCCCATGGACTGCAAGGAGATCAAACCAGTCAATCCTAAAGGAAATCAGTCCTGAATGTTCATTGGAAGGACTGATGCTAAAGCTGAAGCTCCAGTACTTTGGCCACCTGATGCAAAATCTGACTCATTAGAAAAACACTGATTTTGGGAAAGATTGAAGGCAGGAGAAGAAGGGGATGACAGAGGATGGGATGGTTTGATGGTATCACCAACTTGATGGACATGAGTTTATACAAGCTCTGGGAGATGATGATAGACAGGAAAGCTGGCATGCGGCAGTTCATGGGTTTGCAAAGAGTCAAACACAACTGAGAGACTGAACTGAGCTGATTCTTCCCAAGATGTGTTCTGAGATAATTTTATTATAGTTCTAAGGAATGTGAGCTTTGTACAATTATTTGAATCACATCTTTTCTTTTTTTCAGATTTTGTTTTATTTTTTTACTTTACAATATTGTATTGGTTTTGCCATACATCAACATGAATCTGCCACAGGTGTACACGTGTTCCCAATCCTGAACCCCCCTCCCACCTCCCTCCCCATACCATCCCTCAGGGTCATCCCAGTGCACCAGCCCCAAGCATCCTGTATCCTGCATCAAACCTAAACTGGCGATTCATTTCTTATATGATATTATACATGTTTCAATGCCATTCTCCCAAATCATCCCACCCTCTCCCTCTCCCTCTCCCACAGAGTCCAAAAGACTGTTCTATACATCTGTGTCTCTTTTGCTGTCTTGCATACAGGGTTATCGTTAAGAGTTGGTATTGTAGTTTAATGTAACATGACATTAACTCCATTAATTCCTTCAATAAAATGGGTTTTAAATGTAGACCCTTGGAAACATCCATCAGTACCCTGAAAACCGCAGGACGCTCCTCTCCACTCGACCTCACTAATTTGCCATTAGAGACCTAAAGTGTGTGGTACTGATTAGATATTCAACAACAAAGAAGCTAATATCTTGTGTTGGAAAGATGGAGGTTCATGTTACAAAGAGTCAAAACTGTGAGGTTCTGTCCGTTGAAGCTGTAGCTTTAAGAATGAGTATGAAAAATATACATTAGTCATGTACTTGTTGCTTTTGTCTGCACCTGTTAAAATGTTGCAAGAAAGGGATGAGCTCAGGAAAGAATGGACTGATTTTAAATGCAATATAATTAAGTACCCAAATCTTAGATCTGAGATTATTGGGAAAGCCATCTGTTCTGAGTTCCAAAAAATTAAAAGAAGGAATTTAGGAGAGGAAAGTAAAAGGATTTCAGTAATAAAAATCAGGAAAAAAAATTTCTTATTTGGATGAAGTGACTTAGGGCAAAAATCAGATTGAAGCTGGAGCCTTGCCATTTCAAGCCCCATTAAAATCAAGGAGAGAGGGAGGAAGAGAGAGAAAGAGACAGGGAGGGAGGAAAGTAGAAAACCGTTTAATAAGTTTATCTAGAAAGAAACTTGAGCTGTGGTTACTGGCATATGAAATTGACTGAGTGGGAAGGTATCAGCCTACTAAGTAATCAAGAGAATTATACTATATCACCATAAAAACCATGACTGAATGATTGTGGACTGGAAAAACAAAAAGAGAAGTCACTGGCAGATCAAAATGAAAACAAACTCCAAACCCTACAGTGCAGCAAGCAGTCATCAAAGGCTGCAGGGCCCCCTGGAAGATCATGTCTCTCTACAACACCCACTTCAAAGGTGGCCAAGGGGAGTACTTACAAGTGCAATCAGGAGCCAGAATCAAAAAAGACAAAGGAGACTCCCCAGATTGCAGAATGGAGCCTCAGCAAGTGAGGGATTTGGTGAGTCCCTCTAACCTCTGCCTGAAGGACTGCAGAATTGCTACAGAACAATATCCATGGGCGTCCACCATCTTCCCCTCCATGAAAGAGGGTGTGGATGGCAAGCAGCCTTTCCCCTGCAAACACAATACATTGCATCAGGGGCAAAGAGCTTGTCTTTTTAGTTCACAGGTCACTGGACAAAGTATTGTTGTTGTTCACTTGCTCATTCATGTCCAGCTCTTTGAGACCCCACAGACAAAAAAGTACTGGGTTGGCAGAAACATTCCTCCAGTTTTTAAGTAAAAATAAAAGACACACTTTTCATTTTCACCAAGAATTTTATTGAACAACATATTCACCATTTTGTTCCACTATTTTGTGCCATTTTCCCCGAAGCTATTTATTTCTTTTGAACAAAGAACTGTTCCAGGTGCCTTTTAGAGTCTTCCAGGGAACTGAAAGTTTTTCCATCAAGAGAATTTTGTAAAGATGAAAATAATGAAAACCTGAAGTTGCAGCATATGAACTTTCCAGCCAAGCCGTAACAGTTTTCGCTTGATCATCAAAGAAACACTAGGTTTCATGTCATCCCGATGGAAGATTATGCATTTTGTGTTGACTAATTCCAAATACATTGCATCTAGCTCTGCTTTCCACTGATCTAATGGGGTGTGTTGTAATTAATTGTTTGGTTTTCCAGAAGGAGCTCTTAACAGAGAACTCCCTTCCAGTTCCATCACATAAACATCGCCTTCTTTGGGTGAAGTCAGGCCTTTGGTGTGGTTATTGGTGGTTCATTTTAGCTGCCCCATGATCTCTTCCATTCCACACTATTTTACAATATTCGCTTTTCATTGCCCATGAAAATTTGCTTTAAAAACAGAAATTTTTTTTAAATGTTTAAGTAGAAAGTTGCACTTGGAAATACAATCAAGAAGTTGTTGTTGTTGTTGTTTTCTGAACTTATGTGGAACCCAAACATCGAAGCAATGAACATAGCTAAGCTGGTGCAGATGGTTTTCAGTGCTTGATTTGGATATTTGGAGTATGTCAGCTATCTTCCACGTGGTATAACATTTGTTTTCAATTAATGTCTTGATTTGAACACTATCAGCTTCAACTGTTATACCCAATCATGGAGCATAGTTCAGCAAGAAATCTCCAGCATGAAACTTCAAAAACAACTCTTGACATGTTCAATCAATCAGTCACAGCTGGGAATACCAGACCACCTTATCTGTCTCCTGAAAAACCTGTTTGTGGGTCAAGAAGCAACAGTTAGAACTGGACATGGAACAACAGACTGGTTCAAAATTGGGAAAGGAGTGCGTCAAGGCTGTATACTGTCACCCTATTTGCTTAACTTCTATTCAGAGTACATCATGCTAAACGCCAGACTGGGTGAATCACAAACTGGAATCAAGATTGCCAGGAGAAATAGCAACAACCTCAGATACATAGATGATACCACTCTAAAGGCAAAAAGTGAAGAGGAACTAAAGAGCCTCTTGAAGAGGGTGAAAGAGGAGAGTGAAAAAGCTGGCTTAAAACTCAACATTCGAAAACTTAAGATCATGGCAACCGGTCCCACCACTTCATGACAAATAGATGGGGGAAAAGTGGAAACAGAGACAGATTTTATTTTCTTGGGCTCCAAAATCATTACAGACAGTGACTGCAGCCATGAAATTAAAAGATGCTTGCTCCTTGGAAGGAAAGCTACGATAAACCTAGACAGTGTATTAAAAAGCAGAGACATCACTTTGCTAACAAGAGTCCTTATAGTCAAAGCTATGGTTTTTCCAGTAGTCATGTATGGATGTGAGAGGTGGACATAAAGAAGGTTGAGCACGGAAGAACTGATGCTTTTGAATTGTGGTGTTGGAGAAGACTCTTGAGAGTCCCTTGGACAGCAAGGAAATCAAACCAGTCAATCCTAAAGAAAATCAGCTCTGAATATTCATTGGAAGGACTGATGCTGAAGCTGAAGTTCCAATATTTTGGCCACCTGAAATGAAGAGCTGACTCATTGGAAAATACCCTGATTCTGGGGAAGATTGAGGCCAGGAGGAGAAGGGGGTGACAGAGGATGAGATGGCTAGATGTTATCACTGACTCAGTAGATATGAATTTAAGCAAATCACAGGAGATGGTGAAGGGCAGTGCAGTCTGGCATGCTTCAGTCCATGGGGTAAAAAAGAGTCAGACATGATTTAGTGACTAAAAAGTAGCCTTCTCCATACATTGAACTAATCTTTATGTGCATTTTAGTTGTGCTTTTCTTTCTTGAAATAATAAAGCATAATATGCTGAAAATGTTTTTTCCCTTCCATCTTCAATATTAAAATGGCTACACAAAAATTCACCAATTTTGATGAATATTTTTAATGTGTGCCAATAAGACAGCTGTCACAGTATAATTTAGCAAGATTGTTTCAAATGAGGTTAAAGACAAGCAAGCACTACTAGAGCCATGTTGTGGAAAAATCCAAATGAACTATCTGGTCAACCCAATAGCTCCATATCCTCACCTGGCAGAGAGGACCACCTGAAATCCAGAGGTCCTGAACATTTTGGTGGATGCAGTGACTACATAGGACTTTGGGTTGTCTGCCTCAGGGGTAGGTTAATTGTGTTAACTGATGTTGAGAAAAAGTAAGCAAAGGACAAACTATGATGGAAACTATTAGCCCTCACCAAAATTCATGTGCTCCTCTTCATTTCTCAGCCTCCTTTGCACTTAGTCTAGAGCCATATAATAAGTGAAAGTCAACATGATGTAGACAGATGTGATACAAGCTGTGTCCTTGCCTGGTTCTTTAAAACATCCTACACAGTCTATCTGCTCTCTCTCCCCTTGCTTCAGTGACATTGGAGGCTCCAGTTCCAGATGGTGGCTGTAATTTTCAAACCAGCTGTATCTCAGAGTCACTCCTCAGAAAAGAGCACTCTTGGCAAGGAGACCCAAACCAATATTGCTGTGACACAAACAGAAAATAAGTATCTGTCATGATAAGCTACTGAGATTGTCATGGTTATTATTGTTGAAACATAGGCTAGCTTTACTGTGACTAATGGCTCAAAGAAATACTTTCAGCATTCTATTGCTTCAGATTTATCCTTTGCACAAAAGATTAAAGTTGATTGCTCCAAAAAAGATTATATGGGATAACACAGCAAATGAATCTTGCAGATGCAAAATTTTTAAATATAAGGTCTTTACTTATTTTTATTTATTTATTTATTATAATTTTATTGGGATATAGTTAATTTACAATGTGTTAGTTTCAGGAGTACTTGCATTTGCTTGTGTGCATGCTCAGTGGCTTCAGTCATGTCTGACTCTTTGTAACCCTATGGACTGTAGCCCACCAGGCTCCTCTGTCCTTGGGATTCTCCAGGCAAGAATACTGAAGTAGGTTACCATGCCCTCCTCCAGGGGATCTTCCCGACCCAAGAATTCAACCTGCATCTCGTGCGTCTTCTACATTGCTGGTAGATTCTTTACCCACTGAGCCACCTGGGAAGCTTGTATATACATACACGTGTATATGCACATACATATATACTTATGTGTGTGTATGCGTATACATATATACATACACACATATATCCACTCTTTTTAGATTCTTTTCCTGTATAAGCCATTACAGAATATTGAGTAGAGTTAGTTCTCTGTGCTGTCCAGTAGGACTTTATTAGTTATCTATTTTATTTATAGCAGTGTATACATGTCAATCTTCTAATTTATCCCTCTCCCTTCTTACCTCTCAGTAACCATAATTTAACTTTCTATATCAATAACTCTATTTCTGTTTTGTAGATAAGTTCATTTATAGCCTTTTTTTAGATTCCACATATAAGTGGTATCATATGATATTTGTCTTTCTTGGACTGATTTACTTCACTCAGTACAACAATCTCTAGGTCTACCTATGTTGCTGCAAATGGTATTATTTCATCCTTTTATGGCTTAGTAATATTCCATTGTATATTTGTAACAATTCTTTTTATCCTTCCCCTATTGATGGACATTTCAGTTGCTTCCATGTCCTGGCTATTATACATAGTGCTGCAGTGAATACTGGGGTGCCTGCATCATTTAAAATTATGGTTTTCTCCAGATCATATGTCTGGGAATGGGATCACTGGTTCATAGCTTGATTTTTAGTTTTCTAAGGACTATCATACTGTTCTCCATAGTGGCTGTACCATTTACATTCCCACCAACAGTGGAAGAGGATTCCCTTTTCTCCACACCCTCCTCAGCATTTATTATTTGTGGATTTTTTGATGATGGCCATTCTGACCTGTGTGAGGTCACTAAGGAAACAATCTCATTTACCATGGCATCAAAAAGAAGAAAATACCTAGGAATAAACCTACCTAAAGAGGAAAAAGAAAACTATAAGATACTGATGAGAAAAATAAAAGATGACACAAACAGACGGAAAGATATACCATGCTCTTGGATTAGAAAAATCAATATTGTGAAAATAGCTATACTACCCAAAGCAATCTACAGATTCAAGCAATCCTTATCAAATTACCATTGGCATTTTTCACAAAAATACAACAAAAAATATTTATAGTTTTTATGGAAACATAAAAGATCACAAAGAGCTAAAGCAATCTTGAGAAAGCAAAATGGAACTGGAAGAATTAGGCTCCCCGACTTCCGACTATATCTACAAAACCACAGTCATCAAAACACTATGGTACTTCCAGCACGAAACCGGAAACATAGATCAATGGAAGAGGACAGAAAGTCCAGAGATAAACCCATGCACCTATGGTCACCTAACCCATGATAAAGTAGGCAAGAATATACAATGGAGAAAAGACAGTCTCTTTGATAAATGGTGCTGGGAAAACTGGGCAGTTACATGTAAAAGACTGAAATTAAAGCACACCCTAACATCACACACAGAATAAACTCAAAATGGATTAAAGACGTAATTCTAAGGCCTGATACTATAAAACCTTTAGCAGAAAACATGGGCAGGACACTCTCTGACATAAGTCACAGCAAGATCTTTTTCAATTCACCTCCTAGAATAATGAAAATAAAAACAAAAATAAATAAATTGGGCCTAATTAAACTTAAAATCTTTTGCACAGCAAAAGAAACCATAAGCAAAATGAAAAGACAACTCTTAGAATGGAAGAAAATATTTGTAGATGAAGTAACCAAGAAGGGATTAATCTCCAAAATACTGAGCTCATGCAGCTCAATTAAACACACACACACACACACACACACAAAAGACCCAATCAAAACATGGGCAAAAGATCTAAATAGATATTTCTCCAAAGAAGGCATGCACATGATTTAAAAGCACATGAGAAGATGTCCAACATCACTAATTATTAGAGAAATACAAATCAAAATATAAGGTTTTTATAAAAAAGGCTTTTTTGTTTTTAGGGAAAATTTTTATAAATAATTTCACAGTAAAGGAAGTCACTTGAATTCCATAAGTCTCTGTTTTCTCCTCTTTAAAATGAACTTAATTTGAATACCTACCTCATATATTTGCTGGGAGGACTCAATGAGTCAACCCACATGAAGTGAAATAATATGGCGGCTTGAATAGATTACAGAAGTTGCATTGTTAATGAAAACTTACTATTTTTTAGACATGTTAGGCATTATATACTAACATATATTCCTAACATTTTATACTAACATTTTCCTCCAAAAGTGCACCCTTGGTCTCAGTGATCCTTGAGAAAGAGAGGTGTGTGCATGCATGCTAAGTTGGTTCAGTTGTGTCTGACTCTTTGTAACTCTATGGACTGTAGCCCACCAGGCTCCTCTGTCCATGGGATCGTCTAGGCAAGAATACTGGCATGAGTTGCCATGCCTTCCTTCATGGGAGCTTCCTGACCCAGGGATCAAGTTTGTGTCTCTTATGTCTCCTGCACTGGCAGGATCTTTACCACTAGTACCACCCGGGAAGCCCCAATAAAGAGAGGCAGCAGACCCTGCTTTGCACTTGGGGAAAACAGGGTCCAAGGGCTTTGAAATGGTGCAATTGTCACCAGACAGGTTCTAGAATCAGTTCAGCCTAAAACACAGCACCTTGCCTTAGGGATTTTGTTACTGGTTTCCAAGTCTTAGGTCTCTATATTCTTTTTTTCTTTTTTTTAAGAGAGGATTGGAATAAAATGAAAGTTAACTTCTAGGAGCCTGGTGGGCTACAGTCCATAGTTTCACAAAGAGTCGGACATGACTGAAATGACTTAGCACACATGCGCAATGTCTCTCAATTCTGTGTATAACTTTGCATTATTAGAGGAACTATGGAACAGAACTGCAAAACAAACAAGGAGCCCTGATTCCCAGGATCCTTGCCCACTGTTCATCCATCATTCTTTGGAAAACACTCAGAACAAGAATGGCAATCCACTCCTGTATTCTTGCCTGGAGAATTCTATGGACAGAGAAGCCTGGCGGGCTATAGTCCATGGCATCACAAAGAGTTGGGCATGACTGAGCAACTAACACACACGCACAGGAAGCTAAGATTTCCCAATGACGGGGGTGGGGGCATCCCATGCCCTGCCCATCACTCAGAATCATTCCTGACCAAGGCCCCACATCTATCAGGCTCCAGGCCAGGGTCAAGAATCAGATCCAGCTCAAATCATTGCGGAGTGCTAGTTCCAAGGAAGAGAGACACAGCAGCCAAAGAAGCTGCCTCCACTTCTAAGAGACAGCCAGGCAGCTGGATGGAACAGCTGCTGAACTCCAATGATTTGCGATTTTGGTTTATTATTTCCACTGAGGTTTTTCTGATTCAGATTCAATCCAAACTTTTGGATGGAAACACAAAAATGTAAAGTCATTTGCTCATAGGGCCCTCGAAACACCCAGGAGAGTTCTAAAATTATTCCTATTAAGGACATATAATTGCTCAGCTGCATCTGCCACACACCTTAGAGGTCAGGAATGTTCCCAGCTTGTTATACTGACACAGCTTTGGAGACCTCACATCCTCCACATGTGTAACTCAGGCATCCCTTAGGGTAACATGCTTTTATGTGGAAGCAGTTGGGAAAATTGAGGAGAAGACGTGGAGGAAGCCAATTGGCCAGCCTCAGGGCCCTTTTCTAGCACCCACTGGATAACAAATTCTGACCAATTTCTTAATATACGCATTTCCACTTACTGAGTAACACAGTAATCACTACACTGGGGTGGCTCAGCTGCCTGCAGCTGTGAGAATCTGCCTGCAAAGTGAGAGACCTGGGTTTAATCCCTGGGTTGGGAAGATCCCCTGGAGAAGGGAAAGGTTACCCACTCCAGTATTCTGGCCTGGAGAATTCCATGGGCTACAGTCCATGGGGTCACAAAGAGTTGGACATAACTGAGTGACTTTCACCTCATTTTTATTATATTACATTATATATATATATATATATAGCCATTATATATGTATAAGCCATATATATATATATAGCTTCTCAAGTGGTACTAGTCATAAAGAACTCGCCTGCCAATGAAGGAGACATGAGAGATGCAGGTTTGATCTCTGGTTTGGGAAGATCCCCTGGAGGAGGGCATGGCAACCCATTTAGATATTCTTGCCCGGAGAATCCCAAGGACAGAGGAGCCTGGCGGATTGCAGTCCATAGGGCTGCACAGAGTCAGACACTACTGAAGCAACTTAGCCTGTGTGTGTGTGTTCATTTATTTCACACAACAATCCTCTAAGATAGGCATAGTTAGTATTTCCATTTTAACATAGCAGAGATTGGCTAGTAAGTTGTCCATGGTATCAAAGCTAATTAGTAGCAGAAAGTGAAAGCAATAGTTGTGTCCAACTGTGCAACCCCATGGACTAAACAGTCCATAGAATTCTCCAGGCCAGAATACTGGAGTAGGTAGCCTTTCCCTTCTCCAGGGGATCTTCCCATCCAAGGGATGGAACCCAGGTTTCCCGCATCTTGGGCAGATTCATTTCCAGCTGAACCAGCAGGGAAGCTCATCTGTGGCAAAGCCATCAGGATCCTGATTTCAGAGTCTACACCAGACCACCTCTTCCGGAGCTGAGCAGGAAAGAACAAGGAAGATCCAAATTTCCTGGTCTCTACTTGGTCTCTTTATAAATAATTGGTCTCCAGTTACTTTAGATGGGAGCTTAGAGACCATGCAGGCCAGTAAGGGGACTCTCTTAATCTTGTGCCCATGATGGACATGACCAGTCAGCCATATCACTGCAATCTACTAATGCAAGGCAAGTTCTCAGAGTCCTTCTCAATATACCTCTCTGTGTAACTGTACAAATTTGATACATGAGGGTAAAGGAAAAGCCTGGAAACAGCCTTGCAATGACTCCATATCACTATTCAATTCTGTATTCACCCCATTAAAGACTCTAATTAAGGACTTCATTAAAGACCCTACTAATGATGACTTCTCCTTACACCATCTTCTACTAGGGAGCATAACGCTATGACTGAAGAAGATACACATGGATTCTTGTCTCCCTTTTCTCTTTGGTGTTTTTAGCCATCAGCCACCTTGTCTGCAATGTGCGCTCAGGGAGTAATAAGAACTAGATGGCTGGTTTTTCAAATGCGTTCCTTGAATCCTTGGGTAGGATGGCATGTTATTTTTGTCATTTAGTCACTAAATGTGTCTGACTCTTTTGCAAACCCATGGACTGTAGCCTGCCAGGATCCTCTGCCCATGAGATGTTCCAGGCAAGAATAACTGGAGTGGGTTGTCATTTCCTTCTCCAGGGAATCTTCCTGATCCAGGGATCGAACCTGCATCTCTGATCATTGGCAGGTGGATTCTTCACCACTGAGCCACCAGGGAAGCCCTGTGAGGGCAGGGGGTCGCCTACTCTGCTTCAAACAGAACCTATCCATGACAGTATATTTGAGGTACAGATTTGGCTATTTGATTTCAATTGGAAAAGGCTTTAGCAGCTAAGTAAACAGTTTAGAAATGCACAGGAACCTCCATACTGTTTTCTATAGAGTACACACCAATTTCCATGCCCCCCAAGAGTGCACAGAGACTCCCTTTTCTCCACATCTCAACAACACTTACTGTGTCTTGTCTTTTTAACAAAAGCCATCCTAACAGGTATGGAGTGATATCGCATTATGGTTTTGACTTGCGTTTCTGGGGTGGGGTTGTCAAAGTGTACAAACATTCAGTTATAAGATGAATGAGTTCTGGGGGTCTAAGGCACAGCAAGGTGACTCAAGTTAATAACACTATATTATATGCATGAATATAATGTGGTTTTGAAGAAGATTCCTGAGAGTCCCTTGGACAGCAAGGAGATCAAACCAGTCAATCCTAAAAGAAATCAACCTTGAATATGCATTGGGAGGACTGATGCTGAAGCTGAAGCTCTAATACTTTGGCCACCAGATGCAAACAGCTGACTCACAGGAAAAGACCTTGATCCTGGGAAAGACTGAAGGCAAAAGGAGAAGAGGGAAGCAGAGGATGAGATGGTTGGATGGCATCACCGATTCAATGGACGTGAACTTGGGCAAACTGGGAGATGGTGAGGGACAGAGAGGCCTGGCATGCTGCAGTCCATGAGGTTACAAAGACTTGGACACAACCTAGAGTCTGAGCAATAACATCAACAATATACTTGAAATCTGCTAAGAGAGTAGATCATAAGTGTTCTCACCACTCAAGAAAGGTAACTATGTGTGATGATAGAGGTGATGGATGCATGAGTTAGCTTGCTTGCAATAATCATTTCCTAATGGCATCCAATCCCATCACTTCATGGGAAATAGATGGGGAAACAGGGAAACAGTGTCAGACTTTATTTTGGGGGGCTACAAAATCACTGCAGATGGTGACTGCAGCGATGAAATTAAAAGATGCTTACTCCTTGGAAGAAAAGTTATGACCAACCTAGATAGCATATTCAAAAGCAGAGACATTACTTTGCCAACTAGGGTCTGTCTAGTCAAGGCTATGGTTTTTCCAGTGGTCATGTATAGATGTGAGAGTTGGACTGTAAAGAAGGCTAAGCGCCGAAGAATTGATGCTTTTGAACTGTGGTGTTGGAGAAGACTCTTGAGAGTCCCTCGGACTGCAAGGAGATCCAACCAGTCCATTCTGAAGGAGATCAACCCTGGGATTTCTTTGGAAAGAATGATGCTAAAGCTGAAACTCCAGTACTTTGGCCACCTCATGCGGAGAGTTGACTCACTGGAAAAGGCTTTGATGCTGGGAGGGATTAGAGGCAGGAGGAGAAGGGGACGACCGAGGATGAGATGGTGGATGGCATCACTGACTCGATGGACGTGAGTCTGAGTGAACTCCGGGAGTTGGTGATGGACAGGGAGGCCTGGCGTGCTGCGATTCATGGGGTCGCAAAGAGTCGGACATGACTGAGCGACTGAACTGAACTGAACTGAACTGAATGCATATAAATGCCAAACCATCACACTGTACACCTTCAATACATAACAATCTTTATTTGTCAAATATTCCTCAGTAAAGCTGAGTAAAGACTGCACAGGAATAGGAACTATTCAGTTCTGATGTTCTATGACACTAAATTATCAGGGAACTAAGATTCTCTGACTGCTAGATTGAATTATGGGGGTGAGATTCTCGTGTGCTACAGTTTATGGGTTCCCAGAGACCTGGAAATGTTCAGAGTTGCTGAGATCTCCTGCATTTGGATGGAAGCCTAGCAGAAATCTTAGTGCCCCTTTCTAACCTTCAAAATCCTAAAGACCACCACATGAACATAGGAACTAGGGAAGGTACTTCAATCTCCTTGTCTCTTCATGCCCTCGGTCTCCTGGATTCTTTTTCCACTGCATTAGGTTCATTTCAGAGAAAGCAGAGCTTTGTAAAAATGACCCTCTAGATTACCATCTGTTCTCAGTTATTCCACAAATATGGGTTAAATGAAAAAAAAAAATGTGTCGAGTCCTCACCCCCTAGTTTACCTCTTCTGTCCTGTTAACTTGCTGGAATCTGTAACAGCAGTTTAGGACTTGCCTTCGTTATGATTCATTCATGACCTTGGCCAGGCAAAAGCTTCCCTGGATGCTCCCACAGACTCTGCGCTGTCTTTAAAAGGCACACAGAGCAGCCAGAGCTGCAGAGAGGCTGAGACAAACTCAGGAACCGGCAGCTCTCAGGCTGAAGCTGGCGACCTCGCCCCTCGACATGAAAGTCTCTGCAGTGCTCCTGTGTCTGCTGTTCACAGCCACCCTCTGCAGCATCCAGGTGTTGGCTCAGCCAGGTAAGCTCCTCTCTCTGCAGGAAAACTGACCACTGCCTTCACTGTCAGATCATCAAGAATCTTCAGAGATTTGCTGAGAACTCCCTCATTTTAAAGATGGGAAAATGGGTTTCGTGAGTAGACAAGAAGAGCCTCAACCTCACAAGCAGAGCAAGAGACAGAACTAGAAACCCAGACCATTGAACTGGTCTTCCTGTTCCTTCCTGACGTGAATATTGAGAGCAATGTTGTGTCCATCCATGATCTGGATGCCCTCGCTTGTTTGAGGATGGGACACATGAGAGAACGACTTCTCTTACTAGGGGCATAGAGGGGCTTTTGTCTGTGATGGAGAGAAAAAAACAATCTTTTGATTGTACACCCCAGATTTTTACTGGACTCCAATACAGCCTTTAGGATCAATGGTTAGAGGAAGGGCATGAGGTCCCAGGGGGATCTCTCAAGGTGATGTGTTTTGATTCTGTTTGGGAAAAATATCTATATGTTTGTATATAACTCATGTTTTCACCCTCTGATGACTTAGATGTACTGTATGTATCAGTCTGAATAAGGCAATGCACACTGGGGTAACAAGCAAACCGAAATTATCGGTGGCTTAACACAACAAAGGTTAATTTTCTTACCAATACTGAACATTCATAATGTATTGGCTAGAGCTTTGACTTCATATACTCAGGATTCTGGATGGATGGAGCAATTGATGGATTGGGAACATTACTGCTTAGTGTAATGAAGGGAAAGAAAGATCTCAAAGGTCTTGCACTGGTAATTACAAAAACTAGCTTAGAAATGGCATGTCACTATCTCCTCACTTTCTGGTCAAAATGAGTTAATGGTTCTAATCAACCAAGAGTAGCAGAGAAATGCAAGTCTACTATGTGTCCAGAAATCAGAGAATGGAGACTATCTCGTGAATGGAATTATGACTTTGACACAGCTACATAACTCTTTGTAAGGACAAAGTTGGCATGTATGGCATTGACCAAGCTTTTTCCAAATCCTTGCCTGTAACAATGGGTCTCTATTGCATAGCTGGGGACACTTATCAATGGGAGAGGTACAGGATCTCAGAGCAGACAGATTCTGCCTCCATCTCTTGCATTTCTTTGCCTTCTCTTAAATTTCCTTCCTTACAAAGTCATGCTTAAAAATTATCTACATATCATTAGTGCTCATGCTTTCTGTTCACTTCTCCCCCCAATTCAGCTTCTATTCCAACCATCTGCTGCTTTAATGTGTCCAGAAAGAAGATCTCGATTCAGCGACTGCAGAGCTACAGAAAAGTCACGGGCAGCAAATGTCCTCAGAAAGCTGTGATGTAAGTAGACAAAGCTTACCCTCTCCCAGTCCCAAACTTCATTTGTGGGGGAGAGAGTTTACACTAGAGCTACCTGGAACTCTGCACTTAGCTTCATCTCTGTAATCCAATCCATGAGTTTTCACAACAGGAAATTTTCACTCTAGCTCTCTACGTAGATGTTTGTTCAGATCATCGCAGTTCCTTTGAGTCAAGAGCAAGGATGGCTCCACTGATCCATCAGGAGCAGCCACTCCCCATCAGCATCCCACCCTTCCTCTCTTCCCTCCCCTGCTCCCTCTGCAGGCCCTTTATCCCATGGCAGATGGTGCTGGAAGGTTTAGGATTAAACGAGCACACTTTTCAAAGAGGATCCTTGATATTTTCTTCTCTCCCACAGATTCAACACCAAACAGAACAAGAAAATCTGTGTTGATCCCCAGGAGAAGTGGGTCCAGAATGCCATGGAGTACCTGAACCAAAAATTCCAAACTTTAAAGTCATAAATATTCACCTTTTAAAAAAAGTATTCACCTTTTTAAAGAGCCTCAAAAGTCTTGGTTCACTTTCCGGTTCTTCCTAAGATGTATTCTGAGATAATCACAACTTCATTCTAAAAGTAATGGCTTTTATTTAATAATGAAACATGTATGTTTTATTTAAAGTTATTAAAGCTTTTAAAAGTCCTCCACCATGGATTTTTGCTATTTTAAAAATGTAAAGCTTTGGTTGGGTCCCTTTCCTGCAGCGAACCCCAATTCAATCCCCTGCAAAGGATGTTGTCTCTTTCCTCCTTACTTCCCTGGAATCTTGTAAGGGTCCTGGCAAGGATCATCAAAAGGACAGTGTTTTGTATTTTTAAGAAGACGTCGCTCAAGGAAAGCGTGGGATGAACTGAGAGAATAGCATGGAAACATGTACATTACCATATGCAAAATAGATAGCAAGTGAGAATTTGCTGTGTAGAATAGGGAACTCAACCCAGGGTTCTGTGACAACCTAGAGGGGTATGATGGGGTGGGAGATGGGAGGGGAGTTCAGAACAGAGGGGGCGTGTGCATACCTGTGGCTGATTCGTGTTGATGTGTGGCAGAGGCCAACACAGTATCGTAGAACAAACATCCTCCAATCACTGCATTTTGTTCTATACTTCTCAATATTCTACAATGATAATCTCTGACAATTAAAACAAAGAAGACATCACTCTCGCAAACCAAATGAGACTCATAATGTGAAATAGAAATGCATGTTATTTTAGGAATTTATAAACATACATTTTTATTACATTCTGTGGTTGTACTTGTGGAGAATCCACGTTGGTTTGGGAGGGAGAAAGATAGGAGAAGGGCTGAGAGATGTGGTTATGGAGGGGGGATTGTGTTCCTGAGACATGGTATTTTGGTGCTGCTGGTTTTGAATGCAATTCAGGGCAGGGGGTGGGGTGGGGTGTGAAATGGAGACAACGAGACAAAACCTTTCCATCCCTCTGCTTCCCAGTCTCCCAGAGAGGTTTCCCAGACCCCAGGTACTTCAGTCTCTCATTTAGCAGGACCCTCGGCACCGTTCTTTCCCGGTCAGTGCCATGCTTGCCCCAGATTTTTCTCCCGTGACCCACTGTACCCTGTGATATCCCCCCCATGCCTGCTTTATTCCTCTGATTGAAGAAGGAATTCATAGGGACTGGACCTCATCTTAGGCCTGTTCATGCTGATCATGCTCGGCCACCTCTCCAACAGACTCTGGACTCTGTGCTTAGTGCCTATGGAAACTACAATACAAGGATAAGACCCCCTCTGGACAGGGGAATCTTGAAGATCACATCCAGGTTACTCATCGCCTGAGAGAAAACATACTCTAATCACCCCTGCCTCCAGACAGATCATAAACTCTTTCTGTATCTATCGGAGTGTAACCGCAGGCTTATTGATTATTAACTGTTTGAACACCTAACACTCGATAACACTTGAATGATGGGGTTATTGTGATTGTATTTACCCTTCCTTTGTTTTATGTAAGCCTCAAGGAAATTGGGTTGGTGGGTTCGGACACGTACACATGGAGTATAAGAGATTTTCACAAATGCTGGTCGGGGTCCTTGGCTAAGAGGAGACTCTGCCTTGGGCCCGCTGGTGTAATAAACTGCACTCCACTATCTTCATTGTCCTTCTGAGTGAGTTTGTTTCCCGGAATGGGCATATTTGGCTATATATTCCCGGAATGGCTATAATATTTGGTGCGTGGGCCGGGAAAGTCCTCGCTTTGAGGAGACAGGTCTCATTTGAGGCCACCCTGAGGCTTTGTAGCTTGAATCTGCTAGAGGTGGGAAGGCACCTCGCCCCTCTGGAAGAATTTGGCTTCTCCATGCCCGGTTTCTTCACTTTGGCTGGTAGTGAGTGGCAGCAAGGGAACTGAGCGCTCAGGTTGGGAGGAGCCCACCCGGCAGGGTGGAAGAGGGGGCCTGATCACCCCCCTGGGAGGGACCAGAAGGGAAACGCATAGGAAACTGGTTTAGGTTGGTAACAATAGCTGCTCAGCACTCAGGTCGACGGCCGTGCCAGGGATAAAGAAAGGGAACTTAGGGTTTAAGAAAGCCAGTCAGGAGGTGTGTCCACGCCGTCTTAGGAAACGTGCTGAGCTGGCACCACAGGGTTTTAGAAAGAGGATATCGATTTCCGCGTGCTCATAGTCTGCCCTCCCCCAGGAGGTACCCATCTGCTGTGTGACCCATCATCTCCTCTGCCAGTGGAAACAGGTAAACTGGCTTCTCAGGAAGGCCCTGGGACGTGGGAATCCAGAGGTAAGAAAATGGGAGGAAGCGGATCTAAGGCCACTGTATTGGAGAATATGATTAAGAATTTTAAGAAAGGAGTCAATGGAGACTATGGGAGGAAAATGATGCCCGGCGGGCTCCCTACCCTTTGTGAAGTCGAATGGCCTTCAATGGGAGTTGGCTGGCCACCAGAGGGCAGTATGGACTTAAATCTCATAAAGGCAGTCTATGCTATAGTTACGGGAAAGCCCGGAAGCCCCCACCAGTTCCCGTACATAGACTCTTGGCTGGGAATAGCCCAAGACCCCCCCAAATGGGCCCGTTTTTATGCTCATGGCGGGGAAAGAAAAATCTTGATGGCCCAAAAGGTAACCAAGGATGAGGAAGAAATTTTACAGGACCCTAAAGGAGATGAGCTTCCACCACCACTGTATTGGATGATGGTTCCGCCAGCTAGTAACACTGCGGCCACCGGAGGCCCAACCGGAGGAACCAGCCCGAGACCAGTAAGCCTCCCGGATTCCTCAACGGCCCGACAGCTCCACAAGTTGTAGAGCCACACCCCCTGCAAGCTCCAGCCTCAGCTGGCGGGACAGTGAGCCCACCGGACTCTACCAGCCTGGATGCTGCCACGGCTGCTGCTGCTGCTGCTAAGTCACTTCAGTTGTGTCCGACTCTGTGCGACCCCACAGACGGTAGCCCACCAGGCTCCCCCGTCCCTGGGATTCTCCAGGCAAGAACACTGGAGTGTGTTGCCATTTCCTTCTCCAATGCATGAAAGTGAGAAGTCAAAGTGAAGTCGCTCAGTCGTGTCCGACTCATAGCGACCCCATGGATTGCAGCCCACCAGGCTCCTCTGTCCATGGGATTTTCCAGGCAAGAGGACTGGAGTGGGGTGCCATTGCCTTCTCTGGGATGCCTGCCACTACATTCCCTAAACTCTACCCTCTACTCCCAGTAACTACTCCTGGAAAGGGGGAGGAACCACTGGAATTAAACAAAGGTTCTCCTCTGCCAAAGAGCCAGAGGACAGAATACCCTTGCAGACCCCTCAGAGAAGCTCAGCAACCCCCAATGATAGGGGAGGATGGTAACTATCACCAAGCTCCTGTAACCTGTTACTATCAGCCCTTTTCATCAACCGATATACTGAACTGGCAAAAACACACCTCCTCTTACTCGGCGGAAGCCCAGGGTATGACTAGACTAATGGAGACTATTTTCTGCACTCATCGACCAACCTGGGATGATATAATGCAATTACTAGCATCTCTCTTTAGTACAGAAGAGAGATATAGGATCAACACTGAGGCAAGGAAATGGTTACAGGAGATGCTTCCTGAGAGCACTGCTAACCCAGAGAGCTGGATAGAGCAAGCCTTCCCCACTGACAGACCTAATTGGGACTACAATACAGAGGAAGGAAAAATCGAATTAGACAGATACCAGATGGCAATTATACAAGGACTTAAAAGGGGAGCCCGGAGGCCGATGGACATATCTAAACTGGCCAGAATAGTTCAGAAGGGAAACGAGTCACCTTCCGAATTTTACGAGAGACTTTGTGAGGCCTGCAGACTCTATACCCCCATAGATCCTGAAGCTACGGGCTTCCAGATTGTTATCAATTCGGCATTTATCTCGCGAGCATGTCCTGACATAAAATGAAACCTTCAAAAGACCGAGGGAGTTCTATCCATATCTCAGCTGATTGAAACAGCAGATAAGGTGTTCTGGAATAGGGACATGGAAGTACAAAAGAAATACGAGAAAAAGGTATAAAGACAAGCAGAGGAGAACAGACCAGAGGTTTACAATTTTGGCTGCTGCATTTGGAAAGTCTTCCGAAGACTTTTCCACCGCTAAAGCAAAGAAACGCCCCCTAGCTTCGAGGTCAGGACAGCCCTCCAACCGGTCCCAACAGAGGCCACGGGCTCCATTACAGCCAAATCAATGCACCTGCAGTGGGTTCGGTCATTGGAAGAATGAATGCCCAGAAGGAGGAAGGGGGAACAAGTCCCTCCCAGTTGCAGAACTCACTAACATAGCGACTGAATAGGGATGCTGGGGCTCAAAGACATCAGGTCCCCGAGAGCCCATGGTAACTTTAAAAACTGGGGACCAAGACACTGACTTTATGGTGGACACCAGGACAGAATTGTCTGTGGTAACTAAACCCGTGGTGCCACTGTCTAAAAGGACTGCCACTGTAACTGGGGTTTGGGGAGAAGAAATGGCTAAGTCTTTTTGCCAGCCCAGGAAATGTCAGATAGGGGGTCACCAAGTGACTCATGAGTTCCTGTATATCCCTGAGTGCCCAGTACCCATGCTGGGGAGAGACTTACTCTCCAAACTGGGAGCACAAGTGACTTTCTCTCCTGAAGAGAGGCCCACTTTTCGGGTGGGCACAACAACCTATTTCCCTCTCTGTGCCCCCTCAAGACGAATAGAGGTTACATGAGCCCCCTGGAGATAGATAAGACAAGGCAACAGAGTTGGAGAGAAGGCTAACTCAGCTGTTCCCTGAGGTCTGGGCCGAAGATAACCCCGTTGGGCTGGCCAGACACCAAGCCCCTGTAATAATACAACTCAAACCTGGCACCACCCCAGTGAGAAAGCATCAATACCACAGAAGCCCGAATCGGGATTCTGCCTCACATCAGCAGGCTAAAACAGGCAAGCATTTTTGCCAATCGGCCTGGAACACACCAATCTTACTGGTAAAGAAAGAAGGATGACAAGACTATAGGCCCGTACAGGATCCTAGATTGGTCAATCAGGCTGCTGTAACTCTGCACCCAACTGTCCCAAACCCCTATACCTTACTTAGCCTCCTCCCACCTAAAACAAGGATCTACACTTGCTTGGACCTCAAAGATGCCTTTTTCTGTATATGCCTAGAACCTGTATCACAACCCATCTTTGCCTTTGAATCAGGGGACCCAATCGGAGGCAATATGCAGCAGCTCACTTGGCCCTGCCTCCCGCAAGGATTAAAAAACGCACCAACCATCTTTGGAGAAGCCATGGCCTCGGACATGGAAGCTTTCCAGCCTGAAAGTTATGGATGTTGGCTTCTGCAATATGTGGACGCCCTGTTGCTGGCTGCTGAGACCTGGGAGGAATGCTGGGAAGGGACCCAAGCCCTCCTCCAATTGCTGGCAGAGGCGGGATATGGAGTGTCGAGGAAAAAGGCACAAATCTGCAAGGAGGAGGTAAGGTATTTGGGGTTTATCTTAAAGAAAGGCAAAGGTTGCTAGACCAATTTAGAAAAGAAGTAATTCTGAGGCTCCCCACACCTAAGACTCGGCGGCAAGTCAGGGAGTTCCTAGGGGCCACTGGATTCTGCAGGATTTGGATTCCAAGGTATTCTTAAATAGCTGAGCTCCTGGCAGGAGCTCCTGGCAGGAGCTCCTGGCAGGGCCTGAAGAAAATCCAGTAAGTTGGACTGAGAAACATCAGAAAGCCTTTGAGGAGCTAAGACTAGCAATCACCTCTGCCCCCGCCTTGGGTTTGCCAGACCTCACCAAACCATTCACCTTATATGTGACCGAGAAAGACAAAACAGCCATGGGGGTTTTGACTCAAACCTTAGGAACGTGGGACAGGCAGATAGTTTACCTTTCAAAGCGACTTGATAACGTTGCCACCACTGGCCTAGCTGTCTGCAGGCAGTGGCTGCAGTCGCCTTACTGGTACGTGAAGCCACAAAGCTGACTTTCATTCAGGACCTGATTGTAAAGGTCCCACATGAAGTCAACACCCTCCTTCGAGGAGACCCCCACAAGTGGCTGTCAAATTCCTGGATTATTCAATACCAGGGACTGCTATGTGAAAACCCCAACCTCCATACTGAGCCTTGCCAGCAGGCGGCAGCGGCAGGCCGGCGCACTAAGCGCAGCCAAGAGCTACCCCGTATCCGAGGTCAGGGGCGGCGGCCAAGAGGAGCTACCCCGTGTCCGAGGCCAGGGGCGTTGGCCGAGAGGAGGAACCCAGGGCTGAGGCCAGGGACAATGGCGGCTGGGAGGAGCAACCCCATGCCCCAGGCCAGGGCGGAGACTGGGAGGAGCAACCCCACACGCAAGGAGTGGTGGCTCTGCAGGCGCAGAAGGGCCTAGAGGAGCCATCCCACAGTGAAGGTCAGGAAGGGTGGCTGGAGGAGATACCCCTCATCCAAGGTAAGGAGCAGCGGCTGTGCTTTGATGGAGCAGCCATGAAGAGATACCTTGTGCCCAAGGTAAGAGGAACCCAAGTAAGATGGTAGGTGTTGCAA